>NW_026652283.1:13004961-13110147 GCF_009828535.3 Hylobates moloch | reverse complement strand
TTGGCCAGGCTGGTCTCGAACTCCTGACCTCAAGTGATCTGCCTGCCTTGGCCTCTCAAAGTGCTGGGATTACAGAGATGAGCCACCATGCCTGGCCAAGAAAATAGATTTTTAAAACATACTTAGTTATTTTTTATTTTTCTGACACCTAACCAAATAGTTAATTGAAGAATGGGAGTGTTAGCAAAAGAGGCCTTCAATCACTATCCCTTAAATTCATTATCTAAAGAAAAGGAAGGTAAAGTGAAATAAAGAAAAGTTGCTAGCTGGTATGAAACCATTAATATTAGGACAACCTCCAGGCTTTGAGCTTAAAATAAAGATTATGTATCATATTTTATCACAGTTCAGCTGTATCAAATATAAAGAAAGTTTTGTATATATGGGTATTCATTTTCTTTTCTTTCTTTTCTTTTTTTTCTGTGATGGAGTCTAGCTCTGTCGCCCAGGCTGGAGTGCAGTGGCGTGATCTCGGCTCACTGCAGCCTCCGCCTCCCGGGTTCAAGCGATTTTCCTGCCTCAGCCTCCCGAGTAGCTGAGACTACAGGTGTGCGCCACCATGCCTTGGCCTCCCAAAGTGCTGGGATTACAGGTGTGAGCCACTGCTCTCAGCCATTTTATTTATTAAACTTCACCTATATCAAATATATGTCAATGTGTGTAAAAAAAATGTCTATCGTTAGATACATTTAGAGAGAAGTGAAATGCTAGATTACAGCTGATGCATAGTTCGCACCCTAACTTAGTGGAATGCAGCCAGCCACAGGGGAAGCGTACAGTGCAAGATGTCTGTACATTACAAGTTCTTCTGTTTAGCTCTGTCTGGCCACGACTCTGTCTTAAAACTGCTTAATGTGAATTCTCCGTAGGCTTTGTGCAAACACACAAACACACACAATGATATAAGCCAAACTCTCCGGCCTCACAACATTTTGTGCAAAGTCTGCAACAGCTTCTCTAGGTGGGAATTCTGGTAACAATGTAGTTCTTCCCTTGTCTCTATGATGTAAACTGTGAAGACTTTTCCTTTTAGCTTCTTCCTTCATACTACCTTCTTATGTTTTTGGTTTCGTTTTTTACTCTATTTTCTGTAATATTTTTTAGAAACTCAACCTATTTTTTAAACTGTGCTATTATTATTAGCATTTTGATACTGCTTTTGTTAAAATATTGCATAAGGTTTGAATAGTTTTAGTGCACAATTTTGCAAGATTAGACATTTTTCAAGAATGTGTGTATCTAGTTACAGCAGTAATCCAACTATTTATAGTATTAGAGAGGCAGTAAGGAAAAATCCAGAGCTTCCTGCACCACTCTACATATCTTTGAAGAGTTCCATGAATCCAGTTCTATCTGCGCTCAAATGAATACCTTTCCCCCACATGCAAATCATCTTGTTAATGTCAATTAGGACTGAAATATAGTATCACTACCATATGGAACTAAGAAATGCCCTAATGAGTAGGACCTGCAATCTACCGACGGTCAGAAATGCAAATTTCTAAGCAGAGATGAAGAGGTTCCTGAACAAAAGTTAGTTATCTCTTACTATTATGATATAGTCATACCTGATAGGAAGAGAAATTTTAGCAAGAATTGCATGTGTTGAACTAGAGTGAATCTGGAGAACAAAAATTCAGTGGGCTCCTAATATTATTTCATAAAAAGATGCTGCTGTGGTTTGACTGTGCTCCCTCCAAAACTCAGGTGTTGCCAACGTGATCTTATTAAGAGGTGAGGGCTTTAAGGGGTGATAAGGTCATTAAGGTTCTGCTCTCATTAAGGGGATTAAGGATGTTTTTTATAAAAGAGGCTTCATGCAGCTTTTAGTTCTCTTGCCCTTCCTTCTACTTTGTACCATAGAAGGACACAGATCCCTCCGTTTCGGAGCCTGTAACCCTCACTAGACAACTGAACCTGCCAGTACCTTGATCTTAGACTTCCCGGCCTGCAGAATTTTGAGAAATTTCTCTTCTTTATAAATTACCCAGTCTCTGTTATTCTGTTGTAGCAAATTAAACTGTCCCTAAGACAATAGGATTCTCTGTAACTTGTCCTCTTAATATAGAATATGACACATTCATTTAGCTTGTTCTTTAGCTTTCCTGCCATGTGAGGACACAGTTTCAGGTTTGTTGTTGCTGTGTTTGTTTGTTTTTTGAGACAAGGTCTCAGGCTGTAGTATAGGAGTGCAATCATAGCTCACTGCAGCCTCGACCTCCTGGGCTCAAGTGATCCTTCTGCCTCAGCCTCCTTAGGAGCTGGGCCAACAGGCATGTGCCACCATGTGCAGCTAATTTTTAAATTGTTTGTAGAGGTGTGTCCGGAATTGGTGAGTTCTTGGTCTCACTGACTTCAAGAATGAAGCCGCGGACCCTCGCAGTGTTACAGTTGTTAAAGGCGGCGTGTCCGGAGTTTGTTCCTTCTGATGTTCAGATGTGTTCGGAGTTTCTTCCTTCTGGTGGGTTCGTGGTCTCGCTGGCTCAGGAGTGAAGCTGCAGACCTTCGCGGTGAGTGTTACAGTTCTTAAGGCGGCGTGTCTGGAGTTGTTCGTTCCCATGGTGGGCTCGTGGTCTCGCTGGCTTCAGGAGTGAAGCTGCAGACCTTCGCGGTGCGTGTTACAGCTCATACAGGCGTGCGTCGGGAGTTGTTTGTTCTTCCCAGTGGGCTCGTGGTCTCTTTGGCTTCAGGAGCGAAGCTGCAGACCTTCGGGTGAGTGTTACAGCTCATAAAAGCAGTGTGGACCCAAAGAGTGAGCAGTAGCAAGATTTATTGCGAAGAGCAAAAGAACAAAACTTCCACGATGTGAAAGGGAACCCAAGTAGGTTGCCACTGCTGGCTTGGGCAGCCTGCTTTTATTCTTATCTGGCCCCACCCACATCCTGCTGATTGGTAGAGCCGAATGGTCTGTTCTGACAGGGCGCTGATTGGTGCATTTGCAATCCCTGAGCTAGACACAAAGGTTCTCCACGTCCCCACCAGAGTAGCTAGATACAGTGTTGACTGGTGCATTCACAAACCCTGAGCTAGACACAGGGTGCTGATTGGTGTGTTTACAAACCTTGATTTAGATACAGAGTGCCGATTGGTGTATTTACAATCCCTGAGCTAGACATAAAGGTTCTTCAAGGCCCCACCAGAGTAGCTAGATACAGAGTGTCCATTGGTGCATTCACAAACCCTGAGCTAGACACAGAGTGCCGATTGGTGTATTTACAATCCCTGAGCTAGACATAAAGGTTCTCCATGTCCCCACCAGACTCAGGAGCCCAGCTGGCTTCACCCAGTGGATCCTGCACCCAGGCTGCAGGTGGAGCTGCCTGCCAGTCCCGTGCCGTGCGCCTGCACTCCTCAGCCCTTGGGTAGTCCATGGGACTGGGCGCCCTGGAGCAGGGGCGGCGCTCATCAGGGAGTCTCCCGCACACAGGAGCCCATGGAGGGGGTGGGAGGCTCAGGCATGGCGGGCTGCAGGTCCCGAGCCCTGCCCTGTGGGAAGGCAGCTAAGGCCCGGCGAGAAATCGAGCGCAGCGCGGGTGGGCTGGCACTGCTGGGGGACCCAGTACACCCTCCGCAGCCGCTGGCCCGGGTGCTAAGCCCCTCATTGCCCGGGCTGGCAGGGCCAGCTGGCTGCTCCAAGTGTGGCCTGCCAAGCCCGTGCCCACCTGGAACTCCAGCTGGCCCACAAGCACCGCACACAGCCCTGGTTCCCGCTCGCGCCTCTCCCTCCACACCTCCCTGCAAGCTGAGGGAGCCGGCTCTGGCCTTGGCCAGCCCAGAAAGGGGCTCCCACAATGCAGCGGTGGGCTGAAGGGCTCCTCAAGTGCCGCCAAAGTGGGAGCCCAGGCAGAGGAGGCGCCGAGAGTGAGCAAGGGCTGTGAGGACTGCCAGCATGCTGTCACCTCTCAGAGATGGGGTCTTGCTATGTTGCCCAGGCTGGTCTCAAACGCCTGGCCTCAAGTGATCCTCCTGCCTCGGCCTCCTGAAGTGCTGAGATTACAGGTGTGAGCCACCATACCCGGCCACAATCTCAGCTATTTTATTGTAGTAGCACAAACAGACTGAGACAACATACGAAAGACTGTAAGAGCTTTGTCAGATTTCTCATGCTATGTAACTGGACCATATTTGTGGTTTTACTCATCCTATCTGTTTAGAAATGGCAGTAAAGCCTTTGCTATATTCTGTTTATTGAGGCTTTCCAGTGTCCCTGGTACTCTGCTAGGTACTTTAAATATATTGCATCATATGTTTTGTTTCTTTTTTTTTTGGGATGGAGTCTGGCACTGTTGCCCAGGCTGGAGTGCAGTGGTGCGATCTTGACTCACTGCAACCTCCACCTCCCAGGTTCAAGGGATTCTCCTGCATCAGCCTCCTGAGTAGCTGGGATTACAGGCATCCGCCACCATGCCCATTTAATATTTTGTATTTTTAGTAGCGACGGGGTTTCACTATGTTGGCCAGGCTGGTCTCGAATGCCTAACCTTGTGATCCACCCGCCTCAGCCTCCCAAAGTGCTGGGATTACAGGCATGAGCCACCGCGCCCAGCTGCATCATATAATCTTTATAATTTTCATAGGTAGGCATAATCTTCATAGTTGAAGAAGTTAAATATCAGAGAGATTAAGTGACAATCGCAGAGCTAGCAGGTGGTAGGAACAAGATTTAAATACTTGATATGCCCTAATTCTTTCAAAACAACAGAGATTCTCCAATCTTGGAGTGAAAAAGAACTATTGGAAAGAGAGAGAGAATGAACACTAAGGTCCTATCCTAGATCTACTGAATCTAAATCTCTCTGCTCACTGGCCAGTCTTCTCTCCATGTTTCAAACTCCACAGTCCAAATTACAGAGGAAGCAAGAGTATTTGTCTTAGATGTTTACAATCACCCCTACAAGTAATCTCCTAGGTTGTAAGCTAGCTCCTTGTAAATCATGTACCTACCATGATCTAATCAGTGACACTGTAATGCATTTCAGAGCAATTTCCCTGAGCAAGGCTTAAGATAAAGAAGGACAGTGGATGTGGCAGCTAATGTGAGTTTTTTGTCCAATATATTTCCTTTCTTGGGTGTAATGCATAAAACAGCTCTCTATAATTCCAAAAATGATCTAGTGTCATATGAAAGACTACAATATATTCACTACCTCCTTAACAAGCATGAACAATTAGTCTGTCCAAAAATAGCATTAAGAGATGTGAGGACGGATACAGTGGCTCATGCCTGTAATCCCAGCTACTCGGGAGGCTGAGGCAGGGAGAATTGCTTGAACCAGGGAGGCGGAGGTTGCAGTGAGCCAAGATCACACCACTGCACTCCAGCCTGGATGACTAAGCAATACCCCACCTCAAAAATAAATAAATACACACACACACACACATACACACACACACACACACACATATATATAATCTCCTAGGTTATATATATATATAAAATTCTTTATTATTCTGTATTTATTCTAGGTTATATATATATTATTTATTTATTCTTTGCCATTATTTAGTCTTTGGACTAAATTCTAAATATATATATATATGGTAGGAGAAAAAAATGCCCCCATATATTCATTTCCCAATCCCCAGAACCTGAAAATACTACTTTATATTGCAAAAGAGTGAATATTACCCTGTATGGCAGAACATCTGATTAAGTTAAGGATCTTCAGAGGAAGCATTTATCCTGGATTATTGGATTATTATGTCCTGGATTATTCTCCTAAATACGATTACATATATCCTAAAACAGAGAAGCAGGGGAAGATTAGGAAGACGCACACAGAAGAGGAGGCAATATGAAGGTGGAGGCCCAGAGCAGAGAGATGTGGCTGTGAGCCAAGGAATGCCAAGAAATGCCAGATAGCTCCCAGAAGAAGCTAAAAGAGGCCAGAAATCAATTCTCTCCCAGTGGCTCTGGAGGGAGTATGGCCCTGCTGACACGTTGATTTTTACACTTCCAGTCTCCAGAACTGTGAGAGACAGATGTGTATGTTGTTTAAAACCGTCATTGTTTTGATGGCAGCCACTCTAAACTAATACAAGGGGTAATTTTTAAAGTTGTTTTTTCTCTTCGGTTCAAAATATCTAGGTATTTTATATCAGCCCTCTAGTTCCTTTGGGGACCTATATCCAGGTTTTATTATATTTTATTTTTTGAGACAAAGTCTTGCTCTGTCACCCAGGCTGGAGTGCAGTGGCGTGATCTCAGCTTACTGCAACCTCTGGCTCCAGGGCACAAGTGATCCTCCTACCTCAGCCTCACAAATAGCTGGGACTACAGACATGTGCCACCATGCCCAGCTAATTTTTGTATTTTTTTGTAGAGATGAAGTTTCTCTATGTTGCCCAGGCTGATCCTGAACTCAAGTGATCTGCCTGCCTCGGCCTCCGAAAGTGCTGGGATTATAGGCATGAGCCACTGTGCCCAGCCCCAGGTTTTATTTTTTGCCATTATTTAGTATTTGGACTAAATTCTAAAGATAAAAAACACAGATATTTCCTATTGATCAGTGGTTTACAAATATTGGTGGCATAAGAATATCCAAGGAGACTCATCATTAGTGGAGAATCCTGGGGCCCCACTACAGACTGTGGGGTAGCAACTAAATTTTGACAAGTAGCTCAGAGAGATCCTTTTGATGGCCCTTAGACTGATCACATTTTGAAAAAGTGATTTAAAATAGTGGAAGAAATATGAAATATTAGTGTATTAAGTAGAGCTAGATTGAGCTGTGACAGAAAATCTACAATAATACTGACTTTAAAAATTTATCAGTTTATTTTCTCACACATAAAAAAATAGAGGGAGCCAATCCAGGGCTGGGACACCCCATCCTAAGAGATCCGGGCTCTCGCTAAATTGTTGCTCGTTTCTACTTCCGTCTTGCTGCTATTCCATCCTCAGCATGAACCTTTCACCCCATGGGTCCCAGATGGCTGTTTGAGTGCCAGTCCTTACATCCACATTTGTCATGTGGGAAATTACTTTGACTCAATAGTAGCCCCTAAGTATACTACCATGCAAGCTATCACAGAAGTCATCGAACAAAAAGCCATGCAGATTAAGTAAAGATGCCTGAATTATGTGGTTTATTGAATCCATTTAAAATGCAGACTGAGGCCAGGCATGGTGGCTCACGCCTGTAATCCCAGTACTTTGGGAGGCCAAGACGGGCGGATCACTTGAGGTCAGGAGTTTGAGACCAGCCTGGCCAACATGGCGAAACCCCGTCTCTACTAAAAGAAATAAGAAAATTAGCTAGGTGTGGTGGTGCATGCCTGCAAACCCAGCTACTCAGGAGGCTGAGGCATGAGAATTGCTTGAACCTGGGAGGTGGAGATTGCAGTGAGCTGAGACAGTGCCACTGCACTCCAGCCTGGGCAACAGAGTGGGTGACTTTGTCTTAAAAAAATAAATAAAATAAAATAAAGACTGGGCCAGGCATGGTGGTTCACTCCTGTAATCCTAGCACTTTGAGAGGCCAAGGCAGGCAGATCACTTGAGGCCAGGGGTTCAAGACCAGCCTGGCCAACCTGGTGAAACCCCATCTCTACTAAAAATTCAAAAATTAGCCAGGCATGTTGCTACATGCATGTAGTCCCAGCTACTAGGGAGGCTGAGGCAGGAGAATCGCTTGAACCCAGAAGGCGAAGGTGGCAGTGAGCCAAGATTGAGCCATGGCATTGCGACCTGGGTGACAGAGCAACACTTTGTCTCAAAAAAAACAAAAACAAAAACAAAACAAATAACAACAACAACAAAAACACAGACTGAGCAACAAGGACAAAGGAATGAGATAACAGGTGGACAGACTTAGGATAGGTTACAGGTGGGGTAAAAAGACCACATAATGTGAATGATGGGTTTTCAATGTGTACAGGTCCTATCTTTGTTTCTGCTACATCAATCTTCCCTTTGAAGGTATGCTCATGAGGAACAGAACTGGGATTTGGACAAGGGAGCTTAGCAGACAGAGAGTGCCTGGAAGCAACACACTCATTTGCTCTATAAGCAAAAGGCAAGGAGGGCACGTATGCCTGACTACAACTGTAGCTCCCTAATTAACCTGCTAAACAGCTATGGGTGTCATCTGAGTTTTTAGGGTAGAGCACAGACGAGACCAGAATGACACCATAATGAGTATCACTAATGAGTAGTTGTATTTGTTTCCCATTTCTGTGTAACAAATTACCACAATTTTAGCAGCTTAAAGCAATACCCATTTACTAGCTCATAGTTATATAGGTTAGACATTGGGCACTGCATGACTAGGTTCTCTGCTCAAAGTATCACAAGGCTGAAGTCAAGGTTCAACTGGACTGAGTTCTTGTCTAAGGAAAATCCTAAGGAAAAATCCACCTCCAAGCTCATTCTTCTTCTTGGCAAAATTCATTTCCTTGCACAGGCTGACAGGCTGGAGTGTATTTGTATTTTTAGTAGAGATAGGGTTTCATCATGTTGGCCAGGCTGGTCTCAAACTCCTGACTTCAAGTGATCCACCCGCCTTGTCCTCTCAAAGCGCTGGGAGCAGTGCTGAGCCACTGCGCCCAGCCAAGTTTCACCTGTATCTTATAAGCTACTAGTTTACTTGATACGTAGGCTTAATACTTCATATGAGTTTCAGATATCTCACTTGTTTGTCCTAGTTTCTATGGACCAAGTGAATACTCTCAAATTATACAGCGAACATACATTGACTTTTCAGTCAGCAAGGAAAAGGAGGAAGTGAAAATGGTTTGTTCCTCCCCCAGCGTCCCCCACCCTTTAAGGATTTTCACAAACAACACTTCTGCTTATATTCCACTGGTCAGAACTTAGTCACATGGCCATACATGGCTTAAAGAGAGATAAGGAAAAGCAATGTTTATTTCGAGTAGTCATGTGCCAAGATAAAAATCTGATGTTCTGGCCAGGCGTGGTGGCTCACACCTGTAATCCAGCATTTTGGGAGGCTGAGGTGGGCAGATTGCTTGAGCCCAGGAGTTCGAGACCAGCCTGGGCAACATGGTGAAACCCATCTCTACAAAAAATACAAATTAGCCAGGCATGGAGCCACCCCCACCTGTAGTCTCATCTATTCTGGAGGCTGAGGTGGGAGAATTGCATGACCCTGGGAGGGGAGGCTGCAGTGAGCCAAGATGTTGCCATTGCACTCCAGCCTGGGTGACAGAGTGAGATGCTTTCTAAAAAAAAAAAAAACAAAAACAAAAACAAAAACTTGATGTTCTGTCACAAAAGAAGAAGGGGAAAAAGAAGTGATGGAGGACAATTAGTAATTTTCACAATTACCAAAAAACAAAATTAGCAATAATAATAACCTTGACATGGAGACTATGGCTAAAGCCCTCATATCTGAAACTGGTTGTGAGGCGGTAGCTAGTATTTATGACTTATCTTTCTTTTTACCTGGACTGTGTTCTTTGCCTTCCAGCAACACTTAAGCTTGTATGATTCTGCTCCTCTTCCTTCTCCTCCCTTACCTCCTCACCCCACCCTGAGCAGAGTGACTTGTACCTTCAGTTCTGAGGGTGATGAATTATTTGTGATACTTCCAGTAGGCCTCAGGTACTCTGGCATCATTAGATAGTAGTAAAAGGAGGTGACCCCAGGTGTTCCCTAGGATTCTTCTGTATTCTTCATTTCCCCTATGAAATCAAGATCTATAATACAGCTAAAGTCGTCACATGCTTTTTGTGTCTTGCTCTGATGGCATATGGAGCCTGAAATAGCTAGGTGGCAGTTTCTACTTCAGATTTATTTCCTCTATTATCACATTCCACCTTTCTCTTGGGTACTGAGAATTGAGAGCTGAAAAGCCTGTGGTTACAAGTTGAGGAGACAAAAATTCTGAAAACAGATTATTAGATGCAATCATGAGCAGTGCCCCTCCCAAGCACACTGCTAGTTTCCTGGAATCTTATTCCTTACTATGGGAGGGAAAGTATCATTGTTGGTCACTGGTTCAGAACATATATCACATTCTGCAAGACAGAGCTGTAACTTTGCAAAATGAGGTTCCCAATCTTATACTCTGATTGAATTTTCAATAAAATGTTCCAGTTTCTTATATGGCTGACCTGTAAGCACAAAAAAGTATAATAACAAGAAATACTGTGGGCTTCCGCTTCATTTCTTATACTATGAAGAATGGTCTAAGGCAATGTCTGAGTGGTGTGTAACACATTCAGTAAATTCATACATGATGACACTATAACCATGAAAACAAATACACAACCAGAGGGAGTCTAAGTAAAGGCAAAACAGTGACAAATACATGACAAGGGGAGCCAGTGAAACTGACTGACCTGCAATCAGATGGATGACTTCCCTGTAAACTATGGATGGGCTTTCTGTTCACCAGTGAGTGTGCTTTGCCAATTTAAACTTCAGCAGGTCAGGCCTGGTGGCTCACACCTGTAATCCGAGCACTTTGAGAGGCCGAGGTGGGCGAACCACAAGGTCGGGAGTTCGAGACCAGCCTGGTAAATATGGTAAAACCATGTCTCTACTAAAAATACAAAAATTAGCTGGGCGTGGCGGTGGGCGCCTGTAGTCCCAGCTAATCGGGAGGTTGAGGCAGAAGAATTACTTGAACCCGAGAGGCGGAGGTTGCAGTGAGCTGAAATCACACCACTGCACTCCAGCCTGGGTAACACAGCAAGACTCTGTCTCAAAAAAAAAAAAAAACTTTAGCAATGCTAGCAGACGAGTTAGCCTTAGTGAAGTGAAGACCAGGTGATAAACTCCAGGTGATAAGCCCCCTTCGCTACCACCTTGCTACTTTGAGCAAGAACCAGGCCAAGGATGATTGACAACCACAATGTAGATCATACCATCCAACTAATTAGTCAGCCATCATGTTTTAAGCAAGGACTATGTGAAACTTCAGGCTAAGTTCAGAATCTGATTGGGCCAAAGGTGCAACAAATTCATATTAGAGTTCCAACTATTATATGATATCTTTTTTTTTTTTTTTTGAGACAGAGTCTCGCTCTGTCACCCAGGCACCCAGGCTGGAGTGCAGTGGCGCGATCTCGGCTCACTGCAAGCTCCGCCTCCCGGGGTCACGCCATTCTCCTGCCTCAGCCTCTCCGAGTAGCTGGGACTACAGGCGCCCGCCACTATGCCCGGCTAATTTTTTGTATTTTTAGTAGAGACAGGGTTTCACCGTGGTCTCGATCTCCTGACCTCGTGATCCACCCGCCTCGGCCTCCCAAAGTGCTGGGATTACAGGCGTGAACCACTGCGCCCAGCCTGCAGTCTCCCTTTAATACTCTCTATTGACAGAGTCTAAAATAGAGCCATCTGGCAAAGCAGAAATTTTTGAAGAACGCAAGCTATAAAGTCACAAAGCAAAATATACAAGTGGGCTTGGGGCTGGGAGGCAATAATTTCATAACTGGCACACTATCCTAGTAGCGACACTGGCAGAATGGGTACACTAGGTAATGGGATGTGCTTTTGCTTATCAAGAGAAATTGAGAATTATTCTGTTCTAAAGTAATATCCCTGGTTGATCCAGAATGTGAAAGGAGATCTAAAGATAAAGCTGAAATGGCTACAGAAAATTGCAAGTGATATGCAGAACATCAATTTTATTTGCTGTGGTTTCTAATACCTGTAATGTCTGAAAAAGAAATAAGTCTGGCCGGATGCAGTGGCTGTCGCCAGTAATCCCAGCACTTTGGAGGCTGAGGTGGGCAGATCACTTGAGCTCAGGAGCTTGAGACCAGCCTAGGCAAGATGGCGAAACCCCGTCTCTACAAAAATGCAAAAAAAAGTTAGTTAGCCAGATGTGGTGGCGTGTGCCTGTAATCACAGCTACTGGCTGGCTGAGACAGGAGAATCGCTTAAACCCTAGAGGTTGAGGCCACACTGAGCTGTAATCGTGCCACTGCACTCCAGCCTGTGCAACAGAGTGATACCCTGTCTCAAAAGAAAACAAACAAAAAACAAAAATTTATTTCTCACAGTTCTGGGGTCTAGGAAGTCCAAGATCCAGATATCAGCTGATTTTGTCAAGTGAGGGCACACTTTCTTATAGCTGTGAGGACACAGTGCCTAATGTTCCATTTCTCAGAATACATCCTTATCATTAAGCGATGCATGACCATGACCATATATGACTTGCAAATATTTTCTTTCTTTCTTTCTTTCTTTCTTTCTTTCTTTCTTTCTTTCTTTCTTTCTTTCTCTCTCTCTCTCTTTCTTTCTTTCTTTCTTTCTTTCTTTCTTTTTTGAGAAGGAGTTTTGTTCTTGTTGCCCAGGCTGGAGTGCAACAGCACAATCTCGGCTCACTGCAACCTCCGCCTCCCAGGTTCAAGCAATTCTCCTGCCTCAGCCTCCCGAGTAGCTGGGATTACAGGCATGTGCCACCATGCCTGGTTAATTTTGGTTTTTAGTAGAGATGAGGTTTCTCCATGTTCATGTTGGTCAGGCTGGTCTCGAACTCCCAACCTCAGGTGATCCACCCGCCTCGGCCTCCCAAAGTGCTGGGATTACAAGGCATGAGCCACTGCACCCAGCCAGCAAATATTTTCTTTCATTCCATTGGTTACTTTCACACTCTTGATTGTTTCCTTTGATGCACAGAAGTTTTACATTTTGATGTACTTTATTTTTTTTTCTTTTGTTGTCTGTACTTTTGGCATATGTATATATATAAACTGCCAAATATATATATACTGCCAAATCCAATGTCATGTAGCTTTCATCCTACATTTCCTTCTATTAGTTTTATAGTTTGGGCTCTTAGATCTTTGATGCATTTCTACGACTTTTTGTATATGGGCTAAGTTAAAGGTCCAACTTCATTATTTTGCATGTAGATATCAAGTTCTACCAACACCGTTTGTTAAAAAGACGGTCCTCTCTCAAATAAATGGTCTTGATATTATCTTGAAAACCATTTGACCGGCCAGGCATGGAGGCTCACGCCTGTAATCCTAGCACTTTGGGAGGCCAACGTGAGCAGACCGCCTGAGGTCAGGAGGTCGAGACCAGCCTGGCCAACATGGTAAAACCCCGTCTCCACTAAAAACGCAAAAATTAGCCAGGTGTGGTGACGCATACCTGTAATCCTAGCTATTGGGGAGGCTGAGGCAGGAGAATAGTTTGAACCTGGGAGGTGAAGGTTGTAGTGAGCCAGGATCATGCCATTGCACTCCAGCCTGGGAGACAAGAGCGAAACTCCATCTCCAAAAAAAGAAGAAGAAAAAAAAAAAAAGCTGGTGCGGTGGCTCATGCCTGTAATCCCACCACTTTGAGAGGCCAAGGTGGGCGGATCACGAGGTCAGGAGTTTGACACCAGCCTAGCCAACATGGTGAAACCCCGTCTCTACTAAAAAACACAAAAAATTAGCCAGGCGTGGTGATGCGTGCCTGTAATCCCAGCTACTCAGGAGGCTGAGGCAGGAGAATTGCTTGAACCTGGGAGGCAGAGGTTGCAGTGAGCCAAGACCACGCCATTGCACTCTAGCCTGGGCAACAGAGCAAGCCTCCATCTCAAGAAAAAAAAATCATTTAACCATATACTTCAGTGCTTTTATTTCTGGCCTCTCTATTTTATTCCACTGGTCTATATGTTTGCCTTTATGCCAATGTAAGTTGAGTATCCCTAATCAAAAAAATCCAAAATCCTAAATGCTCCAAAATCTGAAACTTTTTGAGTGCCAACATGGTACTCAAAGGAAATGGTCATTGTGGATCTGCACTGTGGATTTTGGATTTGGGTTAGGGATGCTCAACCAGTAAGTATGATACAAATATTCCCAAATATGAAAAAATATGAAACCTGAAACACCTCTGGTCTCAGGCATTTTAAATCAGTGATACTCAACCTGTACCACACTGTTTTGATTATTATAGCTTTATAATAAGTTTCAAAATCAGGAAGTACAAGACCTTCAAATTTCTTCTTTCTTTTTTGAGACAGAGTCTTGCTCTGTTGCCAGGCTGGAGTGCAGTGGCACAATCTTGGCTCACTGCAACCTCCGCCTCCCGAGTTCAAGTGATTCTCCTGCCTCAGCCTCCCGAGTAGCTGGGATTACAGGCGCACACCACTATGCCCGGCTAATTTTTGTATTTGTAGTACAGACAGGATTTCACCATGTTGGCCAGGATGGTCTTGATCTCTTGATCTCGTGATCCACCTGCCTGGGCCTCCCAAAGTGCTGGGATTACAGGCGTGAGCCACCGCGCCTGGCAAACTTATTCTTTTTCTTTTTTTTTTTATTTGAGACGGAGTCTTGCTCTGTCGCCCAGGCTGGAGTGCAGTGGTGCCATCTCGGCTCACTGCAAGCTCTGCCTCCCAGGTTCACGCCATTCTCCTGCCTCAGCCTCCCAAGTAGCTGGGACTACAGGCGTCCGCCACCATGCCTGGCTAATTTTTTGTAATTTTAGTAGAGACAGGATTTCACTGTGTTAGCCAGGGTGGTCTCGATCTGACCTCGTGATCTGCCCACCTCTGCCTCCCAAAGTGCTGGGATTACAGGCGTGAGCCACCGCACCCGGCCTATTCTGCCAGGTTTTGATATCAGGAAAATGCTGGCCTCATACAAAGAGTTGGGGAGGAGTTCCTTCTCCTCAATTTTTTGGAATAGTTCTGTAGGAATGGTACCAGCTCTTCTTTGTACATCTAGTCGAATTTACCTGTGAATCCATCAGGTCCTGGGCTTTTTTTCTTGGTAGACTATGTATTAGTGATTCAATTTTGGAGCTTATTATTGGTCTGTTAAGGGAATCAATTTCTTTCAGGTTCAGTCTTGAGTGGGTGTATGTGTTCAAGAATTTATTCATCTCTTCTAAGTTTTCTAGTTTGTGTGCATAGAGGCGTTTGTAGTAGTTTCTAATAAATATTTTTATTTCTGTGGGGTCAGTAGTAGTATCACTTCATCGTTCCTAATTGTGTTTATTTTAACCGTTCATTTTCTAGGGAGCTGTGATGGTTAATACTGAGTGTTAACTAACTTGACTGGCTTGAGGGATACAAAGTATTAATCCTGGGTGTGTCTATGTGGGTGTTGCCAAAAGAGATTAACATTTGAGTCAGTGGGCTGGGGGAAAGCAGATCCATCCTTAATCTGGTGGATGCAATCTAATCAGCTGCCAGCAAATACAAAGCAGGCAGAAAAATGTAAAAAGGAGAGATGGGCCTAGTCTCCCAGCTACATCTCTCTCCCATGCTGGATGCTTCCTGCCCTCAAACATCAGACTCCAAGTTCTTCAGTTCTGGGACTCGAACTGGCTCTCCTTGTTCCTCAGCCTGCAGACAGCCTATTGTGAGACCTTGTGATTGTGAAAGTTAATACTTAATAAACTCCCCCAATAGGATATACATATGCTATTAGTTCTGTCCCTCCAAGAGAACCCTGACTAATACAGATTTTGCTAACAGGAGTAGTTCTAGAGGAACAGAATATTAAGGATGGAGTTCTTTCATTGGTTTTGGAGTTTCTGGAGTTGGCTGCTTAATATGATTAGCCCCCAAAATGCTAAGGACTCTACTTCTAACAGTATGGAGAACACTGATAGTCCTTGGCAGAAACCGTTTAGAGAGTTATGCAAAATAAATGCATTTGACACTCCTGATTCACTGCTCGTGAGAGGCAAGCAGTTTTGTGACCCTATACATAATACCTTTGACCATACTGGAAAACAAAGGAACATAATGAAGCTGATTGGTTGCTCCTAATTTCAGTGGAAAAAGTCATGAAAGAAAATGATGAACTCTTCCCAGCATTTTGGGAGGACGAGGCGGGTGGATCATGAGTTCAGGAGATCGATACCATCCTGGCTAACATGGTGAAACACATTCTCTACTAAAAACGCAAAAAAAATTAGCCGCGTGTGGTGGCGGGTGCCTGTAGTCCCAGCTACTCAGGAGGCTGAGGTGGGAGAATGGCGTGAAGCCAGGAGGTGGAGCTTGCAGTGAGCCAAGATGGCACCACAGCATCCAGCCTAGGTGACAGAGAGACTCCATCTCAAAAAGAAAATGATGAACTCAGGGATTCTGTCTCTGGCTTCAGAAGCAGATACTGAGAATCAAATCTGCTAAGATTGCCCCGAGTGAGAGTCTTACCTCCTGCAGAGAAAGAGCTGAAATTGTGCAAAAACAGACACAAACTCTTTTTTTTGAGACGGAGTCTCGCTCTGTCGCCCAGGCTGGAGTGCAGTGGCACGATCTCGGCTCACTGCAAGCTCCACCTCCCGGGTTCACGCCATTCTCCTGCCTCAGCCTCTCTGAGTAGCTGGGACTACAGGCGCCCGCCACCACGCCCGGCTAATTTTTTTTTGTATTTTTAGTAGAGACGGGGTTTCACCATGGTCTCAATCTCCTGACCTCGTGATCCGCCTGCCTCGGCCTCCCAAAGTGCTGGGATTACAAGCATGAGCCACCGCGCCCAGCCCAGGCACAAACTCTTATCATGCGAGTGAGTGGCTGACCTGCAACGAAAGATGCATGCACAGCCTCACCAGGTGTCTACTGTTAAAGTGAGGGCATTAATTGGAAAAGAATAAGACCCTGATATGTGGAATGAGGACGTGTGGGAGAACCCTGATGAAGCTGAGGAAAACTGAGTTTGTAAACTCGAATTAACCTTTTTTCCCAGAAAGAACAGCTTCCCCATCCCCGGTAGTGGCAACATCCTCTCCCTGACCCAGGCTGTTTTTCCACCTTTGTCTGAGGAGATAAACCTTGCGCTTCCTGGACAACAATGATGGCCTCCCCGAGGCAGTTGCCAGGCAAGATAATGTTGATTCCCCTCAGAAGCCACCCCTAATATGTCTGTTTGCTTCTAGACCTATAACTAGACTAAAGTCCCAGCGGGGCCCTAGAGGTGAGGTTGAGAGTGTGACCCATCAGGAGGTGTACTATAGGCGAAAAGAAAAGAACTGTTTGAGTTCTCTAATTTATATAAATAACAACCTGGAGAATAGGCATGGGAATGGATTTTTTTTGTTTTGTTTTGGGAGAGTCTCATTCTGTTACCCAGGCTGGAGTGCAATGGCACAATCTGGGCTCACTGCAACCTCCACCTCCCTCCACCTCCCAGATTCAAGCGATTCTCTTGCCTCGGCCTCCTGAGTAGCTGGGAATACAGGCATATGCCACGAAGCCAGGCTAATTTTGGTATTTTTAGTAAAGACAATGTTTCACCATATTGGCCAGGCTGGTCTCAAACTCCTGACTTAAGGTGAAATGTCCACCTCAGCCTCCCGAACTGCTGGGATTACAGGCATCAGCCACCGTGCCTGGCCAGGAATGGACATTAAGGGTATGGGGTAATGGTAGAAGGAACATAGAGCTGGATCAGGTTAGGGAGTTTAAAAAGATTCTAATAGTTTATTTGCTTGGTTAGCTGAAATATGGCTTAAAAGATGGCCCACTGTGAGTGAGCTGGAAATGCCTGATCTCCCTTGGTTTAATGTAGAGGAAGGGATCCAAAAGCTTAGGGAGATTGGGATGCTGGAGTGGATTAGTCGTCTTAGACCTGCTTATCCCAGCTGGGAGGGTCCAGAAGATATACCCTTGACCAATGCCTTGTGAAATAGATTTGTGAAGACAGCACTTCCATCTTTGAAGAGTCCTGTAATTGCCCTTCACTTTATGTCACATCTAACAGTGGCAGCTGCAGTCACTCGACTACAGAATTTAAATACAATGGGAATAATTGGATCCTGAGGTGGCAGGGGCCAAGTGCCAACCGTCAAAGGCAAGGCGGGTATAGCTACCATAAAGGAAAGCAGAGGCAAAGCGGCAATCAGCATAGACTGAATCCTGTAGAGTTCTGGCATTGGCTAATTAATCTCGATGTTCCTAGAAGTGAAACTGATAGGAAGCCTACTGCATTCCTACTTAAATTATACAAACAGAAAACTTCTAGGTCAAAGGGACAAGACTTACTTGAATTATAAAAACAGAGAATCATGGCCCCTCAATCAATTTTCCAACTTGAGCCAGTTTACAGACCCAGAACGCCTTGAATGAAGGGGAGTCTGGGTCCCCTTGAGGAAGGACCGCACTATATTACCAACAATTTATGCAGTGAATCTTTCTCCCATCCTTCCCCAAGGAGACCTCTGGCCTTTCACCAGGGTAACTGTGCATTGGGGAAAGGAAATGATCAGACATTTCAGGGATTACTGGACACTGGCTCTGACCTGACTTTGATTCCAGGGGACCCAAAACATCATTGTGATCCTCCAGTTAAAGTAGGGGCTTATAGAGGTAACGTAATTAATAGGGTTTTAGCTCAGATCTGATTTACTGCGGGTCTAGTATGTCCCGGACTCATTCTGTGGTCATTTCCCCAGTGCCAGAATGCATAATTGGCAGAGACATACTTAGCAGCTGGCAGAGCCCCCATATTGGCTCCCTGACTGGTAGGGTGACAGCTATTATGGTGGGAAAGGCTAAATGGAAGCCATTAGAGCTGCCTCTACCTAGAAAAATAGTAAATCAAAACAATATTGCATCCCTGGAGAGATCGTGGAAATTACTGCCACCATCAAGGACTTTAAAGATGCAGGGGTGATGATTGCTACCACATCTCTGTTCAACTCTCCTATTTGGCCTGTGCAGAGGACAGCTGGATCTTGGAGAACGACAGTGGATCATCATAAGCTTAAGCAAGTGGTGACTCCAATTTGAGCTGCTGTACCAGATGTGGTTTCATTGCTTGAGCAAATTAACACATATCCTGGTACTGGTGTGCAGCCAGTGACTTTGCAAATGCCTTTTTCTCCATTCCTTTTCATAAGGCCCACCAGAAGCAATTTGCCTTCAGGTGGCAAAGACAGCAATATGCTTTTACTGTCCTACCTCAGGGGTTTATCAACTCTCCGCTTTGTGTCATAATCT
Source organism: Hylobates moloch (assembly GCF_009828535.3). Classification (NCBI taxonomy): domain Eukaryota; kingdom Metazoa; phylum Chordata; class Mammalia; order Primates; family Hylobatidae; genus Hylobates; species Hylobates moloch. The sequence continues at coordinate 13,091,284 of NW_026652283.1, read as the reverse complement.
TATTCGGAGAGACCTTGATAACTTTTCACCTCCGCAAGACATCACACTGTTCTATTACATGGATGACATTATGCTGATTGGATCCAGTGAGCAAGAAGTAGCAAACTCACTAGACTTATTGGTGAGACATTTGTGTGCCAGAGGATGGGAAATAAATCTGTCTAAAATTCAGGGAACTTCTACCTCAGTAGAATTTCTAGGGGTCCAGCGGTGTGGGGTCTGTCAAGATATTTCTTCTAAGGTGAAGGAGAAGTTGCTGTATTTGGCTCCTCCTACAACCAAGAAAGAGGCACAACATCTAGTGGGCCTATTTGGATTTTGGAGGCAACACATTCCTCATTTGGATGTGTTATTCTGGCCCATTTATTGAGTGACATGAAAGGCTGTCAGTTCTGAGTGGGGTTTGGAACAGGAGAAGGCTCTGCAACAGGTCCAGGCTGCTGTGCAAGCTGCTCTGCCATTTGAGCCATATGACCCAGCAGAGCCAGTGGTGCTTGAGGTGTTAGTGGCAGATAGGGATGCTGTTTGGAGCCCTTGGCAGCTTCCCATAGGCCTGAGGCCTCTAGGATTTTTGAGCAAAGCCCTGCCATCTTCTGCAGATAACTACTCTTTTTTTAAGAGACAGCTATTGGCCTGTTACTGGGCTTTGGTGGAAACTGAACGTTTGACTATGGGTCATTAAGTAAGTCACCATGAGACCTGAACTGCCTGTCATGAACTGGGTGCTTTCTGACCCATCTAGCCATACAGGGTGTCATGCACAGCAGCATTCCATCATCAAATGGAAGTGGTATATATGTGATTGCGTTTGAACAGGTCCTGAAGGCACAAGTAAGTTACATAAGGAGGTGGCTCAAATGCCCATGGTCACCACTCCTGCCACCCTGCCTTCTCTTCCCCAGCCTTCACTGATGGCCTCACTGGGAGTTCCCTCTGATCAGTTGCCAGAGGAAGAGAGGACTAGGGTCTGGTTCACAGATGGTTCTGCAAGATATGGTGGCACCATGTGAAAGTAGACAGCTGCAGCACTACAGTCCCATTTAAGACATCCCTGAAGGTCAGTGGTGAAGGGAAATCTTCCCAGTGGGCAGAACTTTGAGCAGCACACCTGGTTGTGCACTTTGCACGGAAGGAGAAATGGCCAGATGTGAGATTATATACTGAGTCATGGGCTGTAGCCAATGGTTTGGCTGGATGGTCAGGGACTTGGAAGAAGAATGATTGGAAAATTGGTGACAAAGAAATCTGGGGAAGAGGTATGTGGGTAGATCTGAGTGGTCAAAAACCGTGAAGATATTTGTATCCCATGTGAGTGCTCACCAACAGGTGACCTCAGCGGAGGAGGAGTTTAATAATCAATTAGATAGGATGACCTGTTCTGTGGACACCACTCAGCCTCTTTCCCCAGCCACTCCGGTGATTGCCCAATGGTCCCATGAACAAAGTGGCCATGGTGGCAGGGATGGAGGTTACACGTGGGCTCGGCACCATGGACTTCCACTCACCAAGGCTGATCTGGCTATGGCCACTGCTGAGTGCCTAATTCGCCAGCAGCAGAGACCAACACTGAGCCCTTGATATGGCGCCATTCCTCGAGGTGATCAGCCAGCTACCTGGTGGCAGGTTGATTACACTGGACCTGTTCCATCATGGAAAGGGCAGAGGTTTGTCCTCCCTGGAATAGACATTTACTCTGGATATGGGTTTGCCTATCCTGTGCGCAATGCTTCTGCCAAGACTACCATCCATGGACTCACGGAATGCCTTATTCACTGTTACGGTATTCCACACAGCATTGCCTCTGACCAAGGCACTCTCTTTATGGCTAAAGGAGTGTGGCAGTGGGTGTATGCTCATGGAATTCACTGGTCTTACCATGTTCCCCATAATCCTGAAGCAGCTGGATTGACAGAATGGAGGAATGGCCTTTTGAAGTCACAATTACAATGCCAACTAGGTGACAATACTTTGCAGAGCTGGGGCAAAATTCTCCAGAAGGCTGTGTATGCTCTGAATCAGCAGCCAATGTATGGTACTGTTTCTCCCATAGCCAGGATTCACGGATCCAGGAATCAAGAGTTGGAGGTGGAAGTGGATCAGCTACTCACCATCACCCCTAGGGATCCACTAGCAAAATTTTTGCTTCCTGTTCCTGCAACATTACGTTCTGCTGGCTTAGAGGTCTTAGTTCCAGAGGGAGGAATGCTGTCACCCAGAGACACAACGATTCCATTACACTGGAAGTTAAGATTGCCACCTGGAGGCCAGGCAGGGTGGCTCACGCCTGTAATCCCAGCACTTTGGGAGGCCGAGGTGGGTGGTTTACCTGAGGTCAGGAGTTCAAGCCCAACCTGACCAACATGGAGAAACCCTGTCTCTACTAAAAATACAAAATTTGGAAGGCCGGGCATGGTGGTGCATGCCTGTAATCCCAGCTACTCGAGAGGCTGAGGAAGAAGAATCGCTTGAACCTGGGAGGTGGAGGTTGCAGTGAGCCAAGATCACACCATTGCACTCCAGCCTGGGTAACAAGAGCGAAACTCCATCTCAAAAAAAAAAAAAAAAAAAAAAAAGATTGCCACCTGGACACTTTGGGATCCTCCTACCTTTAAGTCAACAGGCAAAGAAGGGTGTTACAGTGTTGGCTGGGGTGAATGGCCCGGACTATCAAGATAAAATCAGTCTACTCCTCCACAAAAAAGGTAAGGAAGAGTATGCATGGAATACAGGAGATCCATTAGGGCATCTCTTAGTATTACCATGCCTTGTGATTGAGGTCAATGGGAAACTACAAAAGCCCAATTCAGGCAGAACTACAAATGGCCCAGACCCTTCAGGAATGAAGGTATGGGTCACTCCACCAGGAATAAAACCACTACCTGCTGAGGTGCTTGCTGAAGTCAAAGGGAATACACAATGGGCAGTAGAAAAAGGTAGTCATCAAAACTAGCTATGGCCACGTGACCAGCTGCAGAAATGAGGACTGTAACTGTCATAGGTATTTCTTCCTTCTTTTGTTAAAAACATGTTTGTGCATGTAGACCGCTGTACTAAGAAAATATCTTCATTTTATTTCCTTTTCCTTTATCATGTGACATAAGATTTATTGACTTCCTGTCAGCATTTACGTATTGTTAACTTTATGTAATACTATTTGGGTTGGGGATTGGCGCATTTCTAGTTGTACAAAGGATAGTTGTATTATGTTAGGCATAATTATGACCTTATTATTGTCTTTAAGATTATGTATGATCTCAGGGGATGTGTATGGGCCCAAGTTGACAGGGGGTGGACCTGCGATGGTTAACACTGTCACCTTGATTGGATTGAAGGATACAAAGTATTATTCCTGGATGTGTCTGTGAGGGTGTTGCCAAAAGAGATCAACATTTGAGGGCCAGGCATGGTGGCTCACGCCTGTAATCCCAGCACTTTGGGAGGCCGAGGTGGGCGGATCACGAGGTCAGGAGATCAAGACAATCCTGGCTAACATGGTGAAACCCCGTCTCTACTAAAAATACAAAAAATTAGCCGGGCATGGTGGCGGGTGCCTGTAGTCCTAGCTACTCGGGAGGCTGAGGCAGGAGAATAGCGTGAACCCGGGAGGCAGAGCTTGCAGTGAGCCGAGATCACGCCATTGCACCCCAGCCTGGGTGACAGAGCAAGACTCTGTCTCAAAAAAAAAAAATTTTGAGTCAGTGGGCTGGGGGAGGCAGATCCACCCTTAATCTGGTGGGCACAATCTAATCAGCTGCCAGTAAATATAATAATGTAGGCAGAAAAATGTGAAAAGGAGACGGGCCTAGCCTCCCAGCCTACATCTTTCTCCCGTGCTGGATGCTTCCTGCCCTCAGACTCCACGTTCTTCAGTTTTGGGACTCGGACTGGCTCTCCTTGCCCCTCAGCTTGCAGACAGCCTGTTGTGGGACCTTGTGGATCCTGTAAGTTAATACTTAATAAACTCCATATCTATATCTCTTATTAGTTCTGTCCCTCTAAGAGAATTCTGACTAATACAGGAGCATATAATTCTACCTTTATCAAGTGGCCAAGTCTCTGTTTTTTAATTCCCAAGATTAGATCCTAAATTTAAAAAAATAATAATTTCAAGAAGTCTTTTAAACTTCTACTATCTTAGAGGTTGCCCAGAGAGTCCTTGGCAATGACAAAGATTTGTTTTTTTACCTCTTAGAAGGGAAGGCCAAAGTGGAAGTTTGTCTGGTATCCTTTATATTTTGTAATTATTTCAACACTATTTTAAGAAGCACATAGTAAGAATTGTCAAATCAAAACAGAAGTGCGACTTTCTGTTGGTTAATTTTGAACAAGTAAAATATTACTTGTTTAGCAAGAATGGGAGTTAGTGACATAAATGATATTTTAGGAAGACCACACTGACAGCAGCATGTAGGTTGAATTAGAAGAGAGAAATCAGAGGCCAGTCATGGTGGTTCACTCCTGTAATCCCAGCACTTTGTGAGGCTGAGGCAGGAGGCTTCCTTGAGCCCAAGAGTTCAAGACCAGCCTGACCAACATACAAAATACCCATCCATACCAATTTTTTTTTAATTAGGTGAGTATGGTGGCATGTAACTGTGGTCCCACAGTACCTGGGAGACTGAGGTAGAAGGATTGCTTGAGCCCGGGAGGTGAAGCCTGCAACGAGCCATGATTGTGCTACTGTACCCCAGGCTGGGTGACAAAATAGACCTTGGCTTAAAACAAAGAAACAAACAAAAAACATAAATATGTTTCAGGTACTGTGTATACTTTATATGGTAGGAGATTTGGCAATGCTCTCACTATCCCTAACATGTTCCTATCTTCAGGAAAATGTTTATTAATATTTAATGGAATTGTTATATATTTTTCCCTATAAAGAATTCTATTCTCCGCCGGGCATGGTGGCCCATGCCTGTAATCCCAGAACTTTGGGAGGCCGAGGCAGGCAGATCGCCTGAAGTCAGGAGTTTGAGATCAGCTTGGCCAACATGGTGAAATCTCATCTCTACTAAAAATAGAAAAATTAGCCAGGCATGGTGGTGGGCGCCTGTAATCCAGCTACTCAGGAGGCTGAGGCAGGGGAATCACTTGAACCCAGGAGGTGGATGCTGCAGTGAGCGGATAGCACACCAGTGCATTCCACCCTGGGCAACACAGAGTGAGACTCCGTCTCAAAAAAAAAAACAAAAACACAACAGCAAAGAATTTTATTCTTGGCCAGGCACAGTGGTTCACACCTGTAATCCCAGTACTGTGAAGGGCCAAGGTGGGTGGATCACCTGAGGTCAGGAGTTCGAGACCAGCCTGGTCAACATGGTGAAACCCTGTCTCTACTAAAAATACAAAAATATGCTAGGTTTGTTGGTGCTTGCCTATAATCCCAGGTACTCAGGAGGCTTAGGCAGGAGAATCACTTGAACCTGGGAGGTAGAGGTTGCAGTGAGCCAAGATCAAGCCACTGCACTCCAGCCTGGGTGACACAGTGAGACTCCGTCTTAAAAAAAAAAAAGAATTTTATATTCCATTCTGGTATTATTTGCTACTCTTACTAATTAATCAGAGCCATTCAGTCTTATCACCAACATGTGGTTCTGCTTTTCTCTCATGCTTGCTTAAATGCTCTGTCATAAGCTATAAGTAAAAATTGGGTCTTCATCAAAGAAGAACATCCTCAGAGCCTTATGAACAAGACTGTACCAGATACTCTAATTATTAATACTGTAGTGAATAAACTCGTGGGTATAGGCTTCAAGCTGGCATTGCTTATACTCTGTCTCACCATACCAGGGCACTTAACTGTGGTTTCAAGATTATTTTTAGATCAGAAGCAGATGACTCTGTGGAAACCCACTAACCCAATATCCTGTGGAGCAAGATTTACATAGAACTGAAAATCTAATAGTGACCATTTGTTTGATGAGGAATATTGTTATATTATTCCTAATGTTCTAGTTTCTGATGTGTATATGGGAAGCCCTTTATTTTCCTTCAAATTCTATCTCCAACTCTGAATGTAGAAAACTACTTTTTCAAGCTGGGTGTGGTGGCTCATGCCTGTAATCCCCACAATTTGAGAGGCCGAAGAGGAAGAATCACTTGAGCCCAGGAGTTTGAGACCAGCCTGGGCAACATAGCAAAACCCTGTCTCTACAAAAAATGAAAAATTAGCCAGGCATGATGGTGCATGCCTGTAGTCTCCACAACTTGGGAGGCTGAGGTGAGAGAATTGTTTGAGCCTGGGAGATGGAGGCCACAGTGAACATGTTCGTGCCACTGCACACCAGCCTAGGTGACTGAGCAAGACTCTGTCTCAAAAAAACAAAAAAAAAGCCTTCAAACTTTTATCTCAAACCTAGCAAATATATTTATCTATGCATTTTCAGATTATTACATATTTCTTGTTCTTATAATTCTTCTTTAAGCTAACTTATTATCTGACTCATTAATGATTTAAGTAATAATCACTGACACGTGTTCATTCTATATTTGTATGAAAGCCATGCTTTTAAAACTTATATACTTTTAAAATTATACTTTGACACTTCTTAACAACTTCTCTGATTTCTCTCTTCTAATTCAACCTACATGCTGCTGTCAGTGTGGTCTTCCTAAAATATCATTTATGTCACTAACTCCCATTCTTGCTGAAACCTCCTATCAACAAGATAAATTTCCAAAGGTCATCAGCCTAATATTCACAGTCGTTGACTATCGAGCTCCAAGCACCTTTGGAACCTTATAGTCTACACAAATCTCTTTTAGGCCGAGCAAAAATACTGTATTTATTTTATTTTATTTTACAAATTTATCATATTAAAAAAATTTTTTTAATCTCATCTGAACGGCTTTCTCTGTTCTTTTTCCTTCTTGGAATTTCTATTCCTTCAGGCCAGCTCATTTTATCTCAGCCAGTAGCCCCCAGTGGAAAGTGGGTACCTGAACACTTATAGCATTTAATACAATATAAAGATATATTATGGTATAATAAAAAGCGTATCTGGTCTTTGTCTCAGTTCTTGGCACAGAGCTTCAAAAATTTTTGGAACTTCCAGAGTGACAGAAATGTCTTTGTAATACTAGGGGGATGACTCATTTTGGCCACTAGCCTCAAGATGGTGACTGGTCATCAGAAAGATCAACCATGTGATTAGAGGATTAGACGGTTGGGACTTTGAGCCAGGCTGACCTGACTGCATTCAGTCACATGGTCAATGATATACTCAATCAATCATGCCTACATAATGAATCTCCAATAAAAACTCTGAATACCGGAGCTCAGTGGAGATTCCTGGTTGGTGAACCTTGATGTACCAAGATGACAACTCATCCAAATTTGTTTAGGAGAGGTGACCAGAGCTCTGCCTTCCCTCCCAGAACTTTCCTTTTGTGTATCTTCAATTGACAATTCTTGAGCTGTATCTTTATAAAGCTAACAATAAGTAGATAATTTTCTTGAGTTGTTTTAGCAAATTCTCAAACCTGAAGGAGTTACAAAAACCTGAAATGTGAAGCCAAGTTAGTCAAATGTATGGGTGGCCTGGGAACCTCTGGAATTTGTGGTTGGCATCTGAAGCAAGGGCAGTCTTAAGGAAGACTGAGCCATGAACCTGTGACATGTGCACTACCTCCAAGTGGTTCGTGGCAGAACTGTATGGCACTATACTCCAGCTGGGACTGAAACACAGTACATATTGAATACTGTATTATTTTAGAAGTCTACATTTTATGTATGAAGAAAACATGTTACTTCCTTTGTCTGCCTTATCCAGTCATCTTGGGAATTCTCTCCCATAGCAGTGGACTATGTAATTTTCTCCACTGGGCACAACTGTTCAGAGTGGATGCATGACCTAGCTGTAGCTGAGACACCAAGAGTCTGTCTTTCAGAAATGTGTATAGGAATACTGAAATGTTCATATGTTGGATGGTGGTACTGGAGCAAGAGGTATCTGGCATAGTAAGTATCCAACAGATTTTTGTTGAATGAGTAAATTAAAGAAGTGCCTGTGGCCGGGCACAGTGGCTCATGCCTGTAATCCCAGCACTTTGGGAGGCTGAGGCGGGTGGATCACGAGGTCAGGAGTTCGAGACCAGCTTGGCCAACATGGTGAAACCCTGTCTCTACTAAAGATACAAAAAAGTAGCCAGGCATAGTGGCAGGTGCCTGTAATTCTAGCTACTCGGGAGGCTGAGGCAGGAGAATCACTTGAACACGGGAGGCAGAGGTTGCAGTGAGCCAAGACTGTGCCACTGCACTCCAGCCTGGGCAACAGAGCAAGACTCTGTCTCAAAAAAAAAAAAAAAAAAAGGAAGTGTCTGTAACTTCAGGGCTTTGATAGCCATTTCTCTTATGTACATAGAAAAGCAGAGAAAATCAGTCTTCTGAAAGAGAAGAGAATAAAGCATGAATGTTTATATCCCCCCAAAATTCATATGTTGAAACTCAATCACCAATGTAATTGTATTAAGGTTTAGGGCCACCTGTGGTGGAGCACACCTGTAATCCCAGAACTTTGGGAGGCCAAGGTGGATTATTTGAGGCCAGGTGTCCGAGAACAGCCTGGGCAATCTAGCAAGTTCTTGTCTCTACAAAAAATACAAAAATCAGCTGGAAAAAGTAGCAGACACCTCTGGTCCCACCTACTTGGGAGGCTGAGGGAGGAGGATTGCTTGAGCCCAAAAGGTTGAGGATGCAGTGCACCAAGATTGTGTCACTGCACTCCAGCCTGTGTGACACAGCAAGACCCTGTCTCAAAAAAAAAAGACTTAGGCCCTTTAGGAGGTAATTAAATAATGTAGGCAGAACCTTCATAAAGAAGCTCAAGTGAGTTGTTTACCCTTTTTACCATGTAAGGACACAGAGAAGATGCCATCTATGAAGCAGAGAGCCCTCACCAGACACTGAATCTGTTGATGCCTTTACCTTGGACTTCTCAGCCTCCAGAACTATAAGCAATAAATATCTGTTGTTTATAAATTTCCCATTCTAAGATTTTTATTTTTTTTTGAGATGGAGTTTTGCTCTTGTTGCCCACACTGGAGTGCAATGGCACAATCTCAGCTCACTGCAACCTCCGCCTCCCGGGTTCAAGTGATTCTGCCTCAGCCTCTCGAGTAGCTGGGATTGCAGGCATGTGCCACCACATCTGGCTAATTTTGTATTATTATTATTATTTTTAGTAGAGACGGGGTTTCTCCATGTTGGTCAGTTTGGTCTCGAACCCCTGACCTCAGGTGATCCGCCCCCCCCTTGGCCTCCCAAAGTGCTGGGATGACAGGTGTGAGCCACCGTGCCCAGCCCTAAGATGTTTTGTTATAAGAGTCCAAAAGGAGTAAGACAGAGCAGATGCAAAGTGAGATGCACAGACAAAAAATCATGTGGCTTTGGAAAAATAATAAGATAACTTCTTGGGGCTCCTAAAGATTTTTCTGTTCTAGATCTAGTGAAGTCTTGATGCATCCTGCCTTAGTTTCCCTTGAAATGGGCCTGTATATTCCCATTATATTTCTCCATGTGACCAAGTTAGTTTGAGAGTTTTTCTGCTCCTAATGTTAAAGGATTTTTTCTAATGACAAAATCATGAGTCTCAGACAGGTGCAGGTGGCTCACACCTGTAATCTCAGCACTTTGGGAGTCTGAGGCGGGCAGATCACTTGAGGTCAGGACTTTAAGACCAGTCTGGCCAACATGGTGAAACCCCGTCTTGACTAAAAGTACAAAAAAAAATTAGCCAGGCATACTGGCGCACGCCTATAATCCCAGCTACTTGGGAGGCTGAGGCAGAAGAATTGCCTGAAACAGGGAGGTGGAGGTTGCAGTGAGCCGAGATCGCACAACTGCACTCCAGCCTGGGTAATGGAGCCAGACCCAGTCCCCCTGCTCCCCTGCAAAAAATCATAAATCTTATATAAATATAAAAAGAATGTGTTGAAGATTTTACTAACTCTTTAGTTAAATAAGAAAAACAGTAAGATATTACAACAGGTCCAAAGGAGAATCCAAACAACAGATACATGTATAAATCATGAACATTAAATTTCCAAGTGGGTGTAAAACTGACTTTCGGGAGAGAAGGAAATTTGTCCCCTCACTGGACAGAATTCATCCAGATGTTTATGGACAAGAATGATTTGCATTGCTATTTGTTTTCTGCAAGTTAATTTTAGTCTCTAAGGAGTTGTACAACTGTCTAGTCAAAGCCAAGTAAATATCCTTAGATGACCAGGTAATTCAAGGATTGTACCATTCCAATGAAAGTATATCTAGAAATCTATCTTTTTTTTTTTTTTTGAGACCGAGTCTCACTCTGTCGCCAGGCTGGAGTGCAGTGGCATTATCTTGGCTCCCTGCAACCTCTGCCTCCCAGGTTCAAGCAATTCTCCTGCCTCAGCCTCCTAAGTGGCTGGGATTACAGGCAGGCACGACCACGCCTGGCTAAATTTTGTATTTTTAATAGAGATGGGGGTTTCACCATGTTGGTCAGGCTGGTCTCGAACTCCTGACCTCATGATCTGCCCACCTCGGCCTCCCGAAGTGCTGGGATTACAGGTGTGAGCCACCACGCCGGGCCTGAGATCTCTTTTGTTTATTACAATGTTATGTGTTTCATTATACTCTTAAATGGATGATCCATGTCTAAAGTGAGTGTTTCTCCTATCTCTATGAGAAACTCATCTGCTTTATGAAAGATCTGCATAGGGGGAGAGAGAAAAGAAGGGAACCACTGCTGCTAACAATGGCTGAATCAATCCTAGCAACCAAAGGATAATAGAATCCTTTGAATCCAGTCTCTCTAACCAGCTGGGTGCCGTGGCTCACACCTGTAATCCCAGCACTTTCACACCTGTAATCCCAGCACTTTGGAAGGCCGAGGTGAGTGCATCACTTGAGGTCAGGCGTTCGAGACCAACCTAGCCAACATGGCGAAACCCCGTCTCTAATTAAAAACAACCTGTAATCCCAGCTACTTGGGAGGCTGAGACCAAGAGGCAGAAGTTGCAGTGAGCCGAGATCCTGCCATTGCACCCCAGCCTGGGCGACAAGAGTGAAACTCCGTCTCAAAAACAAAAAATCTCTCTAACTAAATTTTAAGCCACTTGAGTACAGGAAACTTGTCTTATATAGCCTAGCTTGCTTCCACAAAGTACCCAGTAAGAAACGGGTTAGAAAAATATTTGCTGCCAGGCGCGGTGGTTCACGCCTGTAATCCCAGCACTTTAGGAGGCCGAGGTGGGCGGATCACAAGGTCAGGAGATCGAGACCATCCTGGCTAACATGGTGAAACCCCATCTCTACTAAAAGCACACACACAAAATTAGCCGGGCGTGGTGGCGGGCGCCTGTAGTCCCAGCTACTCAGGAGGCTGAGGCAGGAGAACGGCGTGAACCTGGGGGGCGCAGCTTGCAGTGAGCCAAGATCGCACCACTGCACTCCAGCCTGGGTTACAGAGCGAGACTCCGTCTCAAAAAAATAATAAAATAAAATAAAACAGTAATGACAAAAACACACAAACTAAAAACAAATATTTTTCCTAGCCTGCAGTTAGTAATAGTCAGAAATTGAAGAGTCTTGTGATCTAATGAGTGCCAATAAACTCATATCAAACTTTAGAGGCTTTGCCATTATCATATTTCAGGAACATTAAAAAATCTCTACAAAAACACATGACCAATTATACAACAAATGTCACTTATACGGTATGCTTTTATATGTATAAAAGAAAAATGTCTGTAAAACGCCTGTAAAAATGTCAAAAGTTGCATGTACAAAGTACTAGAAAAGTGGGCCGATTGTATCCTTTCTTCCTTTTCCTAACCCTCTCTCCCATCCCCAGGAAGCTACTGCTAGCAGGAAATGATAAAACAGACCTGATAGTGGAGGCAGCTAAGCACTCACCCAAATACAGCTAAGAATGAGGCCTTGAAAATGAGGAAGGAGTCCTTCCTGGGAGCTGACTGTTGGGGTCAGGAAAGCGTGGCCTCCACGGAGATTTGCTGGCCCGGTTTGCATGAGGAGGCCAATCACTGACCAGGGTTCCCCCATCTCCCACAGCTGCATGAATGCTTAGGCATGCTTGGGGAGATAAATATGAGACTAATGACCATAGATAATAAATTCAGAATGTTATGACAGCTAGTTGAGAACTCACACATGGGGCTGCGGACTGCTCAGCCAAGGGCCCTGTCTCAATGCCGGCTGCGTTCTCCTTCCCTCCTGGTTGTGTGGGCTGTGGCCTTCTTTCTCGCCTTTAGGTGCTGCTGCTGTGTACACAACTCATAGTGGTTCTCTTCTCGTCTGACCACACAAGTCCCTCTATAGGAAACCAGACTATGTCACCCCCAAATACACTTCTTTGACATAAAAATTATTTTTGAGCTGAAGGCAGTTGAGAAGCAGCAAACGGGGAAAAAACTGTTATCCTCCAGCTTTTCTTCCTGAAGACAGGATATAGATTGTCCCTTACTGGAGACAACTCTACATTCCTGTCAGCCCTGAGAGGCCCCAGGGGAGTCTGTAAACAAACTTGACTCCCATGTATTTACCTTCCCATAGTTTCCCGTGCTTGGAAACCTAAAACCACTTTTCTTTGTCCTGTCATTTCTCTACACGTTTGTTTTTCTTTGTTGAAGATGCCTTGTAAGTGGAGTTCTAAGCCGCCATTTTGAGTTACTTTTCACTGACGTTTCTCCCTTGAGATGTGCGCTGCATGCGTTAATAAGCTGTTTTTCTCGTGTTAATGCGTCTTTTGTTACAGAAGTCTATTCCAAGGACGAGCTTAGGAGGGTTGAGGAAAAACATTATCTTTACTCCCCTGCATCCCCATCCTTCACTTTTGTTTCAGGCTCTAAAGACAAACCCATGACAGGAGTTTTGTTGTTGTTTTTTTCTCTTTAAGAGTTCTGTTGTTAATCACCACCACCAGGAACCAAGTGAGCGTGAAAAACCATGAGAGAAAAATGAGAAGTTGCAATGTTCTCACAATAGCCCCCAGTTTCCAACTTAGTAAATGACAAGTGAAAAACAATTTTAGGATTTTTTCCCTCTTACCTTCATTTCTCCAATGGACGAAAAGGTGGAGTTTTCCTTCTGTGTCACTCTCTTGCTCCACATTTAGATGTAAATTAGGCCTGAAGAAACAATTCCGGTCCAACAATAAGCTTCCCTCTGGTACAAGTGGCAATTTACATCTTTCAAAACCCCTAGAACTTTTTCTTGCCCAGCCAGAATCTTTTGTGCAAAATTGGGACCAGTATAATCTCAAATGGGTTACTTACCTCCTTTTGGAAAGAGTAAAAGAAAAACTTAAAGTTTGATATTTGGAATCGCAAATTTTGTTATTCAAGAGAAGTCTGTATGTAAAGATCTGGCTCCCTAAAAGAAGCATAATTATTAGGAAATTTGTAATTTTTTTAGAATTTGGTTTCAGAAAAATCTCTAAAAATCTTTAAAGATTTAAGGAACTAAAGAATTCTGATTTTGGAAAATTTTGCTCAGTAATGTGAGAATTTAGTTTAATAAGTTCTTCACAAATTGAGGTGAAGTTGGGTTACAAGTGCCTAACCAGACTAGCAGTTCCCTTTGGGAAAAAGGGGCCTTCTTGGGTTGGGTCAGAAAAATCCTTTTTCTTCTGCCACTAAAGACATTACTTTATCATTAACTTAGGAATACTACCTGATACTTGACCAACATAAAAACAATGCTTTTTGTGATTTTATAGGAAAGTAAATTTAGTAATTCAAGACTGTAACTTTTTTTTTCTTTCCAACGTTTAAGTTCAAGGGGTGCATGTACAAGTTTGTTACATAGGTAAATTGTGTGTCATGGGGGTTTGGTGTACAGATAATTTTGTCACTCAGGTAATCAGCATAATAACTGATACGTAGTTTTATAATCCTCACCTTCCTCCCACCCTCCGCCCTCAAGTAGGCCCTGGTGTCTGTTGTTCCCTTCTTTGTGTCCATGTGTGCTCAATGTGTAGCTTCCACTAATACATGAGAACACACAGTATTTGCTTTTCTGTTCCTGAGTTAAGTTGCTTAGGATGATGGCCTCTAGCTCCATCCATGTTGCTGCAAAGGACATGATTTTCTTCTTTTTTATGGCTGTGTAGTATTCCATGGTGTATATATACACATTTCCTTCATCCAGTCCACCACTGATGAGCATCTAGGTTGATTCTATGTTTTGGCTATTGTGAATAGTGCTGCAATGAACATACTCATGCATGTGGCAATACTGCAACTTGGCCGGGTGCATTGGCTCACACCTGTAATTCCTACGCTTTGGGAGGCTGATCACCTGAGGTCAGGAGTTCAAGACCAGTCTGGCCAGTATTGTGAAACCCCATCTCTACTAAAAATACAAAAATTAGTGGTAGTGGTAGCAGATGCCTGTAATCCCAGCTACTCAGGAGGCTGGGACAAGAGAATCACTTGAACCCGGGATATAGAGGTTGCAGTGAGCCAAGATGATGCCATTGCACTACAGCCTGGGTGACAAGAGCGAGACTCCGTTTCAAAAAACAAAAACAAAAAGAAACCCGCAACTTAACTACCAGGAGAGTTGCAGATTGAATCATGAAATAGGTGAAGCTTATGTTCTTCCCTTTCTAATGCTTTCATCCCTTTCATGTTTCCCTACTTTCCAACTTCTTTATTTTCCAAGTCCTTCTCAGTTAGCTAATGTCTAGTAATATTATATTTTAATTTAAAAGTGTATTCTTAAACACCTGAGGGTGTAAAGGAAAGACTCCTGGTAGAATTGAAGCAAGATGACCACCTATAGAAGAGATATCTCTATCTGAATGGCTTATGTTGTGATATACATCTGGTTTCTACTTAGATGCTTAGTATCTTCTACAATTCCTATTGGCTCACTTACACTTTTAATTATAGAAATGTTATTAAATTCTTGTTTTCCTTTCTTATCTTCCAAACAAAATATAGCAGGATCTGGCCAGGCGCGGTGGCTCACACCTGTAATCCCAGCACTTTGAGAGGCTGAGGCTGGCGGATCACGAGGTCAGGCATTGGAGACCAGCCTGGTCAACATGGCGAAACCCCATCTCTACTAAAACTACAAAAAAAAAAAAAAAAAAAAAAAATAGCTGGGCGTTGTGGTGGGCGCCTGTAGTCCCAGCTACTTGGGAGGCTTAGGTAGGAGAATCGCTTGAACCTGGTGGGTGGAGGTTGCAGTGAGCTGAGATTGCGCCACTTGCACTCCAGCCTGGGCGACGGAGCATGACTCCATCTCAAAAAAAAAAAAAAAAAGAAGAAGAAAAAGAAATACGACAGGATCTATGATCAGTTATTTATACCTTGACTGAAACTTTCACTTTGTTCTGCCACTGTCAGCTTCAGTTGCCTTTGTCTCGTACTTGTGATAAACTTTCACCTAACAGGCCTGGACACCTGGCCTGCCAACCCTCTTAGACTTGACTGAGTCAAATAATCCCAATTTATGTCAGATGAAAGCTGGGCGCTGTAATCTCAAGGGAGTCTTCAGGTACTCAGCCAAGGCAGGTGGATGCCATAATCCTGAGATGGGCAACACATGCTCACAATAGACCAGTTTCTTTTTTTTTTTGAGACGGAGTCTCACTCTGTCGCCCAGGCTGGCGTGATCTCGGCTCACTGCAAGCTCTGCCACCCGGGTTCACGCCATTCTCCTGCCTCAGCCTCCCGAGTAGCTGGGACTACAGGCACCCGCCACCACACCTGGCTAATTTTTTTGTATTTTTAGTAGAGACGGGGTTTCACCGTGTTAGCCAGGATGGTCTCGATCTCCTGACCTCGTGATCCGCCCGCCTTGGCCTCCCAAAGTGCTGGGATTACAGGCTTGAGCCACTGCGCCTGGCCAGTAGACCAGTTTCAACCAGCTTTGTGCTTGTATAACGCATGAACCCAGGAATGAGTAGCCAATGACATCACTCACAGACCTTGCTTTCTTAATATGGGACAGATCTCGTTTACTGTATTTTGACTTCAAAGACTATCTCATTTTTTTCTCCCCTAAGCCTCATTCCCAAGTCTACTTGAAAAGCTAAAATGAATTCTCTGTTTGGTAGTGAACACCTTTTCACTAAGCTCTCCATCTGTGCTCTCTAATAGTCATATGTTTTTCTTCAACGTGTTTGTGAAATAGAAGGCTTTATCTCTTTTCAAACAAATTTCAGGTGTCAAGGGACAGAGAAAAGAGCATTTGAGGAGTGGAATAATGAGTAGGATAATCTTCCTTTTTTTTTTTTTTGAGACGGAGTCTCGCTCTGTCGCCCAGGCTGGAGTGCAGTGGCGCAATCTCGGCTCACTGCAAGCTCCGCCTCCCAGGTTCACAACATTCTCCTGCCTCAGCCTCTCCGAGTAGCTGGGACTACAGGCGTCCGCCACCACGCCCGGCTAATTTTTTGTATTTTTAGTAGAGACGGGGTTTCACCGTGGTCTCGATCTCCTGACCTTGTGATCCGCCCGCCTCGGCCTCCCAAAGTGCTGGGATTACAAGCATGAGCCACGCGCCCGGCCAGGATAATCTTTCCATGGGCCATGAGATGTTGCTTTCCTGACTCATGGCATCATAGCCAGTTGAGAATCACTAAATCTTCTTTTTTACCATTAGCAAAGAACTGGTCAAATTTTTTTTTTTTTTTTTTTTTTACAGAGTCTTGCACTTTCACCCTAGCTGGAATGCAGTGGCGTGATCTTGGCTCACTGCAACCTCTACCTCCCAGGTTCAAGCTCCTGCCTCAGCCTCCCACGTAGCTGGGATTACAGGTGCCCACCAAGATGCCCAGCTAATTTTTTGCATTTTTAGTAGAGATGGGGTTTCACTATGTTGTCCAGGCGGTCTCGAACGCCTGACCTTGTGATCCACCCACCTCAGCCTCCCAAAGTGCTGGGATTACAGGCATGAGCCACCACGCCCAGCCAGAACTGGTCAAATTTTACATGCTGTTCTTTGTGTTATTGATATGATTTGGCTGTGTCTCCACCCAAATCTCATGATGAATTGTAGTTTCCATAATCCCCACGTGTCATGGAAGGGACCCAGTGGGAGGTAATTTAATCATGGTGGGGGTTTCCCCCATGCTAGTCTCACAAGATCTGATGGTTTTATAAGGGGCTTCCCCCTTTGCTCAGCGCTCATTCTCCTTCCTGCTGCCATGTGAAGAAGGACGTGTTTGCTTCTACTTTCTCCATAATTGTAAGTTTCCTGAGGCCTTCCCAGCCATGCTGAACTTTCAGTCAATTAAACCTCTTCCCTTTATAAATTACCCAGTCTCGGGTATGTCTTTATTAACAGCATGAGTACAAATTAATACAGTTATTTAAGTCATATTAATTTTTATTTGCTCCCTAAATAGAAAAATTAGCATATAGAATATACTTATTCACACTGCACAAATCCTCAGTGGTACAACAAATATACTGTTGATCTGTGCTAGACTTTTACTGGTTAGCATTCAAGAAATATGCTAATAATATAAATTTAAGAAAGTATGCCAGACATAGACTTTTTTTTTTTTTTGAGACAGAGTCTTGGTCTGTTGCCCAGGCCGGAGTGCAGTGGCACCATCTCAGCTCACTGAAACCTCCACCTTCTGTGTTCAAGCAGTTCTCCTGCCTCAGCCTCCAGTATAGCTGGGATTACAGATGTGTGTCACCACGCCCAGCTAATTTTTTGTATTTTTAGTAGAGACGGGGTTTCACCATGTTAGCCAGGATGGTCTCAATCTCCTGACCTCGTGATCCACCCTACTCGGCCTCCCAAAGTGCTGGGATTACAGATGTGAGCCACTGTGCCTGGCCCATATATTTTATTCTTTAAAAGTCCATTCCAGGCCAGGTGTGGAGGCTCACTTCTACAATCCCAGCACTTTGGGAGGCCCAGGTGGGAGGACTGTTTGAGTCCAGGAGCTTGAGACCAACCTAGGCAACATAGTAAGACCCCATCTCTACCAAAAAAAAAAAAAAAAAGTGTGTATATATATATAAGCTAGGTGTGGTGACACATATCTGCAGACCCAGCTACTCAGGAGGCTGAGGCAGGAGGATCCTTTGAGCCAAGAGTTAGAGGCTGAAGTGAGCCATAATTATGCCACTGCACTCCAGCCTGGGTGACAGAGTGAGACCCTCTCTCAAATAAAATTCCATTCCAGTTTTCCGTATGTATATGGTTTATTCTCTAAGGTTTCTTTAAGTCACAGTGAAGTAACTTCATACTCAAAATATCAGCTAGATTTTGTGCTGTTGATGACAGTGAAGGACTATGAAGAAGTAGAAGGCTAGGTTTCACTTCTATATGGTGATTATAAAAAGTTATCCATAGAAGGTAGGGAGGCTGTGCCGGTGTGGGGGCAGTAGGTACGTGGGAACTCTCTGTACTTTCCTCTCAATTTTGCTGTGAACTAAAACTGTTCTAAAAAAAGTCTATTTTTAAAAAAATGTTACCCAAGTCAGAGTGAAACAACAAAGAACTGACTGTGTAGGCTCCTGCCTGGGCCACATTTTGATACAAAAGATAGTTAACACAGTGAATTGTTAAAAATATGATGGATACTGTGCAATGTGATTCACCTGCTAGAGCCAAGACTGCTATTTGTGACTAAATATCTGTTCTTGCCTCCCCCTTAGTAATAAAACCTTCAATTTTTAGTTGGACATTTGGCTCCCTAGTACAGAGGCTTCATTTTCTAGCTGCTCTTTCAGGTAGGGGTGCCAAGTGACTAAATTTCTGGCACAAAAATAGGACACAACTGGAATTGGTGAGTATTTTTTCTGGGCAGTGTACCCAAAGAGACAGAGCATACTTATTTTTTTCTTTTTCTTCTTTCTTCTTCTTCTTCTTTTTTTTTGTCTTTTCTTCCTAACAGCTTGGCAGTTAAGCTGTATTCCCACAATTGGCTGAAAGCATCCCTTTCAGCTAGGTGTGCCATAGGGTTAAGTTATAACCAATAGGTGTAAACAAAAGTACTCTCATGTACACTTCTGGAAAATTGTCTTTAAAGGGAGGTAACATAGTTTTCCCAACTTTCTTCTTTTTACCAGCTAGAAGCTTCAGCAGATTTGAGGAATTTTTTTTTTTTTTTTTTGAGACGGAGTCTCGCTCTGTCGCCCAGGCTGGAGTGCAGTGGCACGATCTCCTCTCACTGCAAGCTCTGCCTCCCAGGTTCACACCATTCTCCTGCCTCAGCCTCCCGAGTAGCTGGGACTACAGGTGCCCACCACAATGCCCGGCTAATTTTTTTTTATTTTTAGTAGAGAGGGGGTTTCACCGTGTTAGCCAGGATGGTCTCGATCTCCTGACCTCGTGAGCCACCACACCCGGCCGATTTGAGGAATATTTTCGAGGATGGAAGAACAATAAGATAGAAGACCGAGTCCTCGAGGACTGCTGAGCTGCTTTCAGGCCCTGCTCTATTTCCTTCCAATTTAGTACACATGAAAGAGAAAAACTTCCATCTTGTTTAAATAAGTGTCATCTTTAGGTTGCTGTGTTTCATGCTAAATGGATTTCTAATAGATACAGGATTAAGAACTTGGAAGTGGAGTACTAAGAAAAACCAAAAACATGATACTAGGCTTAGAAGTTGAGTGGCAGGTGGTATAGACTCAACATCACAGGCTGGTCATTTTGTGGCAAACATTTCCCTGCTTTAACTTGAAAAGGGGACCACATGCTGACTGAGGCTGTAGCTTTAGGGGAAATGATAGGAAAGATTAATGATTTTTGTGGGTATTGGCTGCCTATTGATGCTTTCAGAAAGCCTTACAGGCAAGAAGGCAGTGGAGAAACAGAGGTAGAAGGGACTACAGCTTTGCTAAAAGATTGCTATTTTTCTCAAGTCTACAATTAAAGTTGATAATTTGGACCCTTGCAAGAATAAAAGGACAACTGCTTTTGCACTCAAAATTGAACCAGTTATAAGCAGTGGTTGAAAGCCTGCAACCTTAGTAAGAGAGAAAACTAGTGACCCCTCATACAAAAGCATTGACCTGCTAGCAAAGAGTAGATTAAGGGTACTTCTCTCCCTTCCAAGTGTGTTTTAAACAACTTTCAAGGTAGTTGCTATTAAATTGAGGGATAAGGCCGGGTGCAGTGGCTCTTGCCTGTAATCCCAACACTTTGGGAGGCCCAGGCAGGCAGAGTGCTTGAGCACAGGAGTTTGAGTTCGGCCTGAGCATCATGACAAAACCGTGTCTCTACAAAGAAGTAAAAAAATTAGCTGGGCATGGTGTGTGCGTGCCTGTAGTCCCAGCTACTCAGGAGGCAGAGGCAGGAGAATCACCTAAGCCTGGGGAGATTGAGGCTGCAATGAGTCTGGGCGTAGAGTAATACCCTGTCTCAAAAAGTTTAAAAATTGAGAGTAAAGCTGGCACGGTGGCTCACACCTGTAATCCCAGCAT
Organism: Hylobates moloch; assembly: GCF_009828535.3. Taxonomy (NCBI): domain Eukaryota; kingdom Metazoa; phylum Chordata; class Mammalia; order Primates; family Hylobatidae; genus Hylobates; species Hylobates moloch. Next base: position 13,070,881 of record NW_026652283.1, on the reverse strand, counting down.
TTTGGGAGGCTGAAACAAGTGGGTCACTTGATGCCAAGAGCTAGAGACCAGCCTGACCAACATGGTGAAACCTTGTCTCTACTAAAAATATAAAAATTAGCTAGGTGTGGTGGTGCATGCCGATAGTCCCAGCTACTCAGGAGGCTGAGGTGAGAAGATCGCTTGAACCTGGGAGGTGGAGGCTGCAGTAAGCTGAGATTGTGCCACTGCACTCTGGCCGGGGCAACAGAGAGAGACTCTGTCTCAAACAAAACAAAACAAAAAAGATCTGTCTTCAAGCTTTAAACAAACAAACGAAAACACTATGGCTAGCCAAGATCTTTGGCTGTAATTACAAGGACAGAGAATTGAATGAAAGTAAATTTTAAAAAATTATATTTGAAAGAATTATATTGCCTGCAAAAATCTGTGACTGTTAGACCCCTATAGCAGTCCCCAAGCCTGCACGAAAATGAAGTGGATTTAATAAACAGTGTATCTCCCAAAAAAGGGATGACTCTGCAAAGCCAGTCTCAGATATGGCCATGGAGGATGCTGATGAAGGAGGAACTTCTGAGAGAGTCTTCTATGGTTGCCATAACAAAATACCACAGATTGGAGGTTTAAACAACTCTTTATTTTTTCATGGTTCTGGAGGCTGGAAGTGCAAGATCAATATATCAGCAGGTTTAGTTTCTCCTGAGGTCTCTCTCCTTGGCTTGCAGATGGTCACCTTCTTGTTGTGTCTTCACATGGCCTTTCCTCTCTGCATGTACATCCCTAGGGTCTCTTCCTCTTCTTCTTAGGACACTAGCCATATATGATTAGGACCCCAGCCTTATGACATCATTTAACCTTAACTGCCTTTTTAAAGGCTCTGTCTCCCAACAAACAAACAAACAAACAAAACAAAAACAGTCCCACTGGGGGATTGGGTTCTACATGTGGTGAATTTGGGGTAGAACACAATCCAGTCCACAACAAGGATAGTAATTGAAAAAGCTCATCTCAGAGAGCAGAACCAAGGGCTGCCTGGTGAGCTAATCAAAGAACTCCCTTCTCAGGCCGGGGAGTTCTCTGCAATTAGTGTTCAGCAGGGTTTGATAACTTCTATGGACCAGTACCAGTGAGTGTTACATGTTTCCTGCTTTCCTCTTCTCCAGTTGAAATTTTAATTAAGGTTACTCTATTCCTGTTTCACCACTATACAGTATATTGAGTATGACCAAAAAGGCAGGACAAATAACTTTGTTTATGAGTTTCTGGAGCATGAGCCACTACATCTAGACAAGATGGAGATGACTCCATATCACCCAGAGTTGCTGGACTTTGAGCTTAAAGCAGTAACTAGAGGACACTTTGGAGTTATCTCCCTAGAGAGGAGGGCTCTATATAAAAAGAAGGAGCTTATGGATGAGAGGACTGTGGCGAGGACTGCTACTTCTCCCTTGATATGTTCTCTCTTCCTCTTTCAAGTTGTAGCTGAACATAATAATGCCTAAAATAAAGGCTACACTTTCCAGCATCCCTTGCAGCTCTGTGAGATTTCCAGGACATGTTGTTTAAAAGAATGTGTGAAGGCGGCCGGGTGCGGTGGCTCAAGCCTGTAATCCCAGCACTTTGGGAGGCCAAGGCGGGCGGATCACGAGGTCAGAAGATCGAGACCATCCTGGCTAACACGGTGAGACCCTATCTCTACTAAAAATACAAAAAATTAGCTGGGTGTGGTGGCGGGCACCTGTAGTCCCAGCTACTCGGGAGGCTGAGGCAGGAGAATGGAGTGAACCAAGGAGGCGGAGCTTGTAGTGAGCGGAGATCGTGCCACTGCACTCCAGCCTGGGCAACAGAGCAAGACTCCGTCTCAAAAAAAAAAAAAAAGAATGTGTGAAGGCCCAGCACGGTGGCTTATGCCTGTAATCCCAGAACTTTGGGAGGCTGATGCAGGAGGATCACCTGAGGTCAGGAGTTCGAGACCAGCCTGGCCAACATGGAGAAACCCTGTCTCTACTAAAAATACAAAAATTAGCCAGGTGTTGTGGCTCGCACCTGTAATCCCAGCTACTCAGAAGGCTGAGGCAGGAAAATTGCTTGAATCTGGGAGGCGGAGGTTGTAGTGAGCCGAGATCATGCCATTGCAATCTAGCCTGGGAGACAAGCAAAACTCCGTCTCAAAAAAACAAAACAAAAACAAAACAAAAAGAATGTGCGAGCCCAACTTACTCTTCTTTTTCCTGCTGGTTGGAATGACGACATGATTTTTGGAGCTTCATTGGCCATTTTAGACTATGGAGTAAAGCTGCTTGCTGTGGATAGTAGTGCAAAAAGATCTAAAGAGCTAGGTTCCTGTCACTGTAGAATGACTTCGTCTAGACTTGTATGGCATGAGACAGAAATAAACTATACTTTTAAAGCCAATATTATTTGGGGTATGCTGGATTCTTCTGTCGTCAACATGACTAATCTGGGCAGAATTTTTTCCGGATTCCCTTATAGGGACCTAGGTTAGAGTTGATCTCAAGAGGAGCTTGCTCATAATTTGCAAGGCAGAAGTGAAACAGTAGCCACGCCTCTCCAAAGATCTTCATTGTGCCGCATGGTGATAGACAGATGTCAAGGTGCCCAGTGGGTTCAGCTTGTCCACTTTCCTCTGTTCTACACCAGGCTGTTCTTCCCAAATGCTAGCCCTGCTGGTCAACAGCAGTTGCAGGCCCACCACCAGACACTCAGCACACACGGAGGTGTCTTAAGAGGGGCATAGTTTCCCATACAGTGCTTAGTGAGCTCCCTTTTTGCAGTACCAATTTGGCTGATGAATGTCCTGGATTTCTCAGATTTCCTTGCAAGCTTCGACTTGTCCGCTCACCCCAGGGCTTTAGGGGACTGCTTAGTGACTATTTCTCCAACTTCCCCTTCTGGATCTTTACTTTCTCAACTCCTCCCACAGTTGTGTAAGTACTAGTTCCTATAATAAATCCCTTGCCTAATAACACTCACAGTGGCTCTATTCCTTCACTGAACCCTGACTGATATATTGGATTTTATGACATGTAGATCACCTTTATTCTAACAGAGTCACATACATTATCCTGCTAAATCTTCCTAAGAGCCATGGGAAGGTAGCAATGTCGTTATCTCTATTTTACAGACGTGGAAATGGGTTTAGAGAAGTTAAATAATATTCTCACTGTCATACAGCAAGTAAGTGGAGATGCCAAGTTTGTAACCCAATCTGCCTCCTGCCAGAGCCCGAGAGCTTAACCACAACACCTTAATACATATGTACTTCCTGTCCAGAAGTTCTACTCTAATTCATATTCCTTCTTGCTTTAGTGTTTTTGTATTTAAAGTCAATCATGCTACCTAATCAGATAACCATAATGTATGAACAACAAACAATAAAGATTGCTAGTGTCAACAGGGTTTACTTAATAGCTTTGGAAAGCGTCAGTGTTACTGACAGTCTGTTTGTTTATTTCCACTTCAGCTCTCTAAAAGCAAAACCCTTGGCCAAGTAGAGCTCCACCTCAGGCAAGAACTAGGGTCCATTTGGGAGGCTTATTTAATATTTAAAAGCTGAGGAAAGATTAATACCACATCCTTGGCATATGCCTACTAAAGCAGAGACTGTAGGCTCAGATGCCAACAGTTAATTCTGAAGGAACAAAAGAATAGGTCAGAGCTTAATATTGGGGTGTAAATGAAAATGAAGTCAGGGCTGGGTGTGGTGGCTCATGCCTGTAATCCCAGCACTTTGGGAGACTGAGGTGGGTGGATCACCTGAGGTCAGGAGTTTGAGACCAGCCTGGCCAACATGGCAAAACCCCGTCTCTACTAAAAATACAAAATTAGCCAGGCGTGATGGTGCATGCCTGTAATCCCAGCTACTCTGGAGGCTGAGGCAAGAGTATCGCTTAGAACCTGGGAGGCAGAGGTTGCCCTGAGCCGAGATTGCGCCAGTAGCACTGGGCAACAAAGGGAGACTCTGTCTCAAAAAAAAAAAAGAAAAAAAGAAAAGAAAAGAAAAGAAAATGAAGTCAGACCTAGGAAACATTTTCGGGATTTACTAAACATCTACCCACAGGGAAGGAAGGAAGAAGGTCAGCGATATGGACAGTTGCTATAATACAATTTTGGATTCTCTTAGGTCTCAGCACTTTATAGGGAATCAGAGTCCTCATTTTTTTTTCGGCCAGTGTGGAAGATCCTGTCAGTACCATGCTCACATCCCTGCAATACTTACTGTTTCTATACGTGCAGACGGTATCCTGCTGCTAGTACATGATGCTGCCCGAGGGCTTTTTCTAAGTTCAGGTGTAGAGAAAGTCCTCAGCGCTGTAGAGTTAACACCCCTGGAAGCAACTATAAACTAATGACTGATAGTAATTAGAGGACAAACTCCAGCTTCCTCTCCCCGTCAGGTGGGACAACTCCCAGAGGTTTCCAGCATGACTGACCGTCAGTTGCCCCCATTGGTAACGTAGTGGTCTAGGCTTCCCTCACTTCCCTGTCTTACTTCCCCTTTCCCCTGTCAGTGCTTCCGATGATCACCTCTCAAACTACTTACGTTTAAACCTTTTGCTTAGGGTTGGCTCCTGAAAGAATCTGGCAGAAGACAGCCTAATTATGGGGAAAGCACTCCTGCCCAAAATAATCGGCTAAATTTCTCCATTTTTTCAAGTTTCAAATTCTATCCATTAGGGGTGCATATGGGGGCCAGGCATGGTGGCTCAAACCTATAATTCCCAGCACTTTGGGAGGCTGAGGCCGGTGGATTTCTTGAGCCCAGGAGTTCGAGACCAGTCTAGGTAACATAGTGAGACCTCATCTCTGCAAAAAATACAAGAACTAGCCAGGTGTGGTGGTGCATTCTTGTAGTACCAGCTACTATGCGGCTGAGGTGGGAGGATCGCTTGAGCCCAGGAGGTCAAGGCTGCAGTGAGCTGTGTTCATGCCACCACACTCTGGCCTGGGTGATAAAGTGAGACCCTGTTTAAAAAAAAAAAAAAAGGGATGCATACGGGGTGTCAGGTATCAATTTGGGAAATTCAAATACTCCTTGCAGGGTTATGAAGCAACCATCATTTTTTTCCACCATATCTTAGGGAAAATGGTTGGTGACATTGCTTTCTTCTTATTACTATTTAATCTCACCCAAAATAATTGGCTAAAATTATTGGCTAAAATAATTGTCTGCTCAAAAGAATCATTAGCCATTATAAAGTAAGTAAATTCTCACTGCCTCATTCTGGAGCAGGCTCATGTCTGAAGGAGTGTGATCTCAAGTGTACATCTGCAATTCAGAATTGAAAGACTGCAATTTGAAGTTGAAATACAAATGGGCAGTGGCTGAACCACAGATAACAATAGAACTCTGACCCATGAAGGGGCTCAGAACATGTTGCCCCCAAATATGCTGCTTTAGCATATTGATTATTTTGAACTGAAGGCAATTGAAAAACAGCAAATGGCCTCTTGACCTCCACTTTTCTTTTTTTTCTTTTTTTTTAAGATGGAATCTCGCTCTGTCTCCCAGGATGGAGTACAGTGGTGCCATCTCTGCAAGCTCTGCCTCCCAGGTTCACACCATTCTCCTGCCTCAGCCTCCTGAGTAGCTGGGACTACAGGCACCCGCCACCATGCCTGGCTAATTTTTTGTATTTTTAGTAGAGACGCGGTTTCACCGTGTTAGCCAGGATGGTCTTGATCTCCTGACCTCATGATCTGCCTGCCTTGGCCTCCCAAACTGCTGGGATTACAGGTGTGAGCCACCGCACCTGGCCTGACATACATTTTCCATGAGAAAGGTGCTCTCCCATAACCAGAAAGAAAACATTCTTATCAATGGAAATGGAGAATTGACACTGATTGTTTGTCTGCACAAACAAACCTTATTAATATAGCCCTTATCTTCCATTAGTTTTCCTCATATACTTCCTAGGTACTTTCCAACAACTTACCACCTGTAGAAGCCCAAACCCCTGTCCTTTATCTACCTATGTCTTCACAATTTATTGCCTTTTGTTAAAATGGTATATAAACCTCTGTATCCACATGTTTTGAGGTTTTCACATCTTCTCTGTAAAGCCCTCTAAGTCATATAAAAATATTAACATCAAATGAAATTGTATATGTTTTTCCTGTTATAATATTTGTCAGTTTAATTTGCAGGCCCCAGGTACCTAATAATATAAGAGGGTAAAGTTCTCCCTTCCTTCATTGATAACATGCAGCAACCTATCCAGGAAACTAATCACTTATTTTCAATAGCCAACCAGCGAGACAGTCTGCTGTAAGTCAGATTTGTTGGGAGTCACAGATCTTTAGTGACAGTCTGAGAGGCCAAACAATAACAGTTGTTTCCTGTGACAACAAGCCAATATGGCCAGGACTTAATTAATAACTGACCGCTTTTCTAATTTTTGTCCCTGCTTCCAAATTAGGACCAATCAGAGAAAACTGGCTAGGTGCGGTGGCTCATGCCTGTAATCCCAGCACTTTGGGAGGCCGAGGCAGGTGGATCACCTGAGGTCAGGAGTTTGAGACCAGCCTGGCCAACATGGTGAAACTGGGTCTCTACTAAAAAAAATACAAAAATTAGCTGGGCGTGGTGGCGCACACCTGTAGTCGCAGCTACTCAGGAGGCTGAAGCAAGAGAATCGCCTGAACCCAGGAAGCAGAGGTTGCAGTGAGCCAAGATTGCGCCACTGAACTCCAGCCTGAGGACAGAGTGAGACTCTGTCTCAAAAAAAAAAAAAAAAAAAAAATCAGAGAAAGCCAAATATGCACCCCTAACCAATCACATAGGAATTCCTGTTTCTAGTTTGCCTGCTTACAGCTTCCTCATGCCAACAGCCTCTAACTGGGGCATAGTTGAAGCCTTTCCTTTTTCCTACAATAAAACTTTCCTACTCCTCTGCCTGCCTTGGGGTGTCTGCCAAAATACAAGTGACAGTGGTTGACTCCCTTGCTATAGCAATCTCTGAATAAATAGACTTTGCTTGTTCTCATTTGGTTTGTCTTAGTTTTTTTCCACATTCTGTCCACCCTTGTAACTTTCTATTTGGGGGACTTGTATTTGATATTATGCCTTATTTTCTCCATCCACTTTGTCCTAAAGTGGATGACATACTATTTTAGAGTTCCAATTGTAAAAATGCCTTTTATCCCTCGATAAGATTGCATTTTGATCCTTTTAATCTCAATAAGCCAGAAGTGTTAGGGCACCAAGAGAAAAAGGCTGGAGGGTTTCATATGTCCTTTTCCCCACTATCAAATGCAATCACAAAACAATATTTCAATATTATCAGTACTGCTTTTGTTCCTATCCCTTACCTGAAGTCGAGAATCTTCAATTGTTTAAAGTTTCCCAGTACCTTCACATAGCACTGCTTGCTAGGTGTCTGAGGAGGAAGACTCTTGACTGCCTACAGGTTTACCATTGATTCTCTACAGAGACTCTTCTTGGGAATGCGAGTGAGTGTCTTGGCCTTTTTAGGGTCCATGCAACACAGTGTAACTTCCTTACAACTTATCAGACTGGTTATTTATTTGTTCTTGTGAACCTTGAATACCTGAGATAGGTCTCAGTCAATTTAGTAAGTTTATTTTGCCAAAGTTAAGGACGTGCACCTGTGACACAGCCTCAGGAGGTCCTGATGACATGTGCCCAAGGTGGGAAGAACACAGCTTGTTTTTCTTTTTCTTTTTTCTCTTTTTTTTTTGAGACAGTTTCACTCTTTCGCCCACTCTTTTTTTGAGTGGCTGATCTAGGCTCACTGCAATCTCCACCTTCCGGTTTCAAGCGATTCTCCTGCCTCAGCCTCCCAAGTAGCTGGGATTGCAGACGCCTGCCACCACACCTGGCTAATTTTGTATTTTTAGCAGAGATGGGGTTTCACCATGATGGCCAGACTGGTCTCGAACTCCTGACCTCGTGATCCGTCTGCCTTGGCCTCCCAAAGTGCTGGGATACGGGCGTGAGCCACCGCTCCCAGCCCACAGCTTGGTTTATACATTTTGGGGAGACATGAGACATCAATCAACATATGTAGGATGAACATTGGTTCAGTCTGGAAAGGTGGGATGACTTGAAGCAAAGGCGGGACAATTAAAAAAAAAAAAAAAAGGTGGGGCCATTCAAAAAAAGCAAAAGCAGGGAGGAGGCTTTCAGGTCATAGGTAGAGAAGAGACAAATGGTTGCCTTCTTTTGAGTTTCTAATCAGCCTTTCCAAAGTAGTCAATGAGATATGCATTTATCTCAGTGAGCGGAGGGATGATTTTGAATACAATGGGAGGCAACTTTGCCCTAAACAGTTCCCAGCTTGACTTTTCCCCTTAGCTTAACGATTTTTGAGGCCCCAATATTTATTTTCCTTTCACATTTTCAACCTTCATTCTCACACTTCTGTGCTCTGCTGTGTGTTAGATTCTGTAATCTACATTTACAAACTTCTGGTCAGATTCTGCCAATGGAAAGAGATTAAAAGGCAAGAGGGAGGGAATTGTGACTCTCTTTTTCTAATTTTGAGCAGTTGCAAAAGCAGCTGTTTCCAGCAGTTCCAGCACTACACCCCAGTGATAAAAGAATGGAGGCGGCAATAGCACTGATAGCAGAGGCAACATTAGTAGTGAAGCCTGGGGCAGATGAAGCCACAGGGACTCCGACAGCAGCCTGCGCTTGCAGGCTCCTGGGCTCCAGTTCAGGTAGCTGGGCTTCAATAACAGAAGCCTTAGCTGCACACACCCTTGGCCTCTGCTCAGTGATTTTGCTTCCCCAGTCTAGAAATGGTTAGTAGTCACTACTCATTGAGTAAGCTTCTCGTCCTCTGGACTTTCCAACATTAACTAATTCCTTTATTTAAATCTCTACTGGTTGAAATGCCTAGAGTGGGTTATTTTTCCTCCTTAATTGCATAATGAATGATAGGATCCTCTCTTGGTGAAATTCAGTTAAAATTCCACCATAGTAGAATCTCAAGGCATCTTTCTTTGTTTTGTTTTATTTGAAATATAAAGGAACAAGTTTCCCTCTTATTTCTTTGGGAAGATATCTGCCTTAGAGAAATAAAGCCACTGGCAGTGGATTTGCATAGATTATTCATTCTCCCCGAGCACAGATATGTAAATATATTTCAAGAAGGGGCTCAGTGACTTTGATCTACTCTATTTAAGATTAATAGCAGCCGGGGCACGGTGGCTCACGCCTGTAATCCCAGCACGGGGCACGGTGGCTCACGCCTGTAATCCCAGCACTTTGGGAGGCCGAGGCGGGCGGATCACGAGGTCAGGAGATTGAGACCATCCTTGCTAACACAGTGAAATGCCGTCACTACTAAAAATACAAAAATTTAACCAGGTGTGGTGGCATGCGCCTATAGTCGCAGCTATTCAGGAGCCTGAGACAGGAGAATCCCTTGAACCAGGGAGGCGGAGGTTGCAGTGAGCCAAGATCCTGCCATGCCACTGCACTCCAGCCTGGGTGACAGAGTGAGACTCTGTCTCAAAATAATAATAATAATAATAATAATAATAATAGCCCTGGCTAGGCGCAGTGGCTCACACCTGTAATCTCAGCACTTTGGGAGGCCTGAGCTCAAGAGTTCAAGCCCAGCCTGGACAGCACAGTGAGACCCTGTCCCTATAATTTTTTTTTTTTGCCAGGCATGGTGGTGTGCGCCTGCAGTCCCAGTTACTTGAGAGGCTTAGGTGGGAGGATCCCTTAAACCAGGAGTTGAGGCTGCTGTAAAGTATGATCATACCACTACACTCCAGCCTGGGTGACAGACTCTGTCTCAAAAATAAATAAATACATACATATCAATAAATAAAAGCATTATTAACTCATTTGTGAATTGAAATTATCATCACCAACCGTACCCTATTTTACAGATCAGAAAACTAAGGCACAAAAAAATTATTTAAAATGTATCTGGTGGCTGGGCACAGTGGCTCACGCCTATAATCTCAGCACTTTGGGAGGCTGGCTAATTTTGTATTTTTGGTAGAGATGGGGTTTCTCCATGTTGGTTAGGTTGGTCTTGAACTTCTGACCTCAGGTGATCAGCCGGCCTCGGCCCCACAAAGTGCTGGGATTACAGGCATGAGCCACCACGCCCAGCCACACCAAAGGTTTTTTAAAATCAACAAATTATTTGGAAATTATTAGAATAATTTTTTAAAAATTGCACAAAACTTTTATCATATGGTAAGCAGTTTTATACACACACATACATATATAACTGTATATGTAATTGAATAAGCAGTTTTATATCTATATAATTTAAATAATTTAGAAATGGAGATTATATTTTTCAAATGTTTACATTTATATGTTGATATCTAGGTTAATTTACAATATGTATTGTGGGTTAGATATGTTGATTTCATCCCCTAGAGGAAATATTAGCAAACCTCATTCAAACAGATTGAAATGGTAAGGGAAGAAATTTACTTTTTTTCACATAACTAAGTAGTCCAGCGTAGGTTCCAGGCATGGTAAGATCAGTGGCTCAGTGATGTCATCAAAATTCTTTCCATGTCTGTTCTGCTTTCCTCTCTGTGAGGGTTTACCCTTAGGCTAGATGCTCTTGTTACTCAATATGGCAACAGCACTTCCAGCTGTTACATCTGTGGTGGTTTAAAATATGTCCACAAATTCCTTAATATTCCTCCTTCCCTGCAAAAGTGTAGCCTAATTCCCCTCCTCCTAAATGTGGGCTAGACTTAGTGACTTCCTTTAATGAATAAAATGAAGTTGAAATGATGGTGTGTTGTTCCTAAAATTAGGACATAAAATATAATGGTTTCCTCCTGTTCTTTTTGTTGGGATCACTCTGGGGAAAGCCAGCTACCATGACAGGAGGACATTCAAGTAACCCCACGGAGTGGATCACAGGGTAAGTAACTGTGGTCTTCTACTAAGAGCCAGCAATGAACTGAGAACTTATGCCAACAGCCATATAAGCCATCTTGGAAGTATATTCCCTAACCCCAGTCAAGCCTTCAGATGAATGCAGCCCTGGCAAATGTCTGGAATGGAACATCATGTGAGAATCTGAGCCAGAACTGTCCAGCTAAGCTGCTCCTGAATTTCTGACTCACAGAACTGTGAGATAATAAAATAATTGTCATAAAAACATCCAGAGGGAGAAAGGCACATCCTTTCTCTCTCTCTCTCTGAGAAACTGCTGAGACTTCCTGGCAAACTTACTAAACCAGTTAGTGATTAGGAACTAATATTACCATGATTCTTATACTGAACCACCCTGTGGAGCGGGAGCTGGAGTCAGTGTCTTCTGAAGCCTAGGACTGTGCAGAAGACACAGCTTCTGATGGGAAGAAATGAGGGTACAGAAACAGATATCGACAGGTGACTAATCAAGCTAATCTAGGTTGTACTGTATAACAAATATCCACCAATTCTCTCAATGGCTTAACACACCAAAAGTTTGTTTCTTTCTCATACTACATGTCTAATGTGCCTTGGCAAGGAGACCTTGGCTCAAAGAGGTTTCAACTCAATGCTTGCTTCCTTGATCTCTCCAACAGTGACAAATTGTTTATTAGATCTTAAAGCTTTCTCCTGGAAGTTACACATATCATATTACCTCCTCTTTTACCTTATTGACAGAAGGTCTAATTTCAAAGAGGTCAGGTAATACAATATTACATTGTGACCAGAAACTGAAATTTTTTTTTTTTTTTTTGAGACAGTCTCACTCTGTTGCCCAGGCTGGAGTGTAGTGGCGCGATCTTGGCTCACTACAACCTCTGCCTCCAGGGTTCAAGTGACTCCTGCCTCAGCCTCCTGAGTAGCGGGACCACAGGCGTGTGCCACCACGCCCAACTAATTTTTGTAGTTTTTAGTAGAGACGGGGTTTCACCATATTGGCCAGGCTGGTCTCAAACTCCTGGCCTCATGATCCTCCTGCCTCAGCCACCCAAAGTGCTGAGATTACAAGCATGAGCCACTGTTCCCGGTCCGAAAACTGAAATATTTTAACATCACTGATGAGTACTAGCAAGGGAAAATCAGGGTCTGGATCTGGGTGTGGTGGCTCACGCCTGTCATCCCAGCACATTGAGAGGCTGAAGCAGGTGGATAGCTTGAGCCAGGGCAACATGGTGAGACCCTGTCTCTACCCCAAAATTAGAAAAATTAGCCAGGCCTCAGGTGGCACATGCCTGTAGTCCCAGCTACTGTGGAGGCTGAGGTGGGAGGATTACTTAAGCCTGAGAGGCAACAGCAGTGAGTTGTAATTACACCACTGCACTCCAGCCTGGGCAACAGAGCCAGATCCTGTCTCAAAAAAAAAAAGGAAAAAAAAGAAAAGAAAATCAGGGTCTGGAAAAGGTGCTTACTAAGGGACTCGAAATTGGGATGTTACAATAGCAACAAACTTTCTCTACTTCAGCCCCTACAAGTCCCCGTATCTCTTAAGGAATCTCTCTTTCTTCTTTGCCCTTCAAGAGTCAAAGTGGTTAAATAGATTGGATGTTAGGGTATGTGGCACAGGGATAAATCCTAGCTTCATTGCTGCTAGATCTTAGCCTAGCATGTGTGAACAGGTCTTACAGACTACTTGAAAACTTTAGTGAAAACATTAGTACTGACTCATGATCATGTATCTAATAATTACTCTTCTGATATTAGGTCCAGTAATGCGTAGTTTTGCTAATAATTCTAAAGTTATAAATAACATGTTGAAATTTTAAAGTGCTTTGGATGTTGAAATCTGCATGTCAATGGCTCACCTTTTCTCAGGGTTTTCGTGCTAGTGGCTTAGTTATTATCCTGATAGGATGTTTGGAAGCCTCTGGGTAAGGAAACAGATCAATTCTCCTGCTGGGCTAGTCCACCTGTTTCAGGTCCTGAAAAGCTACTGACCTAGTGGACTTCAGACTCCTTGCTTTGTCTTAGCGTTTGAGTTCTTTTAATTCTGACTGGTAGCTGACGTGTTTGTTAATACATCTGGAATGAAAAGTCTGTTTTTCTGGCCGGGCGCTGTGGCTCACGCCTGTAATCCCAGCGCTTTGGGAGGCCGAGGTGGGCGAATCATGAGGTCAGGAGTTTAAGACCAGCCTGGCCAACATGGTGAAACCCCATCTCTACTAAAAATACAAAAAATTAGCTGGGCATAGTGGCGGGTGCCTGTAATCCCAGCTACTCCGGAGGCTGAGCAGGAGAATCTCTTGAACCTGGGAGACAGAGGTTGCAGTAAGCCGAGATCGGCGCCACTGCACTCCAGCCTGGTGACAGAGTGAGACTCTGTCTAAAAAAAAAAAAAAAGGAAAAAAAGAAAGAAAATTCTGTTTTCTGACTGCTAGCTCTGGTATTATTCTAGCTAACTCCATCTCATTTCTCAGCTCTTTCTGAGAAACTCACTGGCTATATCTCACTCCACTCAACCTTACTGTTTTTCATATCCCTCCTCTCTTCTCCCACATCACATCCTCTTTTTCCTATCCGTATAAAGCATATGCCATGTCACTCTGGAATAGCTGACTTCCTGTGTATCTTCCCAGCTTGTAAGCTCTTTGAAAGTACGTTCCATGCTTTATGTGGTTTTTAAAATTCACAAGCCCAGCGGAGCCAATAGTACCATATTGCCTGGTTGTTAGGAACTTTTCAATGAATGTTGAATTAATGTTGAATAAAAGAATCAAACTTTGGGGAGGAAGATTATAACAACGTAAGAGTCTTTAAAAATTCACCACAAAGATCCATTAATTTGACTTCCTAAAGCGGGGTAAATTAATTCTATCTACTGAAATGTAAGTGTCTGCCAGACACGGTAGCTCACGCCTGTAATCCCACCACTTTGGGAAACCAAGGCCGGTGGATCGCAAGTTCAGGAGTTCAAGACCAGCCTGACCAGTATGGTGAAACCCCATCTCTACTAAGAATACAAAAAAAATTAGCCGGGCATGGTGGCACGTGCCTGTAGTCCGGGCTACTCGGAAGGCTGAGGCAGGAGAATCACTTGAACCCAGGAGGCAGAGGTTGCAGTGAGCTGAGATCGCACCAGTGCACTCCAGCCTGGTGACAGAGCGAAACTCCTTAAAAAAAAAAAAAAAGTGTCTGTGGAATGGACAACATATTTGGGCCTTAATTTAATATCGACAGTTCATTCAATTAACTCCTTCCAAGGGTTCTCTGGCAGTGGTTCTCAACTTAGTCCCTGGGGGTGGGGGATGGGCAGGGACTGCATTTCCTGTCACCAAGTGACCTTAGGGCAACAACATCTCTAGCGTAGACTGGAAAGTGTGCGACCCATGACTTCCCCAGTAAAGAGGGACCCTCCCTCCTCCATCACTGCACAAAGGGACTGATGCAGAGGTGTAGGTCTAGTTCTGGCTTTTCCGATTTTGTCATGGATTGGTCTCCTCAGGGACACCCAGACACAAAGAGCAGGACTTTTATCTCCACGAGGTAGCCGAACTCTTAACCTTTCTGGTTTATATAACTATTAAAAAATGACATTATTTGTAAGTGTGGACACTTATGGAAAATCGTCGGTTATTAGGCATACAGTAACTGCTGTTGTTCCTGGTCTTGCAGGCGTGGACTGACTACCGCGATGTTACCCTCATCTCTAAGGGCTGTCACACCCTAGCTCAGAGGGAGCAAGGGACAACCTTCAATGCGCAGGGTGTAGTCAGGCTGTAGATCATGTGAAAGCCTGGAGGAGTACAGTCACCAGCTGGCTCACTGTCTTCCTTCCAGCCCACTTAGCAGTAGTTTCGGAACTCGCTGGAGGAGGCTTGCGGGGGTGGGGCTGGAATGCCTCCTGCATTCCTCCTCGCCTCTTCCTCCTGGCTGCATTTGCGGGTGCGGGGGAGGGGCGAGCGCAGGGAGCAGAGCGCAGCGGCTGAGTCCAGCCAGCGCTGGTGGCTCCCAAGGCCCCGAGCACGTGGACACCAACCCTCTTCACATTATCTGGTAGGTTTATCAGAAAGTAGGCAAAGGCAGGGCCTTCTTCACAAAGCCTTCTAACAGACGCCCTGGTTCTCAAATTATAGTTTTGCAGAGATCAAGTTCATTCATGCTTACTAATCTCTCATCTATAAAATAGGGATAAAAGAAAAATTACAGCAAATATTATTCACAAAAAGGAACCTTGCCTAACAATGCAGCGTTCATTTCCTGTGAAGAGTGGAGAGGAACTAAGTAATTGCACTTTGTTGATTTTATTTCAGCCAGATAACAAGGAAAGATCCTATACAACAAATGTTTCCCCTTTGTTCCCCGCCTTGTAAAGAGTCATTTCTCTATGGAGAAAGAATCCCCTTTGTGCATTCCCTGGCCCGACAGGCCACGGGGATTATGAAGAGCGAGCTCTCTGGAGCTGTTTTCCTGGTTAGAGACATTGTTCTGGAAAGCAGACTGGGTTGCCATGGTGACGGCTCTCGGGGCCTCGCCCTGCCCCTCTCCACCCCGCCTGCTTGTGCTGCCTGCTGGTACCCCGCCAGGCCCGATTTCACAAATGTTCCTCCCCGCACAGTACGGAAATGGCAGGGAAATTCTAAACTCTTTTTCCCAGATGGCCTCTGAGGGCGAAAGGCAGAAAAAAAAAAAAAAAAAAACCCCTTGTCAGACCGTTCTGAATTGTCCTTGAAAAAAACAGGCGTTAGATTGAAAGCTTGTTGAAGGCAGGAACCAACCAACCATGTTCTCATCACTGAACCAATTCTTCCCCTCTCGCTATGACCATCTTCCCCCAGCCGGAAGTAGGCTGACACGTAGTAGGATCTGAAAAAGGGTTTATAATCCGTTGCCAGTGAGGTGGCGGGTACAGTATCAGCTTAAATGTATGGATTTTGGAACCAGAATCTTTACCTGCCACATTATAGATGTGTAACGTTGGTAAAGTACCGAATCATTCCAAACTTCATTTTCCTCATCTCTAAAATGGGGACAATAATTCCTAACTCGGAAATGTACGGTGTGTATGTTATAATTTAAGATAGGAAACACTTGGTACTGCCTGGTTTATAGTGAACTCTCAGTATTATGGTTATTGCTGTTTTTTAAAATTTATTTATTTTTTTATTTTTTGAGACAGAGTCTCACTCTGTCACCCAGGATGGAGTGCAGTGGTGGAATCTCGGCTCACTGCAACCTCTGCCTCCCTGGTTCAAGCAATTCCCCTGCCTCAGGCTCCCAAGTAGCTGGGATTACAGGCACACACCACGACGCCCAGCTAGTTTTTGTATTTTTTTTTTAGTAGAGACGGGGTTTCACCATTTTGGCCAGACTGGTCTCAAACTCCTGACCTCAGGCAGTCTGCCCACCGCGGCCTCCCAAAGTGCTGGCATTACAGGCGTGAGCCACCGCACCCAGCGGTTATTACTGTTATCCTCTCCAGCCTACTGCATCTTCATGTGGGGCAATTCATTGTCCCCTACCAAAAAAGCAACAAATCCTAAAGAAAGAAAAGACCTAGCAGAATCCCCAGCAGTCCAAGTCTAATAGTGAATGAAATGGACGTAGAAGAGCTTCATGAGTTCCTTATTTGTGTAATAAACATTAAATAGAAAATGTCAGCAACATGTTTCGTGTGTTTGATTTTCGCACATTAATAATGTAGAGTGGATTGTGTTCCAATTTTCCATCTATGTATCTATGGTAAAAGGAATAAAATAGCATTTTCACATCTCTCAGCTGACCTTCTATCTTTTCCCTTCCCCAGTCTCTTAGGAGTATTTCTGAAACCTACAGCCCTGCTTGTAATTGAGCCTGTGCATGGGAGGGAGAGTCGTAAGCTCCATGCCCTGCCCCCTCAGCTCGCACCAGAGCTGACTTCCCGTCAGAGAAGCCCTGGGTCTGGAGGCACTTAGTGCCTCTGGAAGATTCTAAACATCTTTGGACACTTAGGGGAGAGGGAGTTTACATACACACAGCGTCCCACCAGGCCGACCTGCACTTTGTGTAGAACTCCTAGGAATTTTTGGTGGGGAAGGGCTGTACTGGTTCAGGAAGGTTCTGAGCCAAACTTGGCCACAGGCAGTGCACACCCTCCACAGCTGCAGACCACAGTTCAGTCTACTAGACAGTGTTAGAGGAGCCATTTCAGGGTGGGACTGATCAGATCTTAGGAGGTTCTGGCACTTGGGGGAGGGGAGCGGAGGACAGGATTATCATTCCATTGTTACCTAATACTGCTGTGTCTCTTAGTTGAGAAAGGCACGTACGGCGTGCATGTATTTCTGGACGCAGATGAAAAGAGAATGTTGACAGTATTGGGTATGGGTACTGCCATTTCATGCATAGGGCTCAAGGAGGACTGATAATTACTTGTACAAGTGCCACTTGTATGTGGGGCGCTCCCACAACGCCTATGTTCAGTGTATTTTGAGGTTGTGCAATGCAGCAAAGCTGTTGGAAAGGTGGTGTGAACTGCAGGGTGTGAAGTGCTGTTCCCTCTCCTTCAGACCCTCTCGCACATTCCCCCCCCCCCCCACCAGGCACACACATTAAACTACAGGAGACACATAATCCTCCCCTCCCCCAACATTGCAGACAGCTTTCTCTGAAAACTGATACCCTGAGGCCCTTTTTCCCTTACCAGCCACAATTAGGAGCAGCAAGACAGAAAATGCGGACTGGATTATAGCACAGAGACAGTGCTGTGTGATTTCTCTTTCTGGAAGAGGCCACTGTCCATGCTCCAGGCCTTATATTTCATCTGACTTTGCCACTACAGGCAGCAGCTTTAGGCTCCAGCGAGTCCAGGCCACATCCAGTTCTTTCTGTGAAGTCCATGCTGGATTTTCTGTTTCACCCTAGTGAAGTCTCTGCCGAGGCTGTTGTTCTCAATCCAGCTCAGAAACTGGCTCAAACCGCCCTGAACTGGATTTGGTGGCTGTTGAGACACGGTTTCTGCCTCTTTGTTAGGGCGGAGCCGGCCTCATTCGTGCTTGAGTTTCCCTCCCTCCTGTTTTCCGAGAGTCATCTACAGCCATTCCCCTCCCCCGGCCTCTCCAGTTTGGCATTTCTTTTTTTTTTTTTTTACCCTTCCCTGGGCCAAGACCCCATAAAGCAGATTAAATACTTTAATAAAAAAGTGGATTTAGATTGTAAACCTTCTGCTTTTATTACATTAAGTTCTGCTTTCCTCAAAGTTATCTAACCAGTTGACATGGTGCCCTTAAAATTTTGGCTCGCATCCTAACCTAGAAATAACTAATTTTCACTCTGGATGGGAATAACTTTAAATTTCCCATCAAAGACTGAAGGGCTTTGGTGCAGTACATCGTTCATTTCCGTTTTGTAACCATATTTAAATTAAAACAATTTATTAATTGCTTTGCTGAGAAATGAGAAACATAGTATGTGTAGAATTTTTAAAACAGTCACCTATACTGGCTTGTCTGTTGCAACTGTGCAATTCCTAGAGGAAGAACTAAAGAATTGGGTTGTTTTTGGTTTTCGAACCTGTAATTGTAACCCTGAATCCGATTCTATGAATTGTACAGTGACGAAGGCTGTTGGGGGAACACGTGGGGACCATTCCTGACAGAATACCGGTGGACACAAAACTGGGAATATGACGAAATAAGGAGGATAGGACAGGCCTGGGCTTTTGCACGTTCCCTTTATAGAAAATTTAAACATTTCTTATGTTTTGGAACTAGATAGAGGTGACGGTTCCATAACACTGTGAATGAGGTAGATGCCACTTAATTGCACACTTTAGAAGGGCTAGTTTTATGTTATGTGGATTTTGCTTCAATAAAAAAGGGGCTTTGTTTCAAGAATTTCTCATTTTCTTTTTGTGTTTTTTGAAAATTCAGAGAAGAGACATAATAAGCAACCCTAATCTGGGTGTGGCTTTGTTGCGTGCTTCACGACTCTCTGGTCTCCCTCTGCTGGCCAAACTGCGCAACATGTCACCATGTCCCAAGGCCTCTTGAGAATGTCTCAATTTTATGTTGAAGCACAAATGCAAGGCTACGTTACTAAGAATCAGTCTCCAAACCTGGTTTCATGTGCATTTTATGTGTGCAATGTACTGAAAAAGGAATCAGATGTTTTGTTTCTATGATGTTACATAGGATTAATTATATATTAACGATTTAAAATTTGCCCCTAAGTCTCAAAACAGAGACCAAACCGTTGTCATTTCCCCTGGGCTTAAAACCGGAGTGAAATTGTTCATTTAAGTGTTTAGTTTCAGTAGAGCATAAAGCCCTGGAAAAAAAAAATTACAACAGTAGATATGGAAAAGCTATTTTTGTACTCAGGGGGGGAGGGGTTGGCTTTGTCTAGTGAGTCAGTACGCTCAGAAGGATGTGGGTGCCGGTTTGGGCTAAGATAATCTTCAAAATGTGTGTTAAAAGGACGTGAATTCATCAGTTGAATTTGTTTTTGTGAGAATTAAGAGTCATAAATTATTGTGGGAAGGCACACAGTATATGCTACATGGGATTTTCCAAAATGTTCAGTATCAAAGAGGATTCAAGAAGGGTAGAGGTCAAGCCATCCAAACTGGCCCTCTGATTCTTAGAGTTGCTTTTATTTTAGGATCTTTGCATTTTTCACTCCACATGCTTGAAATCTCCACCCCCCCATATTCCTCCCTCCTTTCACTGTCCCCCGAGTTCCTCCTACCCTCTGGTCAAGCTTTGCCTTCCTCAGAGGCCTTCCTGAATGCTTGGTCCAAAGTAAATTCCTTATACCTTCTTATCATCTTACATGGCAACCTCTTTTTTTCTGTTATAGCACCACTGTAACTTACAATTATATATATTTGTTTTCTTGTATGTTGGCTCTCCCCCTTCACCTGCAACTAGCTTTCTAAGGCTCCTTAGGCCATGTCTGCCTGATCAAAACTGTATTAACGAACATAGGACCTGGCAAAATGTTAGCAAGGAGCAAATATTTGTTGAACAGATGAATTAAATTCAAATATTATTTCTCTGGTCCCAGTCCACTACTTTCTGGCTTCTTCTTTTACGCCAGTTAGTTCTTTTAAGACTCAGTCTGTTTTCTTACTCTTGTGAACTTTCTGGAACAACTGATTTATTTCAGGGTTCCTCTTTACATAATGAGAGCTACTGAGTAGAATAGAATCTTCACAACTTCTGGGGGGTACCAGAACAGATGCCCAGAAAGAGGGTACCATGGCCATTACTGGCACCTCAAGACAAGGGCAGGCTTCAAACAGGGAGGCCTGTGGCAACCCCTCCCCTGTGTCTGGAGCTGAGGGGACGGGGAGCTAAGAACAAAGGAAAGAAGAGAAAAGTGGCCGGGGAACAGGCGGGGAGCATGGTCTTCTTGCCCCATCTTCCTCAGGGGTTGGGGGGTACAGAGTTGGTGGTGGCCCATCCTGCCAGGTCCCACTGCCCCTCAGAAGAGGCCCCAGTCCTTCAGGTTGTCCTTGATGATGACGTTGGTGATGGCATCAAACACGAACTACGTTCTTGGTATCGGTGGCGCATGTGAAGTGTGTGTAGATCTCCTTGGTGTCTTTGTGCTTATTCAGGTCCTCAAACTTACTCTGGATGTAGCTGGCTGCCTCATGATACTTGTTGGCCCCTGTGTACTCAGGGAAGCAGATGGTCAGGGGCTGTGTGTGAGCTTCTCCTCGAACAGCTCCTTCTTGTTGAGGAAGTAGATGATGGACGTATCTGTGGACCACTTGTTGCAGGTGCTGTCAAACAGCTTTTATCCCCTAAGAAAAGATACACTAGTCCTATAATTCTTACTGTCTGTGTTTTCTCATCTGTAGTACTTGATTTTACACTGAGAGGGAATTCAACTTGGGTTTTGGTTTCTGAGTCTGGAGTCATGCACATGGTTTTCCCCCTCCCATCTTTATCAAAACTGTCCCTATCACCAGAGGGAAAGGATTTACCAATTCCTCCTTTAAAAGAGTATCCTGGCGGCCACGCCCAGGTGGATCATGCCTGTAATTCCAGCACTTTGGGAGGCCGAGGTGGGTGGATCACCTGAAAGTTAGGAGTTCGAGACCAGCCTGGCCAACATGGAGAAACCCTCATCTCTACTAAAAATACAAAAATTAGCCAGGGGTGGTGGCGGGCGCCTGTAATCTCAGCTACTCGGGAGGCTGAGACAGGAGAATTGCTTGAACCCGGGAGGTAGAGGTTGCAGTGAGCCGAGATCACGCCATTGCACTCCAACCTGGGCAACAAGAGTGAAATTTCATCACACACACACACACACACACACACGCCAGGCACGGTGGCTCACGCCTGTAATCCCAGCACTTTGAGAGGCCAAGGTGGGCCGACCATGAGGTCAGGAGATTGAGACCATCCTGGCTAACACAGTGAAACCTTGCCTCTACTAAAAATACAAAAACTTAGCTGGGTGTGGTGGCACGCACCTGTAGTCCCAGCTACTAGGAGGCTGATGCAGAAGAATCACCTGAACCCAAGAGATGGAGGTTGCGGTGAGCCGAGATCACGCCACTGCACTCCAGCCTGGGTGACAGAGCGAGACTCTGTCTCAAAAAAAAGGATCCTAGCTGGGCGAGGTGGCTCACGCCTGTAATCCCAGCACTTTGGGAGGCTGAAGTGAGTGGATCGCTTGAGGTCAGGAGTTTGAGACCAGCCTGGCCAACATGGCAAAACCCTGTCTCTACTAAAAATATAAAAATTAGCTGGGTGTGGTGGTGGGTGCCTATAATCTGAGCTACTAGGGAGGGGATGCAGGAGACTCGCTTGAACCCGGCAGGCAGAGGTTGCAGTAAGCTGGGATTGTGCCACTGCACTCCAGCCTGGGTGACGGAGCAAGACTCAGTCTCAAAAAAAAAAAAAAAAAAAAAAAAAGATTCTACTCCTGGCCAGAGACTCAACCAAGCAGAGGTTTAATGCCACAGAATTTCAAGTAGGCGATTTGCATCTCTGAAAACCTTCAGATGAGAGAGAGAGAGGGGCCACCAATTCACTGGATTTCAGCCCAGCATAAGAGTAATGTCTCTGGGGCTATTTTTCTTTTTTTTTTTTGAGATAGGGTCTCACTCTGTCACTGCTGCTAGAGTGCAGTGGCCTGATCCTGGCTCCCTGCAGCCTTGACTTCTGGGCTCAAGCAATCCTCTCACCTCAGCCTCCAGAGTAGCTGGGACTATAGGCATGCACCATCACACTTGGCTGTTTTTTTCTATTTTTCTTTTTTTTTTTTTTTTTTTTGAGACAGAGTCTCACTTTGTTGCCCAGGCTGGAGTGCAGTGGTGCAATCTCGGCTCACTGCAACCTCCACCTCCCTGGTTCAAGTGATTCTCCTGCCTCAGACTCCCGAGTAGCTGAGATTACAGGTGCCTACCACCAAGCCTGGCTAATTTTTGTATGTTTAGTAGAGAGGGGGTTTCGCCATGTTGACCAGGCTGGTCTTGAACTCCTGACCTCAAATGATCCACCTGCCTCGGCCTCCCAAAGTGCTGGGATTACAGGCATAAGCCACCATGCCTGGCCTATTTTTTTGTTTTGTTTTGTTTTTCACAGAGACAGGGTGTCTCTGTGTTGCTCTGGCTGTCCACAAACTCCTGGTTTCAAGTGACTCTCCTACCTCTGCCTCCCAATGTTGTGGGATCACAGGCATGAGCCACTGTGCCCTGCCTGGAGCATTTCTTCACCTAAGCAAATTAGCTGTTCTAAAAGCTATGCTAGGTGTTGGAGGACTTTTGAAACACAGCTTTATTGTGTATTTACTGCAAGGTTTTGATTGACTCGTTGTGAAACTGGTAGGATTTCCCTGACTACAAAATTCTGTGACTTTCACTTCTTTTTTTTTTTTTGAAATGGAGTTTTGCTCCTGTTGCCCAGGCTGGAGTGCAATGGCACGATCTCAGCTCACCACAACCTCCGCCTCCGGGGTTCAAGAGATTCTCCTGCCTCAGCCTCCCAAGTAGCTGGGATTACAGGCATGCGCCACCACACCCGGCTAATTTGTATTTTTAGTAGAGACAGGGTTTCTCCATGTTGGCCAGGCTAGTCTCGAACTCTCAGCCTCAGGTGATCTGCCCACCTCAGCCTCCCAAAGCGCTGGGATTACAGGCGTGAGCCACCGTGCCCGGCCGACTTTCACTTCTTTTAACTGGTTCAGGGTAATCAATAGTTGAGAGACTGAATATTAAGGTCAGAAAAACTCAAAGCTCTGAAGCCATGGTTTCCTCATCTATTTTGTTTTTTCATCTATAAAAATATCTCTATAAAGTTGTAATAATCATTATAAGAGCAATTACAAAGCAATACTTTGTGCCAGTTTACTGTTATGATATATATTTACATATAGTATGTATAAACCACATTGTATATATAAACTGTTTTCCTCATAGCCACCCTTTGGAGAAGGTACCATTGTTTCTGTTTTATTGTCTGTTGCTCAGGCTGGAGTATAGTGGTGCAGTCACAGCTCACTGTGGCCTTGAACTCCTGGGCTCAAGTGATCTTCCTGCCTCAGACTCCAGAGTAGCTCGGACTGCAGGCTTGTACCACTGCTTCTGGCTAATTTTTAGACTTTTAGTAGAGAGGAAGTCTTGCTATGTTGCCCAGGCTGGTTTTGAACTCCTGGACTCAAGTGATCCTCTTGCCTCAGCCTCCCAAAGTGCTGGGATTACAGGCGTGAGCCCCTGTGCCTGGCCCATTGTTCCCATTTTCTGCTGGGGACAAGGAGACACAGAGAAGTTAGGTAACTTGCCCAAGGTCACACAGCTAGTAGAAGGCAGAACACAAACACAAACCCAGGATGTTTGCGTCTCTACTTTAAAAATCCTAGTGCTAATTACCTGGCACAAGATAAGTGTTGTTAAATCTCAGTTTCTTTTTATAGCCTCCCTTGAACTTTCACGAAAAATGGTTATTACTTCTTCAAAGTATCTTAATACAAAATTTGAACCTTCCAACCCCCCTGCCTTTTCAGATGAGGAAACGGAACTCCAGAAAGCTTGAACCATGTGTTTTGTGTGGCCAGATAGCACTAGATCCTAGCTCTCCTGCCTAATCTGGGAAGGAATAATGGTTCTCCATATTATTGTGTTCCATCTACTTCCATCCTTAAGTATGGTTTTGTTGTTACTTTTGTACCATTTTTGAAAAGAAAGGAAAATAATTTCCTTCCCGAATCTCACTCTTATCTCCAAATTGTTTTCTGCAATTAAATAACACTCGCGGCACTAACAGAGGCATAACTAAATGGAATGTGCTGTGTTTCTACCAGAGTGCACAAAGGGAATGAGCAAGAGTTTATCACTGCCAAAGTGAGGAGAGGAAGACTAGTTGGCATTTATTTTTTTCTCTCTTTTCCATCTTCATCCCTTCCCTCCTTGTTTCTGGCTCCAGCTGTCTTTCCCTTTACCTGGATTAGGAGTATGGGACTATTGCTGGTGTCACCCTAATAAAAATTCAAAGATAGGTTAATAAGAGATAGTGCCCAGAGATGGGTAGTAAGCTAGGGTGTCAGTAGCTGCTGCCCACCGTGCCCGGCCGATCTCTTTTTTTTGAGACAGGGCCTCGCTCTGTCACTCAGGCTGGATGGTAGTGGCGCTATTAAGGCTCACTGCAGCCTCAACCTCCTGGGCTCAAGCAATTCTTCTACCTCAGCCTCCCTAGTAGCCGGGACTATAGGCATATGCCATCATGCCCAGATAATTTTTGATTTTCAGTAGAGATGGGGGTCTCACTATGTTGCCCAGGCTGATCTAAAACTCCTGGGCTCAAGTGATCCTCCTGCCTCAGCCTCCCAAACTGTTGAGATTACAGGTGTGAGCCACCATGCCCAGCTTTGGTGCCTAGTCTTTTCTTGCCCCTGAATGAAAACAGAGAAAGCCCCGAATTCCTGTCTTTATTGTGTCATTATCTCAATACATGCCTTTGCATAATTTAGTTACCCTGTACTAGCCATCCATAATTTTCTCACCTTTGTATGAAATACTATCTTTCCTATTATCCGCTCTCAAAGAATTTTGGCTTGGCCATGAAATATTACAGTGACAATGACAATGTTCAAGAGATCATGGTGTTTTGTTTTATTTTGTTTGGCTTAAATAAAAATTCTCAGAAGTATCACATATATGTCTATAGTTGCAAAAGTGCAACATAGCTTTATAGTTTTTGAATAGCACTATTCTAAAAGGCCTCATGATTTTGGACCTATAGCTAAATAATATATTTGATCATCCTGAAACATCTACTGCACAAAAATGAAAGGAAAACAGGATTACCACGGTAAAAAACTACCGTTTTCAAAACAGAAGAAACAATGCTTGCTTCAACAGCATATATACTAAAATTGGAATCACACAGAGATGATTAGCATGGTCCCTCTGTGGGGATTACGTGCACATCATTCGTGAAGCATTCCATATTAAAAAAAAAGAAAGGTTTGAGGTGGTCATTAGAATAGAGTTCCCCTCTCTCTTTTTTTTTTTTTTTTTTTTTTGCTTTAGCAGAAACCTTTTGGGAAGGTTTGGGGGCTTTGGGTATTGATTGGCTTAGATGTTGAGTAATCATAGGTCTTTGTTTGCTAGGCTCAGGTTTTTTTTTTTTTGACTGTTTCGCTCTTGCTGCCCAGGCTGGAATGCAATGGCATGGTCTTGGCTCACTGCAACCTCTGCCTCGCGGGTCAAGCAATTCTCCTGCCTCAGCCTCCTGAGTAGCTAGGATTACAGGCATGCACTACCATGGCCGGTTAATTCTGTATTTTTAGTAGAGACGGGGTTTCTCCATGTTGGACAGCCTGGTCTCGAACTCCCGACCTCAGGTAATCCGCACACCTCGGCCTCCCAAAGTGCTGGGATTACAGGCGTGAGCCACTGCGCCCGGCCAGGCTTAGGGTTTCTAAAGCAATACAACTTACATATAATGTTAGTACTTTTTTGTTTTCTATTCGCATTCCCCAAGGTTATAACCAAAACCAGAATTCTTTTTATCTTGTTTCTTAGAACAAACTGGTGCTTGGGCCATCCACTACTTTGTAGCTTGTTGACCTCTATCATGGCCCTATCCGAGGTGGAGAGGCAGAGTGAGACAGTCCCTTCTTTTCTGGCTACATTCTTTTGACTGGCTGTTTGTAATGAGAACAATTGTCCCCTTTGTCATCCAGGGCATGAATAACAGGAAGTAACCGGGAGTGATCTGTGGATATCAGTATCCTGGCCTCCTTAGCGTTCACTTTATTTTTGGGTATAGAATTTTGACATTCTAATCCTGGAAAACCAGAACTCATTATTGGCCATCTTGGATTATTAACCATAGGCAAAACTGTGTTTTTCATATTTTCTGTTTCTAGACCAGCTAGGTTCAAACAAAGTTTGACTCTTTCTTGCTGGACTTTACCAAAAAGCAAACATTTCAACATAGTGAATATTCTATCAAGTCTCCAAACATCCAGCCTTGTTATTGTTTAATATATGAAGAGTCCTAATATAAAATAGGCAGCAATCTAACCAGGCGTTTTTTACCCAAAACCAGTAACTGATAATCATTTCTAACTGGGGAGTGGGGAAATTCTCACTACTTTATACCTCACCTCAATTAGCCAATTCCACCTTTTAGGGGCTGTTATTATTTATTTATTTATTTATTTGAGACGGAGCCTGGCTCTGTCGCCCAGGCTGGAGTGCAGTGGCGTGATCTCAGCTCACTGCAACCTCCGCCTCCCAGATTCAAGTGATTCTCCTGCCTCAGCCTCCCAAGTAGCTGGGACTACGGGCACGTGCCACCATGCCCGGCTAATTTTTTGTATTTTTAGTAGAAACGGGGTTTTACCATATTAGCCAGGATAGTCTCAATCTACTGACCTCGTGATCCGCCCGCCTCAGCCTCCCAAAGTGCTGGGATTACAGGTGTGAGCCATTTTTTTTTTTTTTTTTTTTTTTTTGACGGATTTCGTCTTTCGCCAATCTCGGCTCACTGCAAGCTCCGCCTGCCGGGTTCGCGCCATTCTCCTGCCTCAGCCTCTCCGAGTAGCTGGGACTACAGGCGCCCGCCACCACGCCCGGCTAGTTTTTGTATTGTTAGTAGAGACGGGGTTTCACCGTGGTCTCGATCTCCTGACCTCGTGATCCGCCTGCCTCGGCCTCCCAAAGTGCTGGGATTACAAGCGTGAGCCACCGCGCCCGGCCTTCTTCTTCTTTTTTGTGACTGTGTCTCACTCTGTCACCCAGGCTGGAGTGCAGTACTGCGATCTTAACTCACTGCAGCCTCCGCCTCCTGGGTTCAAGTGATTCTTGTGCCTCAGCCTCCTAAGTAGCTGAGACAACAGAGTGCGCCACCATACCTGACTAATTTTTGTA
The DNA here is from genome assembly GCF_009828535.3 of Hylobates moloch. NCBI lineage: Eukaryota > Metazoa > Chordata > Mammalia > Primates > Hylobatidae > Hylobates > Hylobates moloch. The sequence goes on along the minus strand of NW_026652283.1, from coordinate 13,043,645 downwards.
TTTTTTTTTTTTTTTTTTGAGACAGAGTCTTGCTCTGTCGCCCAGGCTGGGGTGGAATGGCGTGATCTCGATTCACTGCAGCCTCCACCTCCCAGGTTCAAGCCATTCTCCTGCCTCAGTCTCCCAGGTAGCTGGGACTACAGGCATGTGCCACTACGCCCAGCTAATTTTTTTTGTATTTTTAGTAGAGATGGGGTTTCACCATGCTGGCCAGGCTGGTCTCGAACTCTTGACTTCAAGTAATCTGCCTGCCTCGGCCTCCCAAAGCACTGGGATTACAGATGTGAGCCACCGTGCCAGCCGTATTTTTTGTTTTTTAGTAGAGACAGGGTTTTGCCATGTTGGCCAGTCTGGTCTCAAACTCCTGACCTCAGGTAATCCACCTGCCTTGGTCTCCCAAAGTGCTGGGATTACAGGCATGAGCCACCGCGCCCAGTATGACCTCTTTAAAGGCTCTGTCTCCAAGTGCACTCACATTGGGGGTTAGGGCTTCAACACAGAATTTTGAGGGGATCCAATTTAGTCTGTAATAGCACTATTTTTGGATGCATTTGGATTCAGGACCTAAATGAAATCATGGAGACTCTGTCCAATCCTTATCATGTTAAACAGGTTTCCATGTGCTGGCCTTTCACAACTCTGAATTATATTCTTATTATTTAATAACTCCAATGCAAAGAAAACATCTTTTTCTCGATGATTCTAGCAAAATATTCTGCAGTTGCCCCTCATTGGCCTGGGGAGGAACATGTGCATATCTTTGGAATAATCACTAGATCCAGGGAAATGGGATATGTTGATTGTTCGTTCCTGGGTCATATGTCCACTCCTGGACCTAGGATGGGGGTGAATTGTTTCATTTGAAACACAGGAACTCAGAATAGGTAAGAGGGTGTTTCTCCAAAGGAAAATCAAGGTGTTGCTATCAAGAGAATGAGGAACAGATGATGGCAGGCAAAATGCAATAAATACTACTTCGTGATGTCTAAATTTTCTTCTAATGCCAATATGCTGTGCTTTAATCTTGAGTCACTGAGTATCTTGAATGATACTGGTCCATTGTTTTATAGGACAGTGCTGCCATTGTTTATAAAATTCAGCATTCTTTCCATAATCTCTGGAAGAGTAAAAGAAATATGTTATTAATTTTGAAGTTCAAAGTGTATGGAAGTACATTTCTCTACTAAAAATGCGAAATTGGACACCCAAGGAACTATGCACCAGCCATCATCTTAAGAAGTGCAAAGTTGCCTGGCGTGGTGGCTCACGCCTGTAATCCCAGCACTTTGAGAGGCCGAGGCGGGCGGATCATGAGGTCAGGAGATGGAGACCATCCTGGCTAACACGGTGAAACGCCGTCTCTACTAAAAATACAAAAAATTAGCCGGGCATGGTGGCGGGCGCCTGTAGTCCCAGCTACTCGGGAGGCTGAGACAGGAGAATGGCGTGAACCCGGGTGGCAGAGCTTGCAGTGAGCCGAGATGGCACCACTGCACCCCAGCCTGGGCGACAGAGCAAGACTCCATCTCAAAACAAAAAAAAAGAACTGCAAAGTTGAACTTCACTGCAAAGGATTATTCTGAGAGGTTTGCTTTCTTTTCTTTTCTTACTTTTCTTTTCTTTCTTTCTTTTTTCTTTTTTTTTGATGGAGTCTCATTCTGTTGCCCAGGCTGGAGTGTAGTGGCGCGATCTTGGCTCACTGCAGCCTCTGCTTCCCGGGTTCAAATGAAGCTCCTGCCTCAGCCTCCAGAGTAGCTGGGATTACAGGCGGGCACCACCATGCCCGGCTAATTTTGTATTTTTAGTTGAGACGGGGTTTCACCATGTTGGCCAGGCTGGTCTTGAACTCCTGACCTCAGGTGATCCACCTGCCTCGGCCTCCCAAAGTGCTGGGATTACAGGCGTGAGCCATCGTGCCCAGCCAAGAGGTTTGTTTTCTAACGTGGTTTTCTATTGATAGCCATAAAAATATAATTCTATAAACCTACAAATAGCTACCTAAATAGAACGCTAACCATCACATAGCGAAGAACAATGAACTTATTTATTAATTAAAATGTATTGATTGATGTTTATGGTGTATCGATAATTTTTCTGTTTTTCTGAAAAATCTCTGTGCTCATTTATAGGTTAATGTTTAATGTTTTTGTGCTTTTTTTTTTTTTTTTGCTGCAGCTTCTAAAGCATGGGGAACAGAGCAAGGAGGCCCTGAGGCCCAGGGCCTAGGGGAGGATTCTGTGGATATTTGCTACTTCACTTGTTTGTTTTGCAAAACTGTACCCTATTGCATGATGCTTATGTTCTCCTGCTGTTCATGGAAGTATTACCAATGTTCATTAAAATTTAGGAACCAGGATATAGTTTTTTTTTTTTAGCACTTATGTTGTCACTAGGGTAAGCTATGAAATAGAGGTGGAAAAGGCCAGGCACAATGGCTCACACCTGTAATCCCAGACCTTTGGGAGGCCAAGTTAGGAGGATCACTTGAGCCCAGAAGTTTCAGACCAGTCTGGGCAACATAGCAAGACCACATCTCTAGGGAAAAAAAAAAAAGAGGGCCAGGCGTGGTGGCTCACGCCTGTAATCCCAGCACTTTGGGAGGCCAAGGCAGGAGGATCATGAGGTCAGGAGATCAAGAACATCCTGGCTAACACGGTGAAACCCCGTCTCTACTAAAAATACAAAAAATTAGCGGGCGTTGTGGCGGGCACCTGTAGTCCCAGTTACTCAGGAGGCTGAGGCAGGAGAATGGCATGAACCCGGGAGGCGGAGCTTGCAGTGAGTGGAGATCATGCCACTGCATTCCAGCCTGGGCGGCAGAGCAAAACTCCGTCTAAAAAAAAAAAAAAGAGAAGTGCAATGGTTCTGAGGAGTATAGATTATACAGTCCCACGTCCTGGCAATGGTTTATAAAATGTGGGATGCCCCACTTCCTGTCATTTGGCATGAGCTGTTAGTTTCATGCAATATTTCCTTTTCCTTAGTTGTGAATTTAATCTCTAATCTTGTCATTCATACATGCATGGTCACTACCTTTCTCTTCTCTACATGGCCAAGGATAAGAGGTTTGTCTCTTGAGTAAAATGGAGCCCACCATGGGACATACTCCTAATTAAATTTCAGAAACAAATTAATGTTATTTTTTTTTTGAGACGGAGTCTCGCTCTGTCGCCCAGGCTGGAGTGCAGTGGCGCAATCTCGGCTCCCTGCAAGCTCCGCCTCCCGGGTTCACGCCATTCTCCTGCCTCAGCCTCTCCGGGTAGCTGGGACTACAGGCGCCCACCACCACGCCCGGCTAATTTTTTGTATTTTTAGTAGAGACGGGGTTTCACCGTGGTCTCGATCTCCTGACCTCGTGATCCGCCCGCCTCGGCCTCCCAAAGTGCTGGGATTACAAGCGTGAGCCACCGCGCCCGGCCTAAATTAATGTTATTTTGAGGATCGTTTGTTCCTATTTTCTTTGTCTATACTGACAAGATGGTTAACTTCTACTGAACAGAAATGAAATAGGGCGTGGCACTTTAAATACTATCTGTGAACAGAAATGATGGACAATACACTTTTTTTTTTGTTTGTTTTGTTTTTTGAGACGGAGTCTCGCTCTGTCACCCAGGCTGGAGTGCAGTGGCATGATCTTGGCTCACTGCAAGCTCCGCCTCCCGGGTTCACACCATTCTCCTGCCTCAGCCTCCCGAGTAGCTGGGACTGCAGGTGTGTGCCACCACGCCCAGCTAATTTTTTGTATTTTTAGTAGAGACAGGGTTTCACTGTGTTAGTCAGAATGGTCTCGATCTCCTGACTTCATGATCCTCCTGCCTTGGCCTCCCAAAGTGCTGGGATTACAGGTGTGAGCCACCGTGCCTGGCCAGATAATGCGCTGTTAATATACAGTTTACCTCTGGAAATTAAGACTAGAGGTTAGGCTGGGTGCAGTGACTCATGCCTTTAATCCCAGCACTTAGGGAGGCAGAGGCAGGAGGAGAGCTTGAGCCCAGGAGTTTGAGAGTTGCCTGGGCAATATAGCAAGACCCCATTCTCCACAAAAAGGAAAAAAAAAAGACTAGAGGTTAGGGTGCCATGAAAAGTTGGAAGTACTCCTTATTTATTTATTTATTGAAACACGTTCTCGCTCTGTCACCCAGGATGGAGTGCAGTGGCATGATTTCGGCTCACCCACCTCAGTCTCCTGTGTATCTGGGACCACAGGCACACACCACCATGCCCAGCTAATTTTTTATTTGTAGAGGCGGGATTTTGCCATGTGGCCCAGGCCAGTCTCCACCTCCTGGGCTCAAGTGATCTGCCTGCCTCAGCCTCTCAAAGTGCTGGGATTACTTATAGGCATGAGCCACCACACCCAGCTGGAGGTATCTTTTACGTTATAAAATAAACTTTTCCATTTAAGCATAGTTTATACTGACAAAAGTACATACATTTTAAGTATATAGAGCAATGATTTTATGAATTTTGACAAGGGGAACACATTCTGACCAACCCCAAGTCAGGAAATAGAACATTAACCGAACCCCAAGCTCCCTTTGTGTTCCTGCCAATCACTACTTCCTCTTTCCCAAAAGCAAACAACTATCCTGAGTATTGACAGCATAGTTTAATTTGGCCTGTTTTGGAACTTAATATGAACTTTATTCCTTGGACCTCGCTTTCTCCACTCAACATTGTTTGTGAGAATCATCTATAATGTTGTGTATGCTCACATATTTATTGCTGTATAGTTTTGCATTATAACCATCATTTGTATTTTCACTGTTTCCAGTTTTTTGTTTTTACAAAATGCTCCTAGGAACAGTTTTTCATTATTTGACCTTATACACTATACTAAGGTTTTTTTTTAAACCACGAAAATGATTTAATTAAAAGAAAACCATCATTAATGAGGATTGCTCCATATCCTTAACAATTCTTAACCCTTTGACTACCCATTCTTCATATTCTTTTTCAATTCCTCTTTCTTCCACTTCTCAAATGTGTTTACAGCTTTAAGATTGAGTCTTAATCTCTGTTGCTTTTTTTCTTTACATTAGTTCCTTCACAGAATTATTGCTGTGAGGCCTTTCATGTTGCTTCTATGTAAATGACTTAAATCAGTGTCCCTTCCCCAACCCCACGCTCATACTCATTTATTAGTCAGTCCTTAAGCCCTACATTTCATTTCAGTCACTCTCCTATTTATTACACTAGCTTAGCACTAATCCTATGGCTTTATACCCAGCTTAACTGTAAAAGGCAAATACTTTTTTATATGAGGGTCCCTGTCCATATAAACAATTTGAGTCACTCAAAATCAGCAGTTCAGTCTTGTGGGATCCCACAAAATAATACTGCTCTTACTAGGCACCTTTCTAGAAATAGGCTGACTGCAGCCACAGCATAAGCATGGGTCTAGGAGCTCCTCTGGACATCTGGGAAACCCCACTTGGGGGAGAGTAGAAGAGGAACCAAATGACAGGTAGGGTGTTGGAGAGTGCCCTGAAGGGATGCAATGGACATGAGGCCACTGTCACTTTGCCTGGTCTCAGGCAGTGGACAAGACTTGGAACTATTTGAGAAAGGCACTCCAAAGCATGGGGGTCAGAGAGAGGAGGTCTGGAGGCCCAAAGCCTGGGAGAGGATTCTACTGTCTAAGGGCAGTCCAGTCTTCTCATTACCTTCAGGGTAAAGTCCAGTCTTCTGTAACATTTTAATTTCTCCACAATCTGGCATAACTCTCTAACATTTGTAGAGGAAGGACCTTGATTCAATGGTATGCTGGAACTAACTTTCACTGCTTCCAAGAGGCAATCATGGACATTTCTTCCCAAGTCCGTGTTTAGTGATGTCACATTGGTAGCTTGAAATTTTCCATGGTGGCTTATTGGCAAATGCTACAAATCATGTTTTTCTGGTTTAAGAGCCAGTTAAACATATAGCCATACATCACCGCATAGATTACTGTGGAAGGAATGTCTTCTTACTATCGTGAGAGATGTATGTTTTACTAAGGCTCCCAAGAAAAGGTTGTTTTCAAAGTGTTTCCTGGTCAGAGAGTTTTTTGGAACTGAAGAATTTGAAGGGAGAGTAAGAAAATTTACCAGAAAAGGATGGAATTCTAGGAAGGTTTTATTTATTTACTTGAGACAGAGTCTTGCCCTGTCACCCAGGCTGGAGTGCAGTGGCGTGATCTCAGCTCACTGCAACTCGGCCTCCTGGGTTCAAGCGATTCTCCTGCCTCAGCCACCCAAGTAGCTGGGACTACAGGTGTGGGACATCATGCCGGGCTAATTTTTGTATTTTTAGTAAAGATGGCGTTTGACCATGTTGGCCAGGCTGGTCTCGAATGCCTGGGCTCAAGTAATTGGCCTGCTTTGGCCTCCCAAAGTGCTGGAATTACAGGTGTGAGCCACTGTGTCTGACCAAGGAAGATTCCTTTATATAAACTTAATTTAAGGCCTTTGTTATCAGGCAGACATGGAAAAGTTGGACCTCTCTGTCATTATTTTTATAAATTTAGATGATTTTAATACTAAAGACTAATAAGGAAAAAACAAAATTAGATCCAAAATTTATATAAAAATATTAGTAAGTATAATCCAATAGTTAAAAATTGGTATTAATAATAAAGAATACCCAATTAGTGGCTGGGCAAGGAGGTTCACACCTGTAATCCCAGCACTTTGGGAGGTTGAGGTGGGTGGATCACGAGGTCAGGAGATCGAGACCATCCTGGCCAACATGGTGAAACCCCATCTCTACTAAAATATAAAAAATTAGCCGGGCATGGTGGCATGCGCCTGTAGTCCCAGCTACTCAGGAGGCTGAGGCAGGGGGTTTGCTTGAACCCAGGAGGTGGAGGTTGCAGTGAGCCAAAATCATGCCACTGAACTCCAGCCTGGCGACAGAGCAAGATCCCGTCTTAAAAAAAAAAAAAAAAGAATACAATTAGGACTTACTGTAGGAATTCAAGGATAGTTCAATATCAGGAAAATTCTCAGTATAATTAGTTATATTAGCAAGTTTTTTTTTGTTTGTTTGTTTTCTTTTTTTGAGACGGAGTCTCACACTCTCACCCAAGCTGGAGTGCAGTGGTGTGATCTTGGCTCACTGCAAGCTCTGCCTCCTGGGTTCATGCCATTCTCCTGCCTCAGCCTCCCGAGCAGCTGGGACTATAGGCACCTGCCATCACGCCCGGCTAATTTTTTGTAATTTTAGTAGAGACGGGGTTTCACCGTGTTAGCCAGGATGGTCTCGATCTCCTGACCTCGTGATCTGCCCGCCTCGGCCTCCCAAAGTGCTGGGATTACAGGCGTGAGCTACTGTGCCCGGCCTATATTAGCAAGTTTTAAATAATCTAAGTAGATTTTGAAAAGATAATTCATAAATTTCAACAGCCATTTCTTTTTTTTTAAATTTTTTTATTATTATTATTTTTTGAGACGGAGTCTCGCTCTGTCACCCAGGCTGGAGTGCAGTGGCACAATCTCGGCTCACTGCAAGCTCTGTCTCCCGGGGTCACGCCATTCTCCTGCCTCAGCCTCCCAAGTAGCTGGGACTACAGGCGCCCACTACCACGCCCGGCTAATTTTTTGTATTTTTAGTAGAGATGGGGTTTCACCGTGTTAGCCAGGATGGTCTCGATCTTCTGACCTCATGATCCACCCGCCTTGGCCTCCCAAAGTGCTGGGATTACAGGCGTGAGCCACTGCGCTCGGCCTCAACAGCCATTTCTAATAAAACTCTAAAGTCAATTAAAGAATTGATATATTTGACTACGTTAAAATTAAAAACTTCTGACTGGAGTGCAGTGGCTCACTCCTATAATCCTAGCACTTTGGGAGGCCAAGGTGGAAGGTTTGCTTGAAGTTTGATACCAGCCTGGGCAACAAAGTAAGACCCCATCTCTACAAAAACAAAACAGAAAAATTTGCTAGGTGTAGTGGTGCATACCTGTAGTCCCAGCTACTTGGGAGGCAGAGGCAAGAGAATTGGTTGAGACCAGGAGCCAGAGGCTGCAGTGAGCTACGATCATACCATTGCACTCCAGCCAGTGTGACAGTGAGACCCTGTCTCAAAAAATAAAACAAAATAAAAACTTCTTTTCATGAAAAGATACCACATACAAAATGAAAATGTAATCTGTAGACCGAGAGAAAATGTTTGCAATATTTGTATTTTCATAGAAGTTTTTTTTTCTTTCTTTTTTTTTTTTTTTTTTGAGATGGAGTCTTGCTCTGTTTCCTAGGCTGGAGTGCAATGGCACCATCTCAGCTCACTGTAACCTCTGCCTCCTGGGTTCAAGCAATTCTCTGCCTCAGCCTCCTGAGTAGCTGGGATTACAGGCACCCGCCACCATGCCTGGCTAATTGTTTTGTATTTTTAGTAGAGATGGGGCTTCACCATCTTAGCCAGGCTGGTCTTGAACTCCTGACCCTGTGATCCTCCTGCCTCAGCCTCCCAAAGTGCTGGGATTACAGGTGTGAGCCACCATGCCAGGCCAGAAGTTTTTTTTTTCTTTTTTGAGACTGGGTCCTACTCTGTTCCCCAGCCTGGAGTGCATTGACATGATCATGGCTCACTGCCTTGACCTCTCAGGTTCAGGTGATCCTCCCACCTCTCAGGTTCAGGTGATCCTCCCACCTCAGCCTCCTGAGTTGCTGGGACCACAGGTGTGCACCACACTTGGCTAATTTTCATTTTTTATTTTTTTAATTTATAAAATATATTAATTAAAAAAAATAGAGATGGGGTCTTGCTATGTTGCCCAGGATGGTCTTGGACTCCTGGGCTCAAGCAGTCCTCCTATCTCAGCCTTACAAAGTGCTAGGATTGCCGGGCGCAGTGGCTCACGCCTGTAATCCCAGCACTTTGGGAGGCCGAGGCGGGTGGATCACGAGGTCAGGAGATCGAGACCACGGTGAAACCCCGTCTCTACTAAAAAAAAATACAAAAAAATTAGCCAGGCGTGGTGGCGGGCTCCTGTAGTCCCAGCTACTCAGAGAGGCTGAGGCAGGAGAATGGCGTGAACCTGGGAGGCGGAGCCTGCAGTGAGCCGAGATTGCGCCACTGCACTCCAGCCTGGGCGACAGAGCGAGACTCTGTCTCAAAAAAAACAAAAACAAAAACAAAAAAACAAAGTGCTAGGATTACGAGTGTGAGCCACCACACCTGGCCTAGTCAGAAGATTTAAATAACTTCTTTTTTTTTTTTGAGATGGAGTCTCACTCTGTTGCCCAGGCTGGAGTGCAGTGGCGCTATCTTGGCTCACTGAAATCTCTGCCTCCCGGTTCAAGTGATTCTCCTGCCTCAGCCTCCTAAGTCACTGGGACTACAGGTGCGTTCCACCATGCCCAGCTAATTTTTTGTATTTTTAGTAGAGACGGGGTTTCACTGTGTTAGCCAGGATGGTCTCAATCTCCTGATGTCATGATCTACCCACCTCAGCCTCCCACCCAAAGTGCTAGGATTACAGGCGTGAGCCACCACACCCTGCTGATTTAAAGAACTACAAATAAGTATATAAAAGACAAATAATCTAAAAGAAAAATTGGAAAATATTTAAATAGATAATTCACTATTGACTGAAAGGATATTCAGTCTCACTGTTTTTTTTTTTTTTTTTTTTTTGAGACAGAATCTCGCTCTGTCTTCCAGGATGGAGTGCAGTGGCGCGATCTTGGCTCACTGCAACTGCTGCCTCCAGGGTTTAAGCAATTCTCCTGCCTCAGCCTCCTAAGTAGCTGGGATTACAGGCGTGCATCACCACACTCAGCTAATTTTTGTGTTATTAGTAGAGACGGAGTTTCACCATTTTGGCCAGACTGGTCTCGAACTACTGACCTTGAGTGACCCACCCACCTTGGCCTCCCAAAGTGCTGGGATTACAGTTGTGAGCAATGGTGCCCAGCCTCAGTCTCACTGTTAATAAATGCAAATTAGTCTGGGTGCAGTGGCTCATACCTGTAATCCCAGCACTTTGGGAGGCTGAGGCAGGCAGATCATGAGTTCAAGAGATCAAGACCATGCTGGCCAACATGGTGAAACCCCATCTGTACTAAAAATACAAAAATTAGCTGGGTGTGGTGGCACACACCTGTAGTCCCAGCTGCTCGGGAGGCCTAGGTAGGAGAATCGCTTGAATCTGGGAGGTGGAGGTTGCAGTGAGCCAAGATCGTGCCACTGAACTCCAGCCTGGCAACAGAGCGAGACTCCATCTGAAAAACAAACAAACAAACAAACAAAAAAAATGAGATGCCATTACACATCCATTAGATTAGCTATATTTCTTTAGTTCTTTTTTGTTCGTTTGTTTGTTTTGACAGAGTCTCACTCTGTCACCCAGGCTGGAGTGCAGTGGTGCAATCTCAGCTCACTACAATTTCTGCTTGTCAGGTTCAAGTGATTCTTTTGCCTCAGCCTCCTAAGTAGCTGGGATTACATGTATGTGCCACCACACGCAGCTAATTTTTGTATTTTTAGTAGAGATGGGATTTTGCCATTTTGATCAGCCTGGTCTCGAACTCCCGATCTCAAGTGATCCACCCTTCTCGGCCTCCCAAAGTGCTGGGATTACAGGTATGAGCCACCGTGCCTGGCCCTAGATTAGCTAAATTTCTGAAGCATCATAATACTAAGTGTTAGCAAGGATGTGGAACAACTGGAATTCTTCTAGACCGATGGGAGTATAAATTGGTGCAATTACAATTTTGCAACATCAGGGAAAACTGAAAATATGCATAACATATTGAATACAGCAAGCAAGTGTAGTTTCTCAGATGCTTGTAATCACCTTCTTTTTTCTTTTTCTTTTTTTGAGACGGAGTTTTGCTCTTGTTGCCCAGGCTACAGTGCAATGGTGTGATCTCGGCTCACCGCAACCTCCGCCTTCCGGGTTCAAATGCTTTCTTTCTTTTTTTTTTTGAAACGGAGTTTTGCTATTTTTGCCCAGGCTGGAGTGCAATGGCGTGATCTCGGCTCACTGCAACCTCTGCCTCCTGGGTTCAAGGGATTCTCCTGCTCAGCCTTCTGAGTAGCTGGGATTACAGGCATGCACCACCACGCCCAGCTAATTTTGTATTTTTAGTAGAGACAGGGTTTCACCATGTTGGCCAGGCTGGTCTCGAACTCCCAACCTCAGGTGATCCGCCTGCCTCGGCCTCCCAAAGTGCTGGGTTTACAGGCGTGAGCCACCATACCTGGCGCTTTGTTTCTTAAGTTGTGTGGTTGGAAAAAGGTTATTCTTTATTTTTCCTCTCTAGCTTCAGGGTCCTCTTCTCTCATCTGTTTTGTGTCCCAGGAGGCAGAGGCTGACCTACATGACCTGCACCATGAGCTTCCTTGCTCTCTGGCTTCCAATTGGGTCCAGCTAGTAGGCATCATAAGGAGATGGGGAGGGGTAGAAGAGTAAAGCTGGGCTATCATCCTCAGGTTTCTCTTTCGCTCAGGTTTTTCTTATTTACTTAAATAGTCTATGTGAACATGGAGAAAATATGACAGACACATATCCAGTTCTTGACATGGGTGTGGTAAGAGTTCGGGGTGGGGTAGAGGTGCTGATATGAGTGAAAGGGAAGGAAAGAAGAAAGAGAAAGCCAAACCCAGAAAGAAAAATAAAAGGATGTAAGGGTCAGATCTGGGCATTTTATGAAAGCTCTCTAGTGAATTCTGTTTTTCTTTTTTTTCTCTTTTTTTTATTAATTTTTTTCTTTTTTTGCACACAAAACAATAAACATTTTCTAAAAATACATACAAACAAAAAGATGCATATCAAATATATTAGGAAGGTTGCACATGGGAAGACTGGGAATAGAAATGGGGGGTGGGAATGAAAGAAAATAAATGAGAGAGGGACTTTGTATGGATCAATGATAATAACTCAATCCTTTATGTCTTTGACAAAGAAGAAGGAGAAGGAAGAGGAAGAGAAAGAAAGTGGGATAAAGGATCAGAAAGGGAGGAAGATAGAAAAAAAGAGTATGACTCCAGGGTAGACCTGTTTTGTTGTTGCTGGGTTGGTTGGTTGGTTTGTTTGTTGTATTTTTCCCATGTTTCTCCATGTTGGCCAAGCTGGCCTCGAACTCCTAGCCTCAAGTGATCAACCCGCCTCGGCCTCCCAGAGTGCTGGGACTACAGGCGTGAGCCACCACGTCCAGCCCCCACACTGCGTCTGGCCTCCGTGGTAGACCTCCCAGACGGGGCGGCCGGGCAGAGGCGCTCCCCACATCCCAGATGGGGCGGCCGGGCAGAGGCGCTCCCCACCTCCCAGACAGGGCGGCTGGGCAGAGGCGCTCCTCACTTCCCAGACCATGGGCGTCTGGGCAGAGGCGCTCCTCACATTCTGTTTTTCATCTAGACAGAATCAGCCAATGCAAACTCTTTGAGGCAGAAGGAGGCCAGCATGGCTGGGCTGGGTGACTGAGGGGCAGGATGGTAGAGGTGAGAGGTGGGGCTCTTACTCTGATGCCTGGACTAACATGAGCGTTTTGCTAATCTCATCCATAAATTCTCATATCACTTGGCAGGAGATTTGTCAAACTCTCCCCTCCCCTCCCCTTCACCGCCACCTTTACGGGGTTAGTCTCACTGTGCCTGGGGCTAAGGAGTGGGGCATTTTTAACCCTCAGCATCTGCGCAAAGGGCTGGTGGGTAGTTTCCAAGTCAGAACTGGAAGAACAAGTCAAATCTGGGTTGCCAGTCAGGTGGGATAAATAAAGAATGGGAGCCAAGGTATGGAGTGAAATACAGGGCTTTAAGGAACCACGCCAGACAGGAGGGAGGGGCAGCGGTGCAGGCCAGTGGGAGGGAGGGATTCAGGAAGTGAGGCGCAGACGTGGCAGTTTAATTTATCTTCATCACAAATCTTGAAATCACTGGAGCAGCTACTTGCCCTCTTACAATCTAGACATCAATCTAGAGTTTCAATTTCCTCTTACCAGTCTTACTTCTATTTTTTCATTTGTAAGATATTCCCCTTGATAAAGAAAAGTGAAGTTGTTAAAATACCAATTTTCTTTGTTTCTCAGCGTCGCCATCTCAGTCCATTCTCTTCCCACAGCCACAGCAATCTTTCTAGTAAGCAAAGCTGATTGTGTCTGGCTTTTTCTCACATTTACAATAAAATCTAAACTTTTCTTTCCTTTTTTCTCTTTTTTTTGGGGGGGTGGTCAATAAACCTTCCCTAATTTTATCGCCGCCCCTTTTTAGAAAACGTTCCTGGATCATCGCTGCATTTTTTCTATTCCTCACTGTAACCTTGCCATTCAAAGAGATGCCATTTGCGGTTACAGCAGTTTTTCAACAGTGGCAGTATTTGAGGTCAGATAATTCATTTGTCGTGGTTGGCTGTCTGTGCACTGTGGGACGTTTAGCTGCATCCCTGACCTTTACCCACTAGCTGCCAGTAGCACTCCTCCAATGGTGACAAGCAAAAATGTTACCAGACATTTCGAAATCTCCCCCCGGGGCAATATTGCCTCTAGTTAACCATTGGGATAGGGCGCGCTGTTTTATGTCTACCCTCCCCCACACCTGCTCTTCTTTCTGGAGGCAGTGGCCTTCTCCCTGTGGTTATCCTGGCAAATGCAGGCGCATCTCTCAAAGTCTCTGCTCTGTCCTCCCTCCCTGGTGAAGCCTTCCCCGTCTTCCAAGGTGGAGTTAGGCAAGTTGGCCCTCCCATTTAGATGGCACCTTGCTGTTAGAGTCAGATCGAATTGTGTTGTAATTCACTGGAGTTGTCTGTCTCCATCTCAGGCTGAGGGTTTAGAAGGTCAGATTGTTTTTTTCGCATTTTGTCTTCTGTACCCAGTTAAGTACCTGGGCCAGAATATTGACATCTATGTTATCTTTAACAATTTATGTTTCAATGTTGGAAATGATTAAAACAGTTTAGAAATAACATTTAAAGGCAGATTAATTTTTTTGCCTCATAACTGATATGATGTCTGTGATATCTAGTTTTTAATAAGTCACTGCATCTCACGTATGATATTTTGTATATGATTTGTGAATGGTTGCCTCTAGTTATTAAACTTGTTTTTGTCAGGTCGGGCCACATAGTCCCATGCCTGTAGTCCCAGCGCTTTGGGAGGCCGAGGTGGGAGGATCTCCTGAGCTTAGGAGTTTGAGATCAGCCTAAGCAACATGGTGAAACCGCATCTCTACAAAAAAATATGGAAATTAGCCAGGCGTGATGGTGCATGCCTAGAATCTTACCCCAGAGGCCGAGGCAGGATGATCGCTTGAGTCCTAGAGACAGAGGCTGCAATGAGCCAAGATAGCACCACTGCACGGCAGCCTGGGTGACATAGTGAGACCCAGGTCTCAAAAGAAAAAAAAGAAAAAGGAAACAAATAACAAACTAAGACACAAACACACCTATTATCCTAAGCCTCATTAGGCGATAGAAATTTTTCAGCCCTGTTGTAATCTGTTGTATTTTCCGTCCCATTATCTACTGAACCGTCATTATGTGTCATGTGACTGTACTCTTGAATAACCACCTGCATAAAGCCACGCTATTATTTGACAATAATTTAGTGTTTCTGCATTTTTAGCTATTTAGGACCAACTATACTTTAAAATGTTATTCCATTTAGGAAGCTCATTATCTATCAATAATAATTGTGAAAAATAGTTTTAACATTTGATTTTTAAATACCTTACCAATGCTGCCATCTCCTGGATGCTTTTAAGCACTGTAACAATCAAGGAAGCTTTACAGTTCCTAATAGTGGTTTCCAAAAATAACATGATATATGCCTATAAAAAGCTTTTATTTTTTGCCCTGTTCTTTTTATTTTTTAATTTTTTTGGTTAGTTTGCAAAAGGCCTGTATACATTTTTACTATTTGCTCCATAAAATAGTTGACTACCTACCTTTCTAACCTCCCACTGCTGGAGACAGAATGGTGTAGTAGTACTGTAGTGTAAAGTGATTATGCTAAATACCTTTATTTTGCCCCTCTAGACCAATATCCACCCTTCTCTCCTCTGCTTTGTGTCCTAGGAGGCAGAGACTGATCTATATGGAATGCATCAAGAAGCTATCTTGACTTTTAGCTACAAATTGGAGCTGGGCAATGGGAAGCACTCAAAGGAAATTAAAGAGAAAGAAGAGCGTAGAGCTGGAGAATTTATCCCTCCAGCTCCTTTCTTATGAGGTCCCAGGGCTCTGTCCCTTCACTGAAAGTCATATCCCCCACAACGGCCCTTACCAAAATAGTTCACTCTATGTTAGGGAAATACTATTTAAGTCCTTTCTGTATCTTTCAGGCATAAAGATGATAACAGTACCTAACTGTTGTGAAACCCAGAGCACTTCGCTGTCCACTGGGATTATCCTACATTCTGCCCATACCTTTTAGATGCTCCTTTTATTAAATAGTCCTTAAATTACCTAGCTCGAATATATTTCATTTTGCCCCGACCAAAACAATGAGAATAATGATAGCACTTAACTCAGGCTTGTTACAAGTGTTAAGTAAGTTAAAACTTGATTAATGTTTAAACAATGTCTAAGAAAAGAGATAAAAATGAAAGCAATAGGAAAGAAAATGATAGTGATAGGAGACAAAGATGATCCAATACTAGGATAATTGCTATTTGTTTAGTGGTTAGAAGTTCCCCCAAATCAAATATTTCTATTGAAATTTCTTTAAATAAACAATTCAGAGATTAAAAAAGAGGAAATCTTTTGTTTTAACTGTAAAATAAGCTTATTGGTGGTAACCTTATATAATTTTATTCCTGATAATTGATGTTACAAACTTTGGGGTCTTTGAGGTATGCAGGATCCTTGTATGTAACTTGCATAAACCCCATTATTTGAGCTCTCTTAATTGCTTTTGTGATTTCTTTCTGTTTCTTCCCACAAAGACCTGTTATGTGTCTTCCATAAATGCGTCCAGTAAATGGAGAAATAAAATGAGACAAAAGCGGTACATTCTTATAATTTACATGCTTTCCACATGATATCTGTGTTAAGCGTGTCTGTATAAGAGACCACCTGAGCAGGCTTAGTGTGAGCAACAAGCCTGTTTATTCACTTGGGTGCAAGTGGGCTGAGTCCGAGAAAGGAGTCAGCGAACGGTGGTGGTGGGATTATCATTGGTTCTTATAGGTTTGGGATAGGCGGTGGAGTTAGGAGCAATTTTTTTTGTGGGCAGGGGATGGATGTTACAAAGTACATCCTTAAGGGTGGGGAGGATGTTACAAAGTACATTCACAAGGGCAGGGAGGATGTACTGTCACAAGGAGGGGGTGGGGATGTTACAAAATACATTCCCAAGGGCAGGGAGGGTGTATTGTCACAAGGCAGGGAGGAATGTTATAAAGTACATTCACGAAGATGGGGAATATCACAAAGTACATTATCACAAGGACGAGGGAATGTCACGATGGCTTGACCATGGTGTGGCCAGCTCAGAGGACCTTACCTTCCTGTCTTTTTATGTTAATAATGAAGAACTAAAACAAGAAAGAGTAGTGAAAACTTGAGGCGAAAATTTTGGGGGTGGTATGCAGGGGTGATGGGCAACGTTTCTCAGGGCTGCTTTGAGCGGGATTGGGGTGGCGCGGGAACCTACAGTGGGAGAGGTTACTGAAGTAAGATTTTGGGGTAAGGGGTGATAGTGTCAGGTTGTTAAAAGCAGCATTCTCCATATAGAGTGATTAGTGATAGCCTGGATGCGGTTTCGTAGGAATTGAGAGATTAATTGGAAGACACGAGGCCTGAATAAGAGAAGGAGGAAGATAGGTATTAGAGGACTAACAATTGGAAGAAGCAGGATAACCAGTTAGAGAGTGGCCAGGTGGGTCCAGGATAATTAGTTGCCTGATTAGCACATTTTTGAGCTCTGTCTTTGAGTTTTTTGATGTTATCATATACCAGGCCAGATTGATTTAAGTAAAAACAACACTCTTCATTAAGAAACATACAGAGTCCTCCTTTTTCAGCAGTGAGTAGATCGAGGCCTTGGTGGTTCTGGAGGACAACTGCAGCTAAAGAGTCAACCTGGGCTTGGAGGACAGACAAAGTTTGTGATATATCTGTAATGCTAGCAGAGAAGTCATTAGAGAGGCTGCGGAATGTTGTGGCAGCGGTTGAGATGCCTGCTATTGCAGTTCCAAGTGCAATTGTGCAGGCAGAAAGTCCTAGACCCACAAGTAAAGGGATTAGTGAGATGACTCTTTTTTGTCTTGTTGGTGTCATGAGGGGGACAGGCAGTTGATCGTTCCCATCTGCAAACTGGATTTTGGGGGTAAGGAAGACTAGAGTACATGTGCCCGTCCAGTTGGCAGGTAGGCACATGTAGGTGGAAGAGCCATGTAAAAAGAAGAGACTTCGTGTCAGGCAGAACTGGAAATGTAAAGTGAAAAGGTGAGAGGGTGTACTGAAAGAGGAGACCTGCACCCAGAATCCCACCAAGGGCAGCAGCCATTAGAGGTTGTAATGGGGATTGATGGTGCAACTGCATAGAGGGAGAGGTTCGGTTCTCATGGTGTATGAGAAAGCGCATAGTGTCTACAAGTAACCTTTCAATGCTATTCTTGGGGCTGGGTATAAGCAAGCAAGGGGAGGGGCTAGGAGGAGAGTCAGATGAACAGGGGGAGGGTAGCCAAGCTGGAGTGAGATGCAGGGTAGGTGTCTTCCTAAACAATAGTGACTGCCAATGGTTTTTAGTTTGTCCGTAATGATAGAGGCTTATCAGTAATGTGAAGTTGGAATGCTCCCATCTGTTTGGTAATGTGTGTGGCTGGGTTCTGGAGATAAAGAGTAAAGGAACATTTGGATGGTGGAAGGTGGTCTAAAGGGATTCTAGTAGGCTGTTGTCGGGAGACGCATAAAGGAATGGCAACAGGGATAGTTGTTTGTGTGGTTAGGGGTCCAAATATGGGGGCAGGGGGTCGAATTGACATAAGGAGAAAGGTGCCATAAGTAGATGTGGAGAAGTGTGGCAGCTTGTTGGTGCGAAATGTCTGGGGAGTTTTCAGCAAATCTGTCTAGAAAGTAAAGAAGTTCCTCAGGTGGGTAAAGATGAGGGCTATTAAAGGAAGTTTGGAGGTGCGGGGAGACAGGAGAGGTAGCCCAGTTGGCCTGTAGAGCAGGGATGGCTGTATGGGAGCAGGAAGAAAGGGAAATGCATAGCCAACAATTCTTTGCTAGAGAAGGATTGGAGGCAGTGAGGAGAGAGTGGGTGAGATTGATAGTATGCTGGAGGTAACTAGGGAGAGGTAGAGAGTGACTGGAGAATGGGGGCAAGGATAAGAGCGAGTAGAAAAGTAAAAAAAAGGACTTCATCAGGATAGAAGAATTGGAGTGTGCCTTGCCGCTGAAGATCTTCTATCCACTCCAAGAGAGAGTTAAGGGTGGTGGTTTGAGGTAAAACCAAGAGATATCAGTTATGATGGTTTGGAGGAAAAGTGTAAACTGGCAGTGTAAACAAGGGCAGGGCATTTGCGAGTAGTTGAGAATGGTGAATAGGAGTATGACTAGACAGAAGATAGTAGGGATGACAAGTTTTTGGGGTGCAGTCCAGGTAGTGGGGGTGACTGCGTAAAGCCCTGCTGTAAAAAGCAGGGTAAGGACCAATAGACCTAATAGAATGAAGGGATGTATTAGGCTCATAAGAGTTATTACTGTTTTCAGAAATGTGAGTTTAAGGGAAGTCGGGGAGAGTACTTGTGACTTCCAAGAGGAAGAGGAGAGATCAGGCTGGCTGTCCGAGGGACACAGCTTTATTCTGGAATGGTGAACCCAATGGGGAGGGTCCTGCAGGTGGACGGCAATTGGGGTACTACAGATGACTAAGTAGGGTCCGGTCCGTCGAGGTTGTAGAGTTTGAGGGGTCAGATTCGTAACGAGAACTGATCATCCAGCTAGGGTGTCTTCATATAGCTGGGAGTCTGGAGTAGGCAAGAGAAGATTAGCAGCCTGGTGAATTTCCTGTCTAGCCTGCTGGAGGACTGGAAGATAGTCGCCTAGAGGGCTGGTGTCTGGCATGAGGTTGGGGCTGAACAAGAAGGTACGTCCATATATTGAATAAGGTGAGAAACAGATGGACGGAAAGAAAGTAAATTATGAAAAAGAGCTTGACTAAAGTAATGGGGGCTGTCTCTGAGGCCTTGCAGCAGTCCAGTCCAGGTGAGTTGCTGAGGTTGGTGGGTGTCAGGGTCAGTCCATGTGAAAGCAAAAAGAGGTTGGGATGAGGGGTGCAAAGGAATAGTGAAGAAAGCATCTTTGAGGTCAATAATGGAATAATGAGTTGTGGAGGGAGGTATTGAGGATAGGAGAGTTTATGGGTTTGGCACCACAGGATGGATAGGTAAGACAATTAGGTTAATAAGGCAAAGATCCTGAACCAACCTGTAAGACTTGTCCTGTTTCTGGATGGGTAGGATAGGGGAGTTGTAAGGAGAATTTGTAGGCTTTAAGAGGCCATGTTGTAACAGGCGGGTGATAACAGGCTTTAACCATTTGAAAGCCTGCTGTGGGATGGGATATCGGCATTGAGCGGGATAAGGGTGATTAGGTTTTAATGGGATGGTCAGGGGTGCCTGATTGGTCACCAAGGAGGGAGTAGAGGTATCCCATATTTGTGCATTAAGGTAGGGAGACATGAGAGGAGGATGTGAAGGAGGCTTTGAACTGGGGAAAAGGGTGGCAATAAGGTGTGGCTATAGCCCAGGAATAGTCAGGGAAGCAGATGATTTAGTTAAAATGTCTCAACCTAATAAGGGAGCTGGGCAGGTGGGGATAACTAAAAAGGAGTGCATAAAATAATGTCCAAGTTGGCACCAGAGTTGGGGAGTTTTAAGAGGTTTAGAAGCCTGGCCATCGATACCAACAACAGTTATGGAGGCAAGGGAAACAGGCCCTTGAAAAGAAGGTAATGTGGAGTGGGTAACCTCTGTATTGATTAAGAAGGGGATGGACTTACTCTCCACTGTACGAGTTACCCAAAGCGTCTGTGATGGTCCAGGAGGCTTCCAGGGCGATCGGCAGTGTCAGTCTTCAGCCGCTAAGCTGAGGAGATCTGGGAAGGAGTCAGTCAGAGAGCCTTGGGCCAGAGTTCCAGGGGCCCTGGGAGTGGCTGACAGACGAGTTGGACAGTCCGATTTCCAGTGGGATCCCACACAGATGGGACATGGCTTAGGAGGAATCCTGGGCTGCGGGCATTTCTTGGCCCAGTGGTCAGATTTCTGGCACTTGAAGCAAGATCCTGGGGGAGGAGGTTCTGGAGGAATGCCTGGCCGGTGCGGTTTAGGCTTTTTGAAGTTCTTGTGTGCTGGAGATGTGGCTGGGGTTTCTCTCACAGCGGAGGCAAGTAATTGCAACTCAGAAATACATTGCCACTTGGCTGCCTCTTCTCTATTATCGTACACCTTGAAGGAAGGTTAATTAAGTCCTGTTGTGGGGTTTGAGGGCTGGAATCTAAGTTTTGGAGCTTTTTGTAATGTTGGGAGCGGACTGGGTAATAACATGCATTTTGAGAATAAGACGGCCTTCTGGGCCCTCTGGGTCTAGGGTGGTAAAGCGTCTAAGGGTTGTTGCCAAATGGGCCATGAATTGGGCTGGGTTTTTATATTTGATGAAAAAAAGCCTAAACACTGACTGATTTGGGAGAGGTCAGATAAAGAAAAAGGAGCATTAACCTTGATTATGCCTTCAGCTCCAGCCACCTCTCTAAGAGGAAATTGTTGGGCAGGTGGGGGAGGGCTAGTCACGGAACGAAACTGTAAGCCAGAGCGGGTGTGAGGAGGGGAGGTGATAGAAGGATTATAGGGTTGGGGAGCGGAGGCTGAGGAAGAATTGGGACCTAGCTCGGCCTGGCAAGGAGCAGCCTGGGGAAGAGGGGAGAGGTCAGATGGGTCCGTAGAAAAGGAGGATTCAAAGGACTCAGAGCTTGGGGTGGAGACTGAAGGAACAGACAGGAGAGAAAGAAGAAAGATTTGGGACGAGTTGCACTGGGAGCAGAGACTAGGGGGTGACCGATGTGTAAACAATGCCTGGACGTCAGGCACCTCAGACCGTTTGCCCATTTTATGACAAAAATTATCTAGATCTTGATCTAGATCCTGTAGGATGGACAAATCGAAAGTGCCATTCTCTGGACACTTGGAACTACTGTCGAGTTTGTATTGGGGCCAAGTGGTATTACAGAAAAAAATAAGACATTTAGGTTTTAGGTCAGATGTTAGTCGAAGGGGTTTTAGGTTTTTAAGAACACAGGCTAAGAGGGAAGAGGGAGGAATGGATGGCAGAAGGTTGCCCGTAGTGGAGAAGGTAAGTTTAAAGAGGAAGGTAGAGACACGGAGAAATGGAGGTGGGCAGCTACTAGGCTTCCAGTAGGCATCCCTGACTGAGTCCTGGGCTGTAATGTGGGTGAGCAGCCAAAGCAGGTGTCCCTGCAATTGACCTGCCACCAAGGGAGTGTGGGTGAATGATTAAGGCAGGTGTCCCCGCTATGATCAAACGCCAAGGGAAGACTGTCTTCCCAAATCTGTGACCGACATTGGAGTTTTTGGGTTCACAGATAAAATGTGTCTCCTTTGTCTCTACTAGAAAGGAAAAAGAACTGGAATTGGAAGGATAGGGAGATTGAAGGGTAGAAAGAGAGGCTGGAGAAGAGAGTGAAGAGACCACTTACCTGATTTGAAATTGGTGAGATGTTCCTTGGGCTGATCTGAGGACCTGAGGTCATAGGTGCATCTCCTCACGGAGTGAGGGCGAGGACAGGGGGCCAGTCTCCTGAAGGAGTCCCCCTGTCCTGGGTCTTCGGCACCAAATGTCATGTGTGTCCATGTGAAGAGACCACCAGATAGGCTTTGTGTGAGCAATAAAGCTTTTTAATCACCTGGGTGCAGGTGGACTGAGTTTGAAAAAGGAGTCAGCAAAGGAAGATAGAAGAGGGGCAGTCTTATAGAACTTGGGTAGGCAGTGGAAAATTACAGTTAAAGGTGGTTATCTATTGTTATCAGGGGAGGGGTCACAAGGTGTTTGGTGGGGAGCCCATGAGACTCATTGTCCAGGGGAGGAATGTCACAAGGTCGATTGATTAGTTGGGGTGGGGCAGGAACAAATCACAGTGGTGGAATATCATCAGTTAAGGCAGGAACTGGCTGTTTCACTTCTTTTGTGGTTATTCAGTTGTTCCAGGCCATCTGGATGTATATGGGCAGGTCACAGGGGTTATGATGGCTTAGCTTTGGCTCAGGGGCCTGATAGTCCCCATACTTCAGAATGTGACTGCATTTGGAGACAGGGTTCTTAAAAGGGTAGTCAAGTTAAAATGAGGTCATTAGGGTGGGTCCTAATCCAGTATGACTGGTATCCATATAAGAAGAGAAACTCTGGACACAGACATGTACAGAGGGAAGATGATGTGAATATACAGGGAAAAGATGGCCAAGTCAAGCAGAGAGGTCTCAGAAGAAACAGCTCTGACAGCACCTTGATCTCAGACAGCACCTTGATCTCAGCTTTTAGAATTGTGAGAAAATAGGCGGGGCGCGGTGGCTCACGCCTGTAATCCCAGCACTTGGGGAGGCTGAGGCAGGTGGATCACTTGAGGTCAGGAGTTTGAGACCAGCCTGACCAACATGGTGAAACCCCATCTCTACTAAAAATACAAAAGTAGCCGGGTGTGGTGGCACGTGCCTATAATACCAACTACTTAGGAGGCTGAGGCAGGAGAATCCCTTGAACCTGGGAGGGGGAGGTTGCAGTGAACCGAGATCGTGCCATTGCACTGCAGCCTGGGCAACAAGAGCAAAACTCTGTCTCAAAAAAAGACAAAAACAAAAGAATTGTGAGAAAATAAATTTCTGTTTTTTAAGCCACTCAGTCTGTGGTACTTTGCTATGGTATTACACATCAGGCAAGTGGTTTTCAAATAATAGACTGGCATTATCAAATTCAAAATAAATTAGGAGTGAAAACTTTGAAATAGAACAACAAATAGGCTGTGAAAATTTCAGGTGTATAGAGTAAGATGGCTACTTATGAGACAACTGAATAACATTTTAAGAGGAAGATAAAAATCAAACAACAAGTAGGCCAGGTGCAGTGGCTCATGCCTATAATCCTAGCACTTTGGAAGGCCCAGGAAGGAGGATCACTTGAGGTCAGGAGTTTGAGTCCAGCCTCGCCAACATGGCAAAACCCCGTCTCTACTAAAAAAAAAAAAAAATACAAAAATTAGCTGGGCATGGTGATGTGTGCCTGTAGTCCCAGCTGCTTGGGAGGCTGAGGCATGAGAATTGCTTAAGCTTGGGAGGCGGAGATTGCAGTGAGCTGAGATCGTGCTGCTGCACTCTAGCCTGCATGACAGAGCAAGACTCTGTCTCAAAAAAAAGAAAAAATCAAATAATAAGTTTTAGCTAAAAGATACATACTGAAATTTAGGGATCTTTCTATGATAATGAGTTTTTATTAAAAAATTCTTGTCGCCTGGCTGAGATTATGGAAATCCAGAGTTTGATTCTGTGGGCTCATGGATTGCTAACATTACCAGATATCCTCTATGTAAGTCAGGCATTATTTGGGAAAGAGAGGAACCTTAACTTTTGGAATGATGATATCAGGGATAATTTGGATGATATGGAACACCCAGATGTCTCATACCCCCAAGGCCCTTAAACATTCCCTCTAACATTCACATTAATGAGTTTCTCTTTCTCCAGAATGCTGCTCCACTCCTGCGTATGAAGGAACGATTTCAACTTTGCTTTAAGTTGCTGTCGCTGTGTTTTCTATTTAGACAGTGTTGTGGGAAAAAGTGGATAATTTCCCTCATATGTCTTTTCTCTTTGCAGTAGGCTAATAACCAGTCTCAGAGCCCAAGGTGTAAAATGCAAAATAAAAGCATGAAAAAAATGTTCATAGATTAAATTAATTCCAGGAATTTGATAATTTGCATCAGGGAAAATCTCCTAATGTTATCTGATTGGATCAGTCTAAGTATTTCCGTGTGATGTGGTATGTGGCAGGACCATCTATTCCGTGAATATGAGTATGTTGTTGCTTTTTTTTTTTCCTGTGAAATGAGCTCCTCAGTAAAGAGCAGTGTGGGGAAAACTTGGGATGGCAGCATGGAGAGGGAAGCAAAGAACCTGTCCAGGATCAGCTTGGAGCCAAAAGGGACCATCTATTTCAGGGAAAAAGTAAGCCAGAGATCTCCAGCACTTATCATTACCACCATGGACACTCGAAATCTTAGCTATAGGAGAGCCCTACAGGCTTCACAGGCCCTGAGCCCAGTATAGGGAGCTACCTTGAGTCCACATAGCTGCATTGCTCCTGAGAAGGAAATCCCACTGGGTGCCCCTCAGTCCCCAAAACCCAAGTTGCTATGGCATGGTGCCATTTTGAGAACAGATTCACTGCATACTGCCCTGGGGCACAATAGCTTTTACATCCCTGGGGTCCTGTCATTATCCTACCATGCCTACACAAAAGGCTCCAGTGCTACAACATGTGACCTCAGTGGACACAGCAGTATAACCATGACCCTGGCACCTGAGTCCATGCAGTGCCCTACACTCCAAGGAACAGGGAGAACACCATAGTGGGAGGCCACCCCCTATACTTGGGGGAGCAGATATGTATGTTTCACAGGGCCTGAAAGCTGGCCATCTGGTGTCTGCCACTGCTGGCAGCCTCACCCCCTTGACTAAAAGATCTACCATGTATGTCCCCCAAGGACCTGAAGACTGGCCTGCCTAGCACCAACTGTCACCAATGACTCTTCCCCTTTGACTTGTGGAGACTCTGCACCTAGTACATGTTTCTCATTACAAGGGTATGAGAACTAGCCTGCCCAGTGGTCTCCATCCCAAGCAAGGCCACACCACTGCCCCCACAAACACAGTCTGGGCCACTGAGACACTCACAGACATTGCTGATGTTGACTATAGCCAGAGAAATCTCATGGAGACTACACTACTGCATCCTCCCCAAACCAAAGCCAAAGCACCATCCCCAACTGACACATCTATAGGAAAGAAGTCTTTCCCTATGAAAGCTACACCACAAAATGGGAAGAGGTGACTATTCTACCACGTGTACAGATATCAATGTAGGGACACAAGAAACAAGAAAAAGCAAGGAAAATGACACCTCCAAAGGAACACAATGATTCTCTAGTAACAGACTTGAAGAAAAGGAAATCAATGAAATGCCTGAAAAGAAATTCAAAATAATGATCTTAAGGAAACTCAGTGAGATACAAGAGAATACAGATAGACAATTTAACAAAATTAGGAGAGCAATTCATGATCTGAATGAGAAATTCAACAAATAAATAGATAACAAAAAAAGAAACCAAATAGAAAATTTGGAGCTGAAGAATTTAACAAATAAAATAAAAAATACGGTTGAGAGCTTCAACAATAGACTAGATCAAGCAGAAGAAAGAATTTCTGAAATTCTTTTGAAAGAATTCAAAAAGACTTTTGAAATAACCCAGTCAGACCACCAAAAATAAAAAAGTTGAAAAGAAAAAGCTGGGCACAGGGGCTCATGCCTGTAATTTTAGTTACTTGAGAGGCTGATGTGGGAGAATTTCTTGAGCCTAGGAATTTGAGACCAGCATGGGCAACCAAGTCAGACCCCATCTCTGGGGGAAAAAAATTAGCCAGGTGTGGTTGCATGCATCTACAGTCCCAGCTACTTGGGAGGCTAAGGTGGAAGGATCATTGTGCCCAGGAGTTTGAGACTGCAGTAAGCTATAATCATACACTGCACTCCAGCCTGGGTAAGAGAGTGAAACTCTGTCTTTAAAACAAAGAAAAGAATGAAGAAAGCAGCCTAAGGGACTTGTGAGGCATGATTAAGTGAACAAATATTTACACTATGGATGCTTAAGGAGAAATGGGAAAAGATATAGAAAAACCCATTTAATGAAATAACAGCTGAAAACTCCCCAAATCTTAGGAGAGGTATAGACATCCAAATCCGGGAAGCTCAAAGGTTCCCAGATAGATTCAACCCAAAAAGGTCCCCTTCAAGTCACATTATAGTAAAACTGTCAAAAAGACAAAGAAATAATTCTAAAAACAGCAAGACAAAAGTGTTATTGCACACAAGGAAATCCCCATTAGAGAAACAGCAGATTTCTCAGCAGAAAGCTTACAAGCCAGGAGAGAATAGGATGACATATTCAAAGTGGTGAAAGAACAAAACTGCCAGCAAAGAATACTATACCCACCAAAGTTATCCTTCAGAATGAAGGAGAAATAAAGACTTTCCCAGGTGTATTTGGCCATTCTTGCATTGCTACAAAGAAGTACCTAAGATTGGGTAATTTATGAGAAAAGAGGTTTTATGGGCTAATGGTTCTACAGGCTGTACAGGAAGCATAGTGGCATCTTGCTTCTGGGGAGGCCCCAGGAAGCTTCCAGTCATGGCAGAAAGCAAAGAGGGAGCAGGCACATCACAAGGTGAAAGCAGGAGCAAGAGAAGGTGGAGAAGTGCCATATACTTTTAAGGGGCCAGATCTCATGAGAACTCACTGCTGGCTGGGCGCGGTGGCTCACGCCTGTAATCCTAGCACTTTGGGAGGCCGAGGCGGGCGGATCATGAGGTCAGGAGATCGAGACCGTCCTGGATAACACGGTGAAACCTCATCTCTACTAAAAGAATACAAAAAAAAAAAAAAATTAGCTGGGCATGGTGGCAGGCCCCTGTAGTCCCAGCTACTTGGGAGGCTGAGGCAGGAGAATGGCATGAACCCAGGAGGCGGAGCTTGCAGTGAGCCGAGATCACACCACTGCCCTCCAACCTGGGCAACAGAACGAGACGTTGTCTCAAAAAAAAAAAAAAAAAAAGAGAACCCACTACTGAGGACAGCACCAAGGGGATAGTGATAAACTATTCATGATAAATTTGCCTTTATGATCCAGTCACCTTTCACCAGGCCCCACCTCTAACACAGGATTACAAGTCAACATGAGATTTGGGCAGGGACACACATTTAAACTACATCACCAGACAAGCAAAAGCTGAAGGAATTAATTATCACTAGACTGGCCTTATAAGAAATGCTCAAGAAAGTCCTACGTTTGGAGGAAAAGGATGATTACTGCCATCATGAAATCACGTGAAAATATAAAACTCACAGGTAGAACAGTTATCCAAATGCGAAAGAGAAAGGAATCAAACGTCATCACTACAGAAAACCACCAAATCACAAAGATAAACAATAAGAGAGGAAGAAAGGAAGAAAAGAAATATAAAACAACCAGAAAACAATTAACAAAATGTCAGGAGTTTTTTTCTTACCTATCAATAATCTTGAACAAAAAAAAAAATCTTGAATGTAAACATTAAATTCCCCAATTAGAAAGATACAGGCTGGCTGAATGGATAAAAAAAATCAAGACTCAACTATATACTGCCTACAAGAAACTCACTTCACCTACAAAGACACACATAGACTGAAAGTGAAGGGATGAAAAAAGATATTTCATGCAAATAGAAACCAAAAATAAACAAAAGCAGCTATGCTTGTATCAGACTTAAATAGACTTCAAGTCAAAAGCTATAAAAAGATACAGAGGAGGTAATTGTATAATAATAAAGGGATCAATTCAGTGAGAGGCTATAACAATTCTAAATATATATGTACTCAACACTGGAGCACTCAGATATATAAAGCAAATATCATTAGATTTAGGGGGAGAGATAGATATCAATACAATAATAGTTGAGGACTTAAATGCCCCACTGTCAGCATTGGGCAGATTATCTAGACAGATAATCAACAAAGAAGTACCGGATTTAAACTGCACCATAGACCAAATGGACCTAACAGACATTTACAGAATATTTTATTTAATAGTTGCAGGATAACTCATTTTTCTCATCAGCACGTGGAACATGCCATATGTTGGGCTACAAAGCAAATTTCAACAAATTTTTAAAAATTGAAATCATATCAAGTATCCATGTTGCCCACAATGGAATAAAATTAAAAATCCATTACTAGAGTAACTTTGGAAACTGTACAAATACATGGAAATGAAATAACATGCTTCTGAATAACCAGTGGGACAATAAAGAAATTAAGAAGAAAATTAAAAATTTTTTGAATCAAATGAAAATAGAAACACAAAATACCAAAACCTATGGGAGATATAAAAAACAGAGCACGGTGGCTCACACCTGTAATCCCAGCACTTTGGGAGGCCGAGGCAGGTAGATCACGAAGTCAGGAGATCGAGACCATCCTGGCTAACATGATGAAACCCTGTCTCTACTAAAAATACAAAAAATTAGCCCGGCGTGGTGGCAGGCGCCTGTAGTCCCAGCTACGTGGGAGGCTGAGGCAGGAGAATGGCGTGAACCTGGGAGGCGGAGCTTGCAGTGAGCGGAGATTGTGCCACCGCACTCCAGCCTGGGCGACAGAGTGAGACTCCATCTCACAAACAAACAAAACAAAAACAAAACAAAAACAAACAAGAATAAGTGGGAAGTTGATGGCAATAAACAGCTATGTCAAAAAACTAGAAACTTTTAAAATAAACAATCTAATTAAGTACCTTGGGAGACTAAAAAAGCAAGAAGAAGCCTAAGTCAAAATTAATAGAAGGAAAGAAATTATAAAAATTAGAGCAGAAATAAACATAGTTGGGACTAGAAAAATGCAAAGGATCAATAAATCAAAAAGTTGGTTTTATGTAAAGATAAAAAAATTAGACAAACTTTTAATTAGACTAAGAAAAAATGTGAGAAGACCCTAATAAATAAAATCACGAATAAAAAAGGAGACATTATGGCTGATATCACAGAAATACAAAGGATCATTAGAGACTATTGTGAACAACTATACATCAACAAATTGGAAAACCTAGAGGAAGTGAATAAATTCCTGGACACATAAAACCTATCAAGATTGAACCATAAAGAAATAGAAAACCTGAATAAACCAACGATGAGTAAAAAATTGAATCAGTAATAAAGTCTTCCAAAAAAGAAAAGCCCATGACCAGATGGCTTTACTGCTGAATCCTGCAAAATTTTTAAAGAACTAACACCAATTTCTCTCAAGTTACTCAAACAAATTGATGGGGTGGAAATTCTTCCTAACTCATGAGACTAGCATTGCCCTAATACCAAAACCCAACAAAGACACAACAACAACAACAAAAAACTGTAGGCCAACATCCCTGATGAACATAGCTACAAACATCCTCAACAAAATACTAGCAAACCAAATTCAACAGTACATTGAACAGATTATACACCATGATCAAGTGAGGTTTATCTCTGGGATTCAAGGATGGGGCAACATACATAAATCAATAAATGTGATATATCAACAGAATGAAGGACAAAAACAATATGATCATCTCAATATCATTCTGCATCTCAATATGTTTCTGTTTTTGATAAAATTTAATATCCCTTCAAGATAAAAAAAGCTCAACAAATTAGGTATATAAGGAATATACCTCAAGACAATAAACGCCATGTATGACAAACCCATAGTTAACATCATATTGAACAGATAAAAGTTGAAAGCATTTCCTCTTAGAACTGGAGCAAGACAAGGATGCCCACTTCCAGCACTTTCTGCAGCATAGTATTGGAAGTTCTAGCCAGAGCAATTAGGCAAGAGAAAGAAATAAAGAACATCCAAGTTGGAAAGGAGGACATCAAATTGTCTGTTTGCAGATGACATGATTTTGTGTGTGTGTGTATATACATATACATATACATATACATATACATATACATATACATATACATATACATATACACGGTAGTAGTCATCTCTCTTTACAAACAAGGTATATGACTGGGTTGTAAGGCTTGAAGTTTTTCCCACTAGCAGAATTTCCCTTAGCTATTGTTATGAGGGACATTGTATTATACTGTAGTACTACAGCAATGAATTTTTTAGTTTATGTAAGCATTTAGTGTAAAACCATCTATAAACCCACTCTTAGTTAAGTGGCTGTAAGGAATTTTCCATGAGGCCATGCATGTATATTGAGCAGTGGTAACAAAGCAGGAATAGGTGTTCTGGAAATCTGCCACCCCTGTTTAAGCAACCAGCTTGTGCCCTTGGTACTTTTTGAGACTGATATAATATACACTATTTCCACTTTGTGATGAACTAACTGCTGTGTCTGTCTAATACACAATTTGTGATGGGTAGCTCAGTTCTCATGATCATTTGAGTTATGATGATCAGGCATTTAATCTTTGCCAAAGCTCAGTAGAACTCCAAGACATGTTTCTCCAAAGAAGACATGTTTCTCCAAAGAAGACATGTTATCTGCAGAAGAAAGCAAGCCTAATTTCAAAACTTTAAGTGGAGACATTGTGATTCTTCTATTGCCACGTTCTAGTGGTTCTGAATAGCATTCTATCTGTTGCAAAAGCTGACTGTTATTGAATCTGCTAGGTCATAAGATCCAGGTGGCAGAACAGCTTTTAAATTTCATCTTGCTGTAGACCTGCTGTAGAGCTTTCTTTTACTTGTGGATTCACACTGGCAGTATGCTCAAATATCTATTTGTTGGCTATCAAATCAAGAGAGATACAAATCATGTGTGTCTCTGTTTTCTTGCACGAAGTGCAGCTTTCAGCAGCTTCTCATTTTAGAGGAGCTATCTCAACATGACCCGGACTACTGAGCCCCTAGAGATGTCACTGAGGTAACAGAGGATTATCTGCCATCCTGGATCACATATGTGTATCACTTTGACAAATAGGATACTTGCTATTTTCTGCTCATCAGTTCTACTCAGTATGTTGTGATCTGTGAGGTGGGTTGGCATGATGTTCTGTGGCATTTCAAGACAATCAGCGTCTCTGTGAATTAGATCAGAGGTTGATATTTTCTGTAAAGGACCATGTGCTGAATATTTTAGGCTTTGTGAGCTGTGTAGCCTGTGTTACAACTATTCAACCCTGTAGTGTGAAAACAGCCATAGATAAATAATATGTGAGCAAATGAGTATGGCTGTGTTCTACCAACACTTCATTTATGTGAAATTTGAATTTATTTTATTATTTATTTATTTTTTAATATATTTTATCACACTAGTCAGAGAAATTAGAATTTCATTTAATTCTTATTTATCTTTAGATAAATTCATCTTTTAATTTTTGTCAACCATTTAAAAATATGAAGACGATTCTTAGCTTATGGACTATACAAAAATGTGTCAGGATGAATTTGGTCTGTGGGTTGCAATTTTCTTACACTTGGGTTAGATTATGGCAGAGAACAAGAAAATTGACATTGACACCTAAGGAAAGACCATGAAAGTATACTGCTGACTCTACCAGGTGAAGGCAAACTGTTCCTGTGATCCTTATACATTATTATTACAGAAATAAACACATAACACTGCATAATAGATGCCACGGGCTGTATTGATTCACTCCACTAAAGAAACCAAATCTGAAACAGTAGCTGCAACTGAACTCACCACCTAATTTATTTTATGATAATCTATAGTCAGTCTCCATGATACCTCTGCCTTCTGACATGTCATATAAGCAAGTTAAATGGTAATGTAATAGGAATCACTACCTGAGAATCTCAAGTTTTTGATAGTAACACTAATCTCTGCTATTGCTCCAAAGAATTTTAAAGTATAATAAAATAAAATTAGTTAGAAATAATTATGTAGAGTATAATGGTGATTTATATATATATGTTTTTATGTATATATATATATATATCTAATGTATATATTACACTATTAAAATGGTTTTTATTGGCCAGGAGTGGTGGCTCACACTTGTAATCCCAGCTCTTAGGGAGGCAGAGGCAGGAGGATAGCTTGAGCTCAAGAGTTCGAGACCTGCCTGGGCAATATAGTGAGATCCTGTTCTAAAAAAAAAAAAGTTTTTGTTTGGTCATGGAATTACGTTCAATATTTTTTACTTCTGTACTTTTAAATATTTCATTTCTTGCAGTGAACATATATTCCTTTACAGTCATAAAAAAAATTCTAGTTTGGGCTGGGTGCAGTGGCTCACACCTGTAATCCCAGCACTTTGGGAGGCGGAGGTGGGTGGATCACCTGAGGTGGGGAGTTTGAGCCCAGCCTGACCAACATGGAGAAACCTCGTCTCTACTAAAAATACAAAATTAGCTGGACGTGGTGGTGCATGCCTGTAATCCTAGCTACTTGGGAGGCTGAGGCAGGAGAATCGCTTGAACCCGGGAGGCTGAGGCAGGAGAATCGCTTGAACCCGGGAGGCAGAGGTTACAGTAAGCCAAGATCACGCCATTGTACTCCAGCCTGGGCAACGAGAGTGAAACTTCATCTCAAAAAAAAAAAAAAAAATCCTAGTTTGTTTTTTGTGTGAATCACTTTTATTTTTAAACTTTTTGTAGAAGCCAGCTGCGGTGGCTCAAGCCTGTAATCTCAGCACTTTGGCAGGCCGAGGTAGGTGGATTGCTTGACCTCAGGAGTTTGAGATCATCCTGGGCAACATGGTGAAACTCCATCTCTACAAAAAAATCCAAAAATTAGCCGGGAATGGTGGCTCGTGCCTGTAGTCCCAGCTACTTGCGGGGCTGAAGCAGGAGGATTGCTTGAGCCCAAGAGGCAGAGGTTGAAGTGAGTTGAGACTATATCACTGCACTCCAGCCTCGGCAGACAGAGTGAAACCCTGTATCAAAAAACAAAACCAAACCCAACTTTTTGTAGAGATGAGGTCTATGTTGCCCAGACTTGTCTCGAACTCCTGGCCTCAAGTGATTCTCCTGCCTCAGCCTCCCAAAGTGCTGGGATTATAGAAGTGAGCCACTGTGTCTGGCCTGAATCACTGTTAAAGTCAGAATACCAAATTTAACTAGATGAGGGTCTATAAATGTAATCCTGAGAATAGTTGTACCAAAACTAACCAGCAGATTTAAATGTTTGAATCAAAAGTCACTACACCAATTTCACAATAATTTCAATTAGCTCATTATTCTTATTTTATTCTTTAATTAAATATTTGAATTAACATACGTTTGGTCTTTATCATTTTACATATATTTTCAAACAGAATCCTAAAAGCTTTAATTTTTAAGTGAAAGAAAATTAATTAATGGTACATAATTTTTATAAATGCTTCCCATACTGGTGTTAATAGTGTATGAAATACATAACATTAAACTAACTAGACAATTCAGTACTCTCGCGTTTAACCACGGTGTTATTAAAATAGAGGAAGGGCTAGGCGTGGTGGCTCACGCCTGTAATCCCAGCATTTTGGGAGGCTGAGGCGAGTGGATCACGAAGTCAGGAGATCGAGACCACCCTAGCTAACATCGCTAAACCCTGTCTCTACTAAAAACACAAAAAATTAGCCGGGCGTGGTGGCGGGCGCCTGTAATCCCAGCTACTTGGGAGGCTGAGGCAGGAGAATGGCATGAACCTGGAAGGCGGAGCTTGCAGTGAGCTGAGATTGTGCCACTGCACTCCAGTGTGGGAGACAGGGAGACTGTCTCAGAAAAAAAAAAAAAAAATTAAGGTGGGATTTTTTTTTTCTTTTCTTTCTTGAGACAGAGTCTCGCTCTGTTGTCCAGGCTGGAGTGCAGCGGCGCAATCTTGGCTCACTTCAACCTCGGCCTCCTGGGTTCAAGCGATTCTGCTGCCTCAGCCTCCTGAGTAACTGGGATTACAGGGGCCTGCCACTGCGCCGAGCTAATTTTTTTTGTATTTTTAGTAGAGATGGGGTTTCACCATGTTGGCCAGGCTGGTCCTGAACTCCTGACCTCAAGTGATCTGCCCACCTTGGCCTTCCAAAGTGCTGGGATTACAGGCGTGAACCACCACGCCCTGCCCTTTTTTCTTTTTTCTTTTCTTTTCTTTTTTTTGATGGAGTCTTGCTCTGTCACCTAGGGCTGGAGTGCAGTGGTGCAATCTCGGCTCACTGCAAGCTCCGCCTCCCGGGTTCATGCCATTCTCCTGCCTCAGCCTCCCGAGTAGCTGGGACTACAGGTACCCACCACCACGCCCAGCTAACTTTTTGTATTTTTAGCAGAGACGGGGTTTCACCATGTTAGCCTGGATGGTCTTGATCTCCTGACCTCATGATTGCCTGCCTTGGCCTCCCAAAGTGCTTGAGATTATAGCCTTCTTCTTTTTTTTTTTTTTCGAGACAAGATCTGGCTCTGTTGCCCAGGCTGGAGTGCAGTGGCATGAACCCAGCTCACTGCAACCTCCTGGGCTCAAGTGATCCTCCCACCTCAGCCTCCTGAGTAGCTAGGACTACAGGCACCTACCACCACTCCCGGCTAATTTTTTTTTTTTGTATTTTTTGTTGAGATGGGGTTTTGCCATGTTGCCCACACTGGTCTTGAACTCCTGGTCTCAAGCGATCTGCCTTCCTTGGTGGGAGCCACTGTACCAGGCCGGGATTCTGTTTTTTTTTTTGTGTGTGTGTGTGTGGCGGCAAGATTTAGTAAAGCAAAAGGGAAAGTAAAGGGAAAGCGAAAGTAAAGCTTCCACGTGGTGGAAGGGGACCCAGAAGGGTTGCGTTTTTTTGGCTTGGGTGTCTTATGCTTATATCCCCTTATGACTCTTCCCCTTTTCTTTTTCTGTCCTATAGGATTTGCTTATTTTCTATCCACTTGTGGGTTGGCAGAACTGATTGGTTAAAAACATCAGTCTGCAGCTAGAGCTTGAACTCCCTACATGATTGGTTGAAGTTTCAATCCCTTAGTTTGTAGCTGTAACTCATTTTGGCTTAGGGGAAAGTCCCCTTTGATTCGTTGAAGTTTCAATCCCTTTAGCTTGCAGCTATGACTAATTTTGGCTTAGGGGAAAGTCCCCTTTGATTGAAGTTTTAATCTCTTAGCTTGCAGCTATGACTCATTTTGGCTTAGGGGAAAGTCCCTTTAGCGAAGTCCCTACTGACCCAGGAAGTTCAGCCAACTTAGCCACTTAGTCCCTCAGTCCTCATTTTCAACAGGAAAGCCCAAGTGCTGTTGGGAAGTTGGGTGACGATTGTTCTAGCTACTTCCTGCTGAACTGGGGGGTAGGAGGGGCTCTGCAGTTGAGGTTTCCTCAGGAGGGGAGTCTTCAGTGTCATGGTATGAGAACAGGTTGGCAGGTGGATCTAGGGGTCCTTGATAGTAGGTGCTAGTGGTGGTCCCTTGGGGCTCCATTTGTAGAACCATTTGCAGCTTCATGGATTCTATTCTGGAAGAGACAAATTTTACAAGGAGGCTAAAAATGCAGGGTCCAAAGATAAGCAACATCACAATAGCCACCAAGGGCCCCAAGAAGGGGAGAAGCCA
The DNA here is from genome assembly GCF_009828535.3 of Hylobates moloch. NCBI lineage: Eukaryota > Metazoa > Chordata > Mammalia > Primates > Hylobatidae > Hylobates > Hylobates moloch. The sequence continues at coordinate 13,008,396 of NW_026652283.1, read as the reverse complement.
GAGCATCCATTGGTTGACAATATTCCAAGGTCCTGTGTCTTGGAGCTCTTGTGCCCGGCACTGTATCCCATCTCAAAGCTCCTTAACCTTCTCGGTGACAATTCTGGATTGATTAACAAAATAGCAGCACTCTTCTAGAAAAAGAGTTTCCACCTCTTTCAGCTGTTAATAAATCTAAGGCTGTCCGATTTTGAAGGGCTACTGCTGCTAAAGAATTAAGCTGGCTTTGTAAGGTGACCAGCAAATCTGCAACTCATGCCATGTCATCATTTAACTCTTTTTTTTTTTTTTTTTTGAGACAGAGTCTCACTCTGTCGCCCAGGCTGGAGTGCAGTGGCGCAATCTCAGCTCACTGCAAGCTCCGCCGCCCGGGTTCACGCCATTCTCCTGCCTCAGCCTCTCCGAGTAGCTGGGACTACAGGCGCCCACCACCACGCCTGGCTAATTTTTTGTATTTTTTAGTAGAGGCGGGGTTTCACCGTGGTCTCAATCTCCCGACCTCGTGATCCGCCCGCCTTGGCCTCCCAAAGTGCTGGGATTACAAGCGTGAGCCACCGCGCCCAGCCCATCATTTAACTCTTGTGATAATTTGTAACAGAATTGGGTGGAGGTGGTAATGCCTCCAATGCCGGTTCCTAGTCCTCCTAGTATCCCAGCCCCTACAATGAATGGTAGGACAGTCCAGGTAAGCTGAGACCCTGGGTTTGACGGATATTTAAAGGCAAATAAAAATTGAGAGTCAGGATGCAGAGGGATGCAGAAGAAAGTGTCCTTAAGATCTAGGACTGTAAACCATTCTGCTTCCTCTGGTATCTAGGAGAGTAGAGTATAAGGATTAGGTACAACTGGATACAGAGGAACAACTGCCTCATTGATAAATCTGAGGTCTTGCACTAACCTCCATTGTCCATTGGGGTTTTGTATGCCTAGAATAGGAGTGTTGCATGGACTGCTGCATGGTTTTACTAATCTCTGTGCTTTTAGGTGTTTGACGATCTTTTGTAATCCTTGTTGGGCTTCTGGTCTGAGGGGGTACTGCCTTTGATAAGGAAAGGAGGTAGGATCCTTGAATTTAACTTGAACTGGACAAGCATTTTTTGCTCGTCTGTATTGTCCTTCTTCTGCCCAGACATCAGGATTAACTCCCTCCTCGAGTAGAGGGCAGCAAACAGGTATTCCTTCTCCTATATTCAAGTTTATTATGGCCCCTGCTTTAGCTAATATGTCCCTCCCTAGTAAACGAGTAGAGCTCTCAGGCATAATAAGAAAGGCATGTGAGAAAAATAAGGCTCCTCAGTCATAATTTAGGGGGTGGGAGAAATACCTAGTGACTGGCTGTCCTAGGACCACTTTGATGGTGACAGACCTGGAGAATAGTTGTCCAGGGCAGACGAGTAAAACTGAGAAGTCTGCGCCAGTGTCCAGGAGGAAGTTAGTTTCCTGGCCGTCAATGGTTAAGCTTACCCGGGGCTCTGTGAGGGTGATGGCATGGGCTGGCGCCTGCCATGGGTACCCTCAGTCCTGTTGCTGGACCATCTGGTTAGTGGCCCCTGGCCCAGAGGACCTTCGACCTCAGAGGCAGTGTGCCTTCCAGTGATCCCTCTGGCACAAGGGACATGGATGAGGGGGTGGCTTATTTTTGTTTGGGCAGTCCTTTTCGAAGTGCCCCTGTAAACCGCACTGATAACAAGCCCTGTTAGGCTGGTTGCCTGCCCAGCCCTTCTTTCTTTCAGAGCCACCGAAGTTTGTCTGCCTGAGGGCCATAACTAAGGTGGGGCCATGACTAAGGCAGCGGCCTTTTTCTTGTCTCGTCTGTCTCATTCAGCCTGCTCCTCCTGATCCCTATTATAAAACACTGAAGTTGCCAAATTCAGTAGAGTTTCCAAATTTTTCTTGGGGCCTGGAGCAGACTTTTGAAGCTTTTTTCTAATGTCTGCAGCTGACTGAGCGATAAACTTATCCTTTAAAATTAGTCGGCCTTCAATAGAGTCAGGTGATAAGGAGGTATGCTTTCTTAATGCCCTCTTAGTCTCTCTAAAAATGCCGTAGGGTTTTCTTCCTTTCCCTACATTATAGTTGAGATCATTATGTAATTCATTGGCTTTTTTTCTGGTCTTTCTTAATCCCTCTAGTATACAAGTCAGTAAACGCCTGTGACTCCAGTCTCCGTGCTCCAAATTGAGGTCCCAGTGGGAATCCACATTGGGAACCACCTGTTGGCCTGTAGGGAATTGTTCCCTTTCTTCTGATGTCATTTTATCAATTACCTCGCTTAAGTACCAGAGATCCCCAAACTCCTGGGATGCAGCTAAGGTGGCCTCTTCTTCATTGGGAGTTAATGTTTGACCTAACAACAACATAATATCTCTCCATGCTAAATCAAAAGATTGTCCTAAACCCTATAAGACATCTATGCATCAATCAGGATTATCTGAGAATTTTCCTAGGTCCAGTTTGATCTGTTTTAAGTCTGAGAGGGAAAAGGGGACATGTACTTGCACCGGGCCAAAGTCTCCTTCTCCTCCCACGACTTTGAGGGGGCACAACTGAGGGCCATTGGTGCCTTTTGGTTCCTTGACTTGTTGTCTGGTTCCTTTTGAGCCATTAGGGCCAAAGGAGAGTTCTTACTAGTCGGAGGGTGAGCTATGGGGAAACCTGAGTGTGGGAGTAGGCTTTGAGGACCCCTGGTAGGATGTAAATTACATTTTTTACATAATTGTGGGTTATCCCTTAGTGAGAAAAAAAACCCATACATATGGCACTTCACTCCATTTGCCCTCTCGTTTACAAAAGAGATCTAGCTGTAGTATGGTATTATAGTTTATATTTCCCTGGGTGGCCATGTCTCTCCTCTGGGAAGAGGATATTGTGGCCAAGCGGTGCTGCAGAAAAATATAAGTCACTTCTTCTTCAGTGTTTGAGGGTCAAATTGGTCCTAATTATCCAGAATACACCTCAGGGGTGGCTTCGCTTTTGAGGGAATGTCTTCCATCTGAAAGGAGAACATAGGAGTGCCTGCACCCCTAGTCATCCCCTAGTGAGCACTAGACCTAGGATGTCCCCTATGGTTCTAGTGTCCTTTTCTTTCCAGGTTTCCAGAGTGCACAGTCACCCATGGAACCCTGCTTATTGGATTTAATTGCACTTACTGACGTAGCAGTTTTGCCCACACCGTTTCCCGCCCTTTTTTAGCCACAAAAAATGGGGCTGGGGCTGTTGGATTTTAGTGGCTCCTTACCAGCATGCCCACAATTGCCTTTGCATCTGCGAGTGGGTCTTAGATTCAGGGTGTATTTTGAGTTCAGAGACCAGGCACCAGTTAGCATATTTCTGGGCTTGGAGCTGTCCCAGCAAGTTACATTCTTTCAAAATAGCACCGAAGCACAACAGTTTTAGGGTAGGTAGTTGCAAATTGGAGGACCAGGGCTTTTCTTT
>NW_026652283.1:12788127-13004861 GCF_009828535.3 Hylobates moloch | reverse complement strand
GCCATTCTCCTGCCTCAGCCTCCCGAGTAGCTGGGACTACAGGCGCCCGCCACCACGCCTGTCTCATTTTTTTGTACTTTTAGTAGAAATGGGGTTTCACCGTGTTAGCCAGGATGGTCTCGATCTCCTGACCTCATGATCCGCCCGCCTCGGCCTCCCAAAGTGCTGGGATTACAGGCGTGAGCCACCGTGCCTGGCCAACCAGTGCTTTTCATACCTGAATTTTCTGTCCCCTATTTGCCCTCATAAGAATATTCATTGACCTTTGGACTTGAATCAGGGGACCTATTGTCTATTATATTATTTTTGGCCCATACGTCTGACTGCTTTGAGTGGAGAAGTTCTACAGTTCTAATTGCTGATCCCAGACAGGAAAGGTGGTAATTAAAGTAGCCTCTACAATCTGGAGAAAGTTTAGGGCAACAAAGGGAGAAATGTCCTAGGCCTTCTGTCAGCCACTGACATGCCTTTTGATGTCCCAGATAGTGCCTAGGGTACAGGTTATGAGGGACAGGTCCCGTATAAGTATATTGATACCCATTTGCATAAGAATAAGCCTGAGGACACCATGGGCAAGGGTCTTTGGATTGCCAACCCCCTCGACTTAGGCTCCTAGCCAAAAGATTCTTAGACTTAGGGGTAGGAAAGATCCTAGAGGACAGGGCCTCAAGAAAGTCTTCACTGAGGACGTTAGGACCCAGGAGGCATGGGTCAGAAAAGGCAGGGAACGCATGCATGGGCAGTTGTGGAGTAGAGGCTTCTCGCTGTGCCATGATCTCGACTGGGTCAGTGCCAGGAGTTTGGGAAGACAGTTTTCCGCCTCTAGCCAGCCCTCAGCTTTTCCCAGGAAAGGTAGAGAAAGGTGGAACTGGTTCCAGTTAAACCAATGCTCGCAGCTTGGAGGGCTGTGGGTTGCTAGAGAGCTCTTTCCCAGAAAGCCTCACACCCATGTCTTAAGTCTGGGCCGTGCTCGTCACTTTTAAATGGCCCAGAGGTTCCCAGTGTTTTCCTCCCATTTCTAGCGAGAAGATAGAACAGAATAGCAAGCAAAAGGGGTCCGAGGTTACTCACCGCTTTGGAGAAATTCCGGACCGGACCCCAGAAATGAGACAAGAAGTCCTCTCCTTATCGAAGGTTTTTCTCGATCAAAGGGTTTGTGGTCTCACAGGCTTCAAGAAATGAAGCTGTGGACTGCAGTGGTGAGTGTTTCAGCTTGATTAGAGAAACGCATAGACCCAAAGAGTGTGCAGTGGCAAGATTTATTAAAGCGAAAGTGAAAGTAAGGCTTCCACGTGGTGGAAGGGGACCCAGAAGGGTTGCTCAGGATTCTTTAACTTAATTATTCTGTCTCTCTCTCTTTTTAAATTGAAGTATGTTCATTAATGAATTATGAGTAATTATCACTAACCCACGAAGTATTTTGGACCCATGACCTCATTCAAATAAATTGAGTGAACCATTTCCTTTAGGAAACCCCAATTAGAAAACTATTTTTCATTTTCTTCTGTCCTTTCTCAATGTTATATCAAACTGTATTTAATTTATTTATTTTCTCAGATAGGGTCTTGCTCTTTCACCCAGTTTGGAGTGCAGTGGTGCGATCCTGGCTCACTGCGGCCTCAAACTCCTGGGTTCAAGTGATCCTCCTGCCTCAAGTAGCTAGGACTATAGGCATGTGCCACCACACCTGGCTAATTTTCAAACTTTAGTATATCATAAAAGTTTGTGGGTGGGGTGTGGTGGCTCACGCCTGTAATCCCAGCAGTTTGGGAGGCCGAGGTGGGTGGATCACTTGAGGTCGGGAGTTCCAGACCAGCCCGGCCAGCATGGTGAAACCCCATCTCTACAAACATGTAAAAATTAGCCAGGCATGATGGCAGGTGCTTGTAATCCCAGATACTCAGGAGGCTGAGGCAGGAGAATCACCTGAACCCAGTAGGCAGAGGTTGTAGTGAGCCGAGATCGTGTCACTACACTCCAGCCTGGGCGATAGAGCAAGACTCTGTCTCAAAAAAAAAAAAACGAAAGAAAAAAAGTTTATGGGTGAGGAAGCTGGGCGTTTGATCCTTCTACTGTTTATTTTATTTTATTTTTTATTTTATGTTATTTATTGTCTGTGTTTCCAACAAGACTAAGTTCTTGAGAGTGGAAAGCTTGTTCTCATAGCTTGTTTCATAGTAGGCAAGCAGTAAATACTGTATAATTTAGTCTGCAAAAACCCAGCAAAGCGTGTGAATGTGTGTGTGTATATGATTTTAGTATTATTTTTCAATATATCAGGAAACTGAAGCTCATTTAAAGCCAAAGTCATTTAGCTTACAAGTGCAGAGTACCTTACAATTTTACAAAGGCATGCTTCTTTTTAAGAGTATTTCAAATATACCTTCCTTTTCTCTTTTGTATTATCCATGCATAATATTCTTAATGTCCAAGAACAATATTCTTTTTTTTGTTGTTGTTGAGACAGAGTCTTGCTCTGTCACCCCAGGGTGGAGCGCAGTGGCAAGATCTTGGCTCACTGCAAGCTCTGCCTCCCGGGTTCACGCCATTCTCCTGCCTCAGCCTCCCGAGTAGCTGAGACTAGGCGCCTGCCACCACGCCTGTCTGTTTTTTTCTATTTTTAGTAGAGACGGGGTTTCACCGTGTTAGCCAGGATGGTCTTGATCTCCTGACCTCGTGATCCACCTGCCTCGGTCTCCCAAAGTGCTGGGATTACAGGCGTGAGCCACTGCGCCCAGCCAAGAACGATATTTTTACTGTTCTTTATCCAATGCCTCATTTTCTTCTCAATTATTCCCATCTCAAAAGACTCTAATATTATAAAAAAATCACTTATGCCTTCCGACTTGTAAATAACAAAGAACTGCCAATGACCCTGAAATATAATTGTCCAACCTATGGACTATGGCTCTGGAAATGTAAACTGATCCCAAATTGACATTTAATTAAATTTGTCAAACATTTGAACCATACTAGATAGTTTATGCTACTAATGTGATTTGTGGTGGGGATCTTGGGCCATGCTGAATCAGTTTGACCCCTAGAGGGGCTGGAGAGTGAGTAAGGTCAGCCACGTGGGTGTTCTCTTCCTATGTGGCCAATCCCTAATTAAAACTCTAGACAGCAAGACTCAGGTGACCTTCTCTGGTTGGCAAGACTCCATCCATGTTGTCACACATTGTTGTTGAGAGAATTAAGTGCTGTCCAAATGACTTTACAGAGAGAGGAAAACTAAAAATATGTTCCTGGTCTCTATCCTTTGTGACTTTTATTTTGCTGGGTTAAATCTTTATCCTTTCATCATAAGAAACGGTATGAGTTTAACAGCTTTTCTGAGTTTTATGGTGAATTGTCAAACCTGAGGGTGGTCTTGGGGTGCCCCATCACAGCTGCTTAGTTAATGTATGAACTTTGGGATTCTTTTTTTTTTTTTTTTTGAGACGGAGTCTGGCTGTGTCACCCAGGCTGGAGTGCAGTGGCGCGATCTCGGCTCACTGCAAGCTCCGCCTCCCGGGTTAACGCCATTCTCCTGCCTCAGCCTCTCCGAGTAGCTGGGACTACAGGCGCCCGCCACCATGCCCGGCTAATTTTTTTGTATTTTTAGTAGAGACGGGGTTTCACCGTGGTCTCGATCTCCTGACCTCATGATCCGCCCGCCTCGGCCTCCCAAAGTGCTGGGATTACAAGCGTGAGCCACCGCGCCCGGCCAACTTTGGTATTCTTCACGTAGGTTTCAGACCCGACTGTAAAACTTTCTGTGTGCTCCTGATCAGGTTAGTTGGTCAAATTGTTCCTCTGTGTCTACACAACTAAAACTAGCACAGTAACAGCTGCATTACAGTGTTAGTGTAAGGATTACATAAATAATGCAAGACAGGTGCCTGGCAAGTGTTTAATTAAATGCAGCTATTTCTTATCACATTGGGGTAAGGGGTGGAGGAATATAAAGGTTATTAAGACATTTTCCAATGGCTAGTAATCTAATCAAGGGAAAATCCTTTTCTTGAGGACTGTGGGGAAATGAGGTTATTTTTCACTTGGTCCACTCTTTGTAGACTGACAGCTCGTTCAGTCAGCCATACAAACTCATATGCACTGCTATCCTGGGGCAGGGACAGGACAAGCAAAGAAGGAAAGACTTTTTCTACCTGAACCTGAAGATATATCTAAGATTTATGTACATGCAATTAGCCTATATATATCTCTCTTTTATCATGTCAGTAGTAGGACATGGACCTTCAACAGGGTACACCTGGCCTTTAGTAACTTCGTAATTAATCATTCAGGACAGCCCCAAATGTTCCTTTTAGCCTTATTTTGCTTGAATAATGACACTGGAGTGCAAGGGGACACCATGGGAGTGGCCTCCACTTCCCATTCTTTCCATGCCCCCTGGGTCCCCTGATACACACTGGGCCAAGTAAAGCCCTGCCTAGGGAATGGCAAAGGAGGACATGGAGTCAAATCTGTCTCTTGAAATCCCTGTTAGTAGAATAAACATTTTCAAACATCTAAATCAGTCTAGGTTATTTTTTGTTTAAAGATTTCTTTTCCTGGCCGGGCGTGGTGGCTCATGCCTATAATTTCAGCACTTTGGGAGGCTGAGGCAGGCGAATCACCTGAGGTCAGGAGTTTGAGACCAGCCTGGCCAACATGGTGAAACCCCGTCTCTACTAACAATACAAAAAAAAAAAAAATTAGCTGGGCATGGTGGCACACACCTGTAATCCCAGCTACTCGGGAGGCTGAGGCAGGAGAATTGCTTGAGCCCGGGAGATGGAGGTTGCAATGAGCCAAGATCGTACCACTGCACTCCAACCTGGCTGACAGAGTGAGATTCTGTTCAAAAAAAAAAAAAAAAAAAGATTTCTCTTCTTTTGGGAACAGAATCTCACTCTGTCATCCAGGCTGTAGTGCAGTGTAGCAATAGCAATCTTGGCTCACTGCAGCCTCAACTTCTTGTGCTCAAGCGATCCTCCCACCTTAGCTTTCCAAGTAGCTGAGACTACAGGCATATACTACCATGCCCAGCTAATTTTTTATTGTATTTTATTTTTATTTTAAGTTCTGGGATACGTGTGCAGAGTGTGCAGGTTTGTCCATGGTGGTTTGCTGCACCTGTCAACCCGTCATCTAGGTTTTAAGCCCCACATGCATTAGGTATTTGTCCTAATGCTCTCTCTACCCTTGTCCCCCACCCCCTGACAGGCCCCAGTGTGTGTTGTTCCCATCCCTGTGTCTGTGTGTTCTCGTTCAACTACCACTTATCAGTGCGAACATGCGGTGTTTGGTTTTCTGTTCTTGTGTTAGTTTGCTGAGAATGATGGCTTCCAGCTTCATCCATGCCACTGCAAAGGAGATGATCGCACTCATTTTTTATTTTTTTGTAGAGATGGGGTCTCACTATGTTGCCTGGGCTGGTCTAAAATTGCTGGGCTCAAGCGATCCTCCTGCCTGGGCCTTCCAAAATGCTGGGATTACAGGCATGAGCCACTGCAACCAGTAAGCAAAGGAATTTTTAAGAGTGGGACTCTTTGGGTAAAAAAAGACTAAAATGACCTTTATTTGCATTTAGAGGAGATCTAGACTTGAGGACTCTCTCAGGCATCCTGGAGCTAGGCACTGGCTACCGCAGAGTGTTTTGTAGTTAGGAAACGTGATGTGGACTTGGTTAGTGGCCGAAGAGGGTCAGGAATGGGGAGGGAAATATTTGCGTATATCCCTCAACCTTCCCCTTTCCTACTGTTCCCACTGGTTTCTAAATACAAAATCTGCTCTGGGCCATGTGAAGAGCAGGGCAGGACTTTGGGTTCACTGAGGTGGAAGTAAAAGGAATAGGCAGGGAATTCTTAGGCAAGGGGAGCTGAAAGAAAGGAGTTTCTGGGATATAAATCAGAGGCTCCAGTATGAGAAGCCAAATAGCTTTTCAACAGACTGTATTGAGGTCACAGGGAAACTGCAGAGCAACTTGTCTCTTTTCTTAAGAATGGAGACATGTGTACTGACCCAGTTTAAAGCCACTTACCCTGATTTTTCTGTTCATATCCAGACTTATATCTATGTTATTTCCTCAAACCCACACCCCTCTCCCAGCACAAAGCAAGCCGATCTCAGATATTTACAAATTCACACCTGCAGTAGAGCTCTCCTTCCATTCAAACCCTATTGAATAGATAAAGTACACATTTGATTGCCATAAATGCTCAGAAAAGAACAAAGTCCTTTAGTCTGTCTTGATTCAAAAGTAATCTGAAAAATTAATCTTTAGCCAACAATACTGGAAACAGTGTGAAAAAGTCCCCACATATACACACATGTAAGGATTATTGAAATTTTCACTCAAAAAAGAAAAAAGTTATTCTTTTTTTTTTTTTTGAGATAGAGTCTTGCTTTGTCACCTAAGCTGGAGTGCAGTAGTACGATCTCGGCTCACTGCTGCAATCTCTGCCTCCCAGGTTCAAGCCTCAGCCTCCTAGGTAGCTTGGATTATAGGTACACACTACCATGCTTGGCTAATTTTTGTATTTTTAGTAGAGGTGGGGTTTCACCATGTTGGCCAGGCTGGTCTCGAACTCCTGAACTCAAGTGATCCACCTGCCTTGGCCTCCCAAAGTGCTGGAATAAAAAATAATTCTAAACCTCATGACATGTGATCTCAGGTAGAGAATCTATTTTTCTTTGTTTTTTTGAGACAGGGTCTTACCCTGTCGCCCAGGCTGGAGTGTAGTGGCATCATCATGGCTCAGTCATAGCTCACTGCAGCCTTGACCTCCTGGGCTCAAGCAATCTTCCCATTTCAGCATCCCTAGTAGCTGTGACTCCAGGTGTGCGCCACCATGCCAGGCTAATTTTTATATTTTTTGTAGAGGTGGGGTTTCACCATGTTACTCAGGCTGGTCTTGAACTCCTGAGCTCAAGCAATCTGCCTGCCACAGCCTCCCAAAGTGCTGGTATTACAGGTGCGAGCCGCAACTCTCAGCAGTGTTTCTATTAAAACAAATAAAAGGAGACTGCCTTAGGTCCATATGTGCTGGTTCCAAAATCCCAGAAGAGAAAAATTAGACTGTGCCGCTGAAGCCAGGAGGACAGAGATACGTAGCGGCTGAATACTTAGAAAGGATTATGGGAGCAGACTCTTAGAGAAGAGAGAATGACAAATTCTCTTTTAGGAAGCATGGAGACAGAGAGGAAATAACTGGCATTTCGAATACGGAAATCTTATTCATCATTATATTCCTCATACCTAATATATATAATGATGTTAAGTAAAACTGAGTTGAACTAAGGGATAAACGATAGGCAATTCCAAGTATATAAGACAAAGATTGAATCCATTTTGTTTCAGGTAGGAGGCACTGACTTTCCTTCATCTGTACTGTGGAAGCTGTGGTGTGCTGCCCAGATACCAATTCCCATCTAAGGCTTGAAAATTCCTCCAGCTGTGGGAGTACTGGCAATCAACAACTCTCAGCTGAGTCTGCCTGCTAGAATTGCCCTTGGCTAAAGAGAGCTGCCTAGCCCAAGGTCATACCTCCTTCCAGGAGGCAATTCATATCCAAAGACTGGTAAATGCAGGGACACACAGGCCTAGCCCTATGACTCCAATGTGGGGCAACTCTAAAGGGTCATCCCAACTCTAGAGCTCCTAATAGGATACGCTGAGGCCTTTGTTTTGACAGAATCGTAGTTCGACTTTTCTCTCTAAACAATCTTGGGTTTTTTTGTTCCCCCACAGGAGTTGACCCTAAGATTATTCACCAATAAAGTTCCTACATGCAAATCTCTGCCTCAGAATTTGGTTCATGGGGAACTCAACTGGAAATAGCTGGCACCAGGGGTGTCTGAAAATGAAAACTCTAAGACAGGACTTTGGAAATGGATCATTCACAGGCCAAGTATCAATGAGGGCCCCATCATTGGTAGTAGGTGGCACACAGACAGCAAATAGTCCATGGCATGCAGTAGCCATGCAATTTTTTGAACTTCACTAGCAGTGAACTTGGGTAGTCTACCAATGGAAGGAATGCACTTGTAGGTGCAATGTATCCGTCATTTGAGAAAGACAGAGGAAATACTAAATATAAGGACTATAAAATTGGATGGCTATTGCTGAGGGCTATTTAGTTCTGCAGAAAGATAATAAAAGGGTCATTAATTATCAATTAATTAAAGGCTAAGTGTGAAAGCCAGAGGGTCTCCTTGGCAGCATAAAAAAGACTCTCATCTCCTGCAGGATATGTATGGTAGAGCTCCAGAAATGGTAGATTCTCAACCATGGAAAGTTTTCTCTGCACTAATTGGGAGCCCTGATTGGGAAGAAATGTAACCCTGATACAGGGAAGGGAGACATCTGGGTTGATGCACTGGAGGATCTTGAATCCTGAAATTCTTCTGCAGAAATGGTCCACTTTTCCCTTGTAAAGACTAATTCTTGCTGTTCAGGTAAGCCAGCAGTGATCTCTTTAAGTAAGCAAGTAGGCAATGATCCAGCCAGGTGATGTCAGGAAGTCTCTGTCATCAGCTATTCCAGTGCTGGTTCACTGGTACATGAACAGAGTAGTCATGATGGCAGGAATGAAGTCTATACATGGGTCCAACAAAATGGGTTGCACTTACCGAGGCTGATCTAGCTTTTGTTGCTGTCGAAAGCTATGGAGACAAATCCTGAACCCCAATATAGCACCATCCCTCAAGGAGACCAATCATCCACTTGGTGGCATGTTAACTATTTGGATCCTGTAATGAATGGAATGTTTATTCCTATGTTGAAATCCTAACTCCCTAGATGAACATATTAGGAGGTAGGGCCATTGGGAGGTGATCAGGTCATAAGGGTGGAGTCCTCATGAATGGGATTAGTGTTCTTACAGAAGAGAGCTTGTTTGCCCCTTCTGCCATGTGAGGATGCAGCAAGTAAAAGGCTATCTATGAGCCAAAAAGGAGGCTCTCACTAGATATTTAATCTTTTATTTTCTGAGATAGGGTCTTGCCTTGCACTGTACTCTAGGTTGGAGTGCAGTGGTGAGATGCTAGGTCACTGCAGTCTTGAACTCCTGGGCTTAAGCAATCCTCCCATCTCAGCCTCTCAAGTAGCTAAGACTACAGGAATGTGCCGTATACCTAGCTAATTTTTGTTTTTTTTGGTAGAAACAGTCTCCCTGTGTTGCCCAGGCCGCTCTTGAACTCCTGGGCTCAAGCAATCTGCCCACCTCAGGCTCCCAAAGAGCTAGGATTACAGGCATGAGCCAACATACCTTGACATGTCAAGATCTAGACATAGAATCTTGATCTTGAACTTCCCACCTCCAGAACTGTGAGAAATAAATTTCTGCTGTTTGTAAGTCACCCAGTCTATGTTATTCTGCTATGGCAGCTAAATTTATCTTGGCTGGAATTGACGTATTCTGAGTATGAGTTTAACTTTCTTGCCTGCAGGGCCTCATCCAGCATCACTTGTTGAGGGCTTACAAAGTATTTGATCTACTTGACATGGGATCTGGATGACATCTCATTGGACTAAGGAACCCACTTAACAGGACAGGAAATGCAGCAGTTCACACATGACTTAAGATCCACTGGTCCTCTCACCTACCATTCCACCCAGAGGCTGCTGGTCTGATAGAGTGATGAAACAGCATTGGTATAAACAGCTCTGATGAAACCTGTTAAGGTGCCAACTTGGAGAGAACACCCTGAGAGGATGGGGCACCATTTCCCAGAATTAGTATACATCTGAAGTCAAACAGAGCTGTATGGTACGGTATCTTCAATAAATAAAGTCTGAGAGAGAGAGTTAATTTACAACTGGACTAGAACAGCACTGTCTTTGTCTCTGAGGATGCCTTGATGTCTGGTTTCTGACTGTCAGACAAGATAAGAAAAGTGGAATTTATGATGTGCTGTTTGAAGTCTGAAACTCCCCTCCTAACTGCCAGGTCCAATTTCTATGCTGACGGCCTTAAACTGGTCTAACCGGTTTGATAGGCCTGGCTAAGGGTACATAAAAACTCCACTGGGAACTTCCTTATTGAATTCCCCCAAAGCTAAGGTTCCTTGCACAGATCTTAGTGGTTTGACCTAGATTCTGAGTGCATTGTGTGCAAATCAGGACCCTGGGGAGCTGTGTTGGAGCTGTCTCTCAGCTTCCAATGCTTGCCTGTACTCTCCATCTCTTAATGCAGTGCATCATTTGCCTTTAAATAAAAGCCTTGAGTCTGGTAAGTCCTTTAAAATATCTGAACTTGAGAAGTCTTTGCAACAGAATACACAGGTCTGGGAACTAATGGATGGAGGCAAGAGTGGCTCCACCAACCGTTACTCCCAGTGACTAACTGGGGAAATTGTGTTTCCTAGAGATCCTGATCCCAAAGCGTGAGCACTTTCACCAGAGGATACAGAAAGTGTTGCATTAAACCTCAAGCTATGGCTGCCATCCGGTTACTTTGGACTTATTGTGCCAACATACCCTCAGTCAAAAAGGAGATTCACCCTCCTGGAAGAAGTAATCAACCCTGACCATTAGGAAATAATATGTTTGGCACCCACACAATCCGCTTGGTTTCTTGGTACAACAGGCATGCATGTCCTGAGATGGGGATGATGACCAGGGTCTTAGATCCTCTCAGAGATGAGTGTCTGGATCACTCTACCTAGGTGATAAGGTTTGGCTCTCTGTTCCCACCCAAATCTCATTTTGAATTGTACTTCCATAATTCCCATGTGTTGCAGGAGGGACTGGGTGGGAGATAATTGAATTATGGGGGTGGTTCCCCCGTACTGTTCTCGTAGTGAATAAATCTCATGAGATCTGATTTTTTTTTTTTTTTTTTTGAGACAGGGTCTCACCCTGTTGCTCAGGCTAGAGTGCAGTGGCATGATCTCGGCTCACTGCAACCTCTGTCTCCCTGGTTCAAGCAATTCTCCTGCCTCAGTCTCCCAGGCAGCTGGGATTACAGGCACTTACCACCACACCCCACTAATTTTTGTATTTTTAGTAGAGACGGGGTTTCACCATGTTGGTCAGGCTGGTCTCGAACTCCTGACCTTGTGATCCACCCGCCTCAGCCTCCCAAAGTGCTGGGATTACAGGCGTGAGCCACCATGCCCGGCTGATCTGATGGTTTTATCAGGGGTTTCTGCTTTTGCATCTTCCTCATTTTCTCTTTGAGATGGAGTCTCACTCGGTTGCCAGGCTGGAGTGCAGTGGCACAATCTTGGCTCACTGCAACTCTGTCTCCCGGGTTCAAGTGATTCTCCTGCCTCAGCCTCCTGAGTAGCTGGGATTACAGGCACCCACTACCACACCCAGGTAATAGTTTGTATTTTTAGTAGAGATGGGGTTTCACCATGTTGGCCAGGATGCTCTCGATCTCTTGACCTCATGATCCACCCGCCTTGGCCTCCCAAAGTGCTGGGATTACAGGTGTAAGCCACAGCACCCGACCTGCATCTTCCTCATTCTCTCTTTGCCTGCTGCCATCCATGTAAGACGTGACTTGTTCTTCCTTGCCTTCCACCGTGATTGTGGGGCTGCCCCAGCCATGTGGAACTGTATGTCCAGTTAAACCTCTTTCTTTTGTACATTGCCCTGTCTTGGGTATGTCTTTATCAGCAGCGTGAAAATGGACTAATACACTAGGTAAGCCACCTAGGTCAGGAGAGAGAAAGGGAATCCAAGAGACCTATGAGGTAGAATGATGATAAGTATCATTTGTGCTCTTGAGATCAGCTGCTTGGTGGGGATGGAGGCCCTGTGAAATTTTAAGGACCTGCTCTTGGAACTTGAATCAAGCAGGTGGATCCAAGAGACTCAGGGGTGGACTCTAATGGATGTTGTACTACCCCACCTTGATCTGCCCACTCCAGGACTGAAGCCTTTTTTACCCCTGCTGCTGGGAGTGTTGTCAGGCAATGGACCTCAGCTGAATTCTTCTCCAGTTCTTGGCCTTGGTTGAAGAACTGCCCCTCCCCAAGAGTAGCTAACATCCAAGTGTCTGGTTGTTTTGGGAGCATAAAGGCCCAGTCCTCTTGCTTCACTTTGGAGCAACTCTGAAGTGTCATCCTATCTCCAAAGCTCCCTTTAAGATGAACCTAGGCCTTTGTTGTGATTCACAGTTTAACTTCTCTCTCTGCCCACATATACTTTCTATTTTTTTCCCAATGATACTTTCTTCATGTCCCCACAGGTTTTGTTCTTGAGAGTACTTCCTAAGCAACATTCTGTACTCAGTCTCTTAGAGTTTGCTTTTCAATGAACCCAGTCTCTGACCATCTGAATGCATCTTTCTTTCTTCCTTTTTTTTTTTTTTTTTTAAGATGGAATCTTGCTCTGTCACCCAGGCTGGAGTGCGGTGGCGTGATCTCGGCTCACTGCAACCTCCACCTCCAGGGTTCAAGCAATTCTCCTGTCTCAACCTACTGAGTAGCTGGGACTAGAGGCACGCACCCCTGTGCCCATCTAATTTTTGCATTTTTAGTAGAGACGGAGTTTCACCAAGTTGGCCAGGCTGGTCTTGAACTCCTGACCTCAAGTGATCCACCTCAGCCTCCCAAAGTGCTGAGATTACAGGCATGAGCCACTGTGCCTGGCCCTGAATGCATCTTTCTAAAATCCAGTCTAGTCTCTAAGAAGCCTGTAATTGCCTTCTTATTCTTGGTGTAAAGCTGCAACGGTTTTTAAACTGGGTTCTAAAAAACCCTTCTGTGGAGGTGCTTCATTGCAAATATTTAATTTGAATTTCATTCTTAAAAAACAATGGATACATTGTTTTTTAAATGTGTCCAAAAATGACTGGACACAGTGGCTCATGCCTATAATGAGCCACTATCTTTGGGACACTGGGGTGGGAGGATTGCTTGAGGCCAGGAGTTTGATACCAACCTGGACAACAAAGAAAGACCCGATCTCTACAAAAAAATTAAAAAATTAGCTGGGTGTGGTGGTGCATGCTTATAGTCCCAGCTGCTTGGGAGGCTGAAGTGGGAAGATTGCTTGAGCCTGGGCTGTCAAGGCCATAGTGAGCCATGATTACGCCACTGCACTCTGGACTGGGTAATAGAGTGAGACTCTGTCTCTCAAAAAAAAAAAAAAATTAACAATGTAAAAAGCACTAAAACCAAAAATACAAACTACTGAGAAAAATGAGCACATAAATGTGCTATATCCTAAAGTTTACACATATTCTACAGTGTATTAACTTGTGGTGCCAACTCCTATGATTTTTGTGCAGAGCCCAGGAGAAAGTTTCACTTTTCATTATTGTGTACATATTTCAACTTTTAAGAAATTATTTTTGGCTGGGCGCGGTGGCTCACGCCTGTAATCCCAGCACTTTGGGAGGCCGAGGCGGGTGGATCACCTGAGGTTAGGAGTTTGAGATCATCCTGGCCAACATGTTGAAACCCTGTCTGTACTAAAAATACAAAAATTAGCTGGGTGTGGTGGTGCATGCCTGTAATCCCAGCTACTTGGGAGGCTGAAGCAGGAGAATTGCTGGAACCCAGGAGGTGGAGGCTGCAGTGAGCCAAGATTGCACCACTGCAGTCCAGCCTGGGTGACAGAGTAAGACTCTGTCTCAAAGAAGAAAAAATATTTTTGAATATATAATATATGTACATAGTTTGGAATTCAAAAGATATAAAGGAGTATATATATAATTATATATATATGTATTTATTTATTGAAAAGAATAATTCCCTTTCACCTCCATCTTCTAGTTCCCCTGTTCCCTCTCCAGGGGCAACTATAGCACTCAGTTTCTTGCGTATTTTTCTAGAGATATCTTATGTATTAAATTATGTATATATAGTGAGAGTTTCCAGAATCAAAATGGAGTCTCTTTTGTCAGACCAAATCAACAACAACAAAATAAAGCTGGGAAGTTAAGAATGAAGGGCCCTCACTCACACATGCCTATGATAAGAACTATTACAAAGACTCTCTAAAGGGCTCTTACACATGTGTGCCTATAGCAAGAATCTTTGCCAAGGGATTTCCAAACTATAGCTTGCTAGGTGAGTCACCAGGACAGCTAGCCAGATCCATAAGAACACTTGCCTGACACACTGTCTCTATCAAAAAACTAGTGTCATCTCCTGTGATAAGACTCTGTAAACAATGTTCTCTGTTTCAAAACAAATTCTGTGTACTTTTCTCTTTTGCCTTTAAAAGCATCTCCTTGCCTCAACCTCCTTGGATACAACTGTAGTCTCCTTAGCCTGCATATCTTGGATTTGCAAATCCACTCTGCACTCCCCATTAAACTCATTATGTTTGAAGACTATTTCTCTTGTCTGTTACTTAGGTTGACAACACACACATATGCACATACCTTTTTCCCCTGTATACACTGTAACATATGCTAAATGCTGTTCTAAAGATTGCTTATTATTTTTAATTTAACATATCTGCAACACTTTTGTTTATGGAAAAGATCTTTAATATGTCATTAGTTCATAACTGCTGCTTTGCATATTAAAGACCTTTATGTTTTCTGAAAGACTTGATCTCTTCTATAATAAATATGTGGATTTTGGGAAAGAGATTCCAAAGCAGAATATGAATAGCATGGATTGGCTGATATTAGCTGCATTCATAAGGTTATAAAAGAAAGAAATAATAAACTCAGAAAAAAAAAATAGCCTACTTGCAAGCAGCACTAAAAAGTAAGAGAGAATTTGGACATTTTAGGACTGTGTCGAAAGATACCACTTTTTCTTTTTTTTTTTTTTTTTTTTTTTTAGGGCGGGGGCTTTTCTTTTTTCCCCCGGGGGGGGTGGAGGGGCGGGATCTCGGCTCCCTGCAAGCTCCGCCTCCCGGGTTCACGCCATTCTCCTGCCTCAGCCTCTCCGGGTAGCTGGGACTACAGGCGCCCGCCACCACGCCCGGCTAATTTTTTGTATTTTTGGTAGAGACGGGGTTTCACCGTGGTCTCGATCTCCTGACCTCGTGATCCGCCCGCCTCGGCCTCCCAAAGTGCTGGGATTGCAAGCGTGAGCCACCGCGCCCGGCCTCTTTTTTTCCAACTAGTAAATGATAAAAGGAGGAATAATTTCATCTAGGAAGGCCAATTCAGCCTTAGGATAAAGACCACATCAATGATGTAGCTATGAGATGTTCTGCTAAGACCTTGGATTGCATTAAGCTGGACCATACTAACCCATGCAGCTGAACAAAATGGCTTCTGGAAAAGTGACTAAGGGCAAAGTCCTGTGGAAACCTATGAACTTAAAGGACATGTAATTAAATCTAGAAAGAAAGTCATGTTTCAAAAAGAACTGTTGGTGTGACTGAAGTAATAAAAAATGAACACATATTTTGGAGAGAGATTTATTGTCGAAAATGCCATGAGCTTGTATTACAAGAGACGGGGACCATTTAGGCTATAAATGACTTTTGGGGCCCCAGATTTCCATAGGCTGAGAAAGGTGCCCATCTGCCAATGAGACCATGTTCTCTATTGTCCTCTTTAGCTATGTCCAAGGGAAAAATGAAAGATCTAGAAAGTGCAGCCAGGCACCACAGAGAAAAGTAGACTAGGGGGAATAGTTTGAGGATCAATTAAGGGCCTCCCACAAACCACTAGTGAAATCTTGGGGCTCTGGGAGTAGTGGGGTGTCCCAGCCTTCCTAGCAACCTCCTGAGAAATAGCAAGATTCCAGAGGGAATGGATGCATGGTCTCCAGGGAAGGAGACCACAGGGCTGGATTGGTCATTGATTGCCTGTGTGACCATGTTGACAGTAGTAGTGCACATCTGAGCTATACCCTGTGTGGAAAAATGATTGATTATTGAGGGCTGACCCAGCCCTCAACTACTACAGTCCCACTCTACCTCTTCTGCATTTTGGCACTGTATGTGGCTTCAGAACTTTGGGCTGAGGCTGGTTGCAATGGCTCATGCCTGTGATCCCAGCACCTTGGAAGGCTGAGGCAGTCGGATCACTTGAAGTCAGGAGTTCAAGACTGGCCTGGCCAACATGGCAAAACTCCATCTGTACTAAAAAAAATACAAAAATTAGCCAGTGTGATGGCATGTGCCTGCAATCCTAGCTATTCAGGAGGCTGAGGCAGGAGAATTGCTTGAACCCGGGAGGCAAAGTTTGCAGTGGGCCGAGATTGTGCCATTGCACTCCTGCTTGGGCAACAGAGCAAGACTTCATCTAAAAATACCCCAAAAAACTAAAAAACCAAAAAAACAAAAACAAACTCTGGGCTGAATGAAAACAACAAATAAGATAGAGGCTCAATTTTTAGTCCATCAGGATTGGGGTTGAGAGTTAATTAAAATGAAGAAAAGAATATGAACAAGTGAGTTATTGTATACTGTAGTATACTGGAGTTTGTTGATTCCTATCTGTTATGAATTCATTTACCCACTCAGTCATCAAAAATTTTCTGAGTGTGCACTTTTTGTCAGGGCCTGAACTAGGTCCTGGAAATACACTGGTGAACAAAAGTTTCGTGGAGTTTACATCCAGATACATAGATGTCTTAGTCTGTTTTCTACTGCTGTAATAGAATACCACAGACTGGGTAATTTAGAAAGAAAAGAGATTTATTTGGCTTATGGTTCTCGAGGCTGGGAAGTTCAAGGGCATGGTGCTGGCATCTGTTTGGCCATCTGGTGAGGTCCTTCTTGCTGTGTCACACTATGGCCAAATGATGGGAAGGGCAAGAGAGCACATGCAATAGAGTTTCCTTTTAAAACAAAGTCACTCCTGAAATAACTAACTCACTCCTTTAACAATGACATCAATTCACTCATGAGGGTGGAGCCCCCATGATCTAATCACTTCTTTTAAAGCCCCTACCTCTCAATACTGTCACATCAGCAATTAAATTTCAGCATTAATTTTGGAGGGGACATTCAAACCATAGCAATAGGATTTGTGACATTTGGCTGGAAACTTGGAAATAAGAGTATATATGTTGCCATGACATCCTGCTTATAAGTCCCACATCCACATCCAAATAATTTACTACTAACAAAGAGGTAGGTGCTATGTAATTATATTGTTCCTAGAACAGGGTACAAGTAACATTGGAATAATATTTTCTCTAAGACAGGCTGGCTACACAGCTATCAGCACAAGCAATCTTTAGCTAATTAGGATTTCAAAGGAAACATAAACATTTAAATATAATAGGATTATAGCTGGGTGGAGACATTAAGGATATTTATCTCCCTCAGCAGCTTTCAGACTAAGTTAGAGAGCTAGGATGGTTAAGATTTAATTTTCATTTATTCAAAAAGAAATCAAATGCATTCTTCCAAGCGGGAACAAGAGGATTGGTGTCAATCTGGTCTTTCCACTGCCCCACTCAACCGGTTAACCAGACATTTCACAGCAAATATCTGTCTGTTGGATGTTTAAATTGTGTCAGGAACATTAATAGAATTTTTGTTACATGTTATCTCTTAAAAAATAGACCAATATTATTAATGTGAATGCTTTATTAATATAGGATTGCATTAATGATTAGTAGAGTCACATTAATAACATTAATGTTATTTTGTTATTAATAATAAAATAATAACCATTCATTATTAATACCAATAATGAAATATTGATTAATAATAATGATTAAGCTAATTAAGTTCACATTGTATTAGTACGTTCTCAACTGCTAATAAAGACATACCCAAGACTGGGTAATTTATAAAGGAAAGAAGTTTAATTGACTCACAGTTCAGCATGGCTTGGGAGGCCTCAGGAAACTTACAATCATGACAGAAGGGGAAGCAAACACATTCTCCTTCAAATGGTGGCAGAAAGGAGAAGAATGAATGCCCAGCGAAGGGGGAAGCCCCTTATAAACCATCAGATCTTGTGAGAACTAACTCACTATCATGAGAACAGAATGGGGGAAACTGCCCCTATGGATCAATTATCTCCACCTGGTCCCTCCCATGACACGTGGGGACTATGGGAACCACAGTTAAAGATAAGATTTTGATGGGGACACAGCCAAACCATATCATACATATTAATGTGAAAAAAGCAGGTAAAGTTCTGATTTTTTTCCCTTCAAACAACAGAACAATAAAACCCTAAATAAAACAAATAACATGATTATAGAAAGCATAATGTGGCAATAATCTCCCATTGAGGCTGTAGTTCTAGTTCTCTCTTTTTCAAAGTTTCAATGCCATAATAATTCATCAGAGGAAAATTAGGCAGTAAAAAAGCATCTTTTCTTTTCCTCAGAAGATTGAGGGAAAGGATAAGGAGAGGGGAAAATAATGTGAGTAAATATGGTCAGCCTAAAATAGAGTTAATATAGCTCCATATCTACATTGTTTACCCAGACTGCTTTTTTCCATGAAAAACACCAATAATTATCAGTATTTGGCAACAAAGATTGCAGATTGCTTCATGTGAGGTTAATATTTAACTTCCATTTTCCTCGAAAAAGACTTTCAAAAAGAATTTCTATTTGGGTGTTCTTGAGCGTATTATACTGGTTCATTTTTTTGTTTTAAACTATTTTGGGGGAAAAGCTGAAATGTTACATACCTACTTTTGTTTCTTTGCTTGGTGAAGTTGACTGTGCTGGATTTTGTAATTCTATTGTTTTGTTAAAATGACAATTTTTTTTTTTTGAGACACAGTCTCAGTCTGTCACCCAGACTTGAGTGCAGTGGCATGATCTTGGCTCACTGCAACCTCTGCCTCCCAGGTTCAAGTGATTGTCGTGTTGCAGTCTCTTGAGTAGCTGGGATTATAGGTGCATGCCACCACGCCCAGGTAATTCTTGTATTTTTGTAGAGATGAGGTTTTGCCATGTTGGCCAGGCTGGTCTTGAACTCCTGACCTCAAGTAATCCACCTGCCTTGGCCTCCCAAAGTGCTGAGATTACAGGCGTGAGCCACTGTGCCCAGCCTAAAATGGCAATGTTAACGAGCAGATTTTTTCCCCTATAGAAGCCCTTCTGAATTCAATGGGAGGCTTTCTTTGAGTTACTTGTCTTTACTTAGAGGGATATTCTGAAAGCCAACTATGGTGAATACAAAAATAAGGGAACTACAGGTCATAGAAATGTATCAAAATGTAGTGGCTGTCAGACAGTATAACTTAATTGATTTAACAGTTTTTATAATCAAATTCTAGTGGTTGATTTCAAACTCCTGTCAATGTGGGTTGACCAACTAAATAATTCCGAGTTTTCCACCCCTCCCCCGGCATGTAAAGTAATCCAGGTTTTTCCTAGTGAAATTGGTATGCATTTTTTAAAGAGAATCAACTAAACTTGGGTGTTTGGGATAATAACAAAAATGCTTTCTTACCTTCTACCTTATTAGCTGAGTCTTAACTGAGAGAGTGTTATTGAACTCTATTATTTCTCATTCATTCTACTTCCAGCTCCCTGGGATTTCAGCAATTATGGTAGTTCTTCCTTCTGATTTTTTATTTTTTCTCCACAAGACCTTTGGTATTTATGAGGCCAATCTCATCAGCATTCAAAGCTATTAGGGATTTCCAGGTCATAATCTCAGATCCTACAAGGCTCTATCTCCGTTTTGGTTCCTTGGGGGGTTTGCCAGTCTTCCTCAAGACATCAAGAAATATTCCTCAAGCTGGGCATGGTGGCTCACGCTTGTAATCCCAGCACTCTGGGATGTTGAAGTGGGTGGATCACCTGAGGCCAGGAGTTCAAGACCAGCCTAGCCAACATGGCAAAACCCTGTCTCTACTAAAAATACAAAAAAGTTATCTGGGCGTGGTGGTGCACCTGTACTCTCAGCTACTCAGTAGGCCGAGGCAGGAGAACTGCTTGAACCCAGGAGGCGGAGGTTGCAGTGAGCTAAGAGTGTGTCCCTGCACTCCAGCCTGGGCAACATGGTGAGACTCTATGTCAAAAAAAAAAAAAAAAAAAAAAAGAAGAAGAAGAAGAAAAAAGCTGGAAGCCATCATCCTCAGCAAATTAACACAGGAAAAGAAAACCAAACACTGCATGTTCTCACTCATAAGTGGGAGTTGAAAAATTGAGAACACATGGACACAGGGAGGGGAACGTCACATACCAGGGCCTGTTGAAGGGTGGGGAGTGAGGGGAGGGAACTTATAGGATGGGTCAATAGGTGCAGCAAACCACCATGGCACACGTATACCTGTGTAACAAACCTGCACGTTCTGCACATGTATCCCAGAACTTAAAGTAAAATTAAAAAATAAAAAAAAGGAAGAAAAAAATGTTCTGGCACATAATAGGTGTTTTATTTAAATTTTTGAGTAATTAATAAATTCACACGGTTTCATAAATAAATAAATAAATAAGGTAGCAGGGCACAGTGGCTCATGCCTGTAATCTCAGAACTTTGGGAGGCCAAGGCGAGCAGATCACTTGAGGTCAGGAGTTCGAGACCAGCCTGGCCAACATGGTGAAACCCCATCACCACTGAAAATACAAAAATTAGCTGGGCATGGTGGTGCACACCTGTAATCTCAACTCTTTGGGAGGCCATGGCAAGAGGATAGCTTGAGCCCAGGAGTTTGAGACCAGCCTGGGCAACATGGCGAGACCCTGTCTCTACAAAAAACACATTAGCTGGGTGTGGTGACAAGTGCCTGTAGTTCCAACTACTTGGGAGGCTGAAGTGGGAGGATCACTCGAGCCCAGGAGGTAGAGGCTACAGTGAGCTGTGATTGCACCACTGCACTCCAGCCTGGGTGACAGAGTGAGACCCTGTCTCAAAAAAAAACAAAAACAAAAAAAACAGAAAAAAAACATGGACTTTATTTTTTTTGAACATTAAGTTCATAGCAAAATTCAGCAGAAGGCACAGAGATTTCCCATATACCTCTTGCCCCCACATATGTATAGACTCCCCCACTATCAAAATCCTTCACCAGAGTGGTACATTCATTACAAACGATGAACCTACATTGGCATGTCATTATCACTCCAAGTCTAGAGTTTACATTAGGGTTCATTCTTAGCGCTGTACATTGTGTGGGTTTTGACAAATGCATGATGACATGCATCCACCATTATAGTATCATACAGAATAGTTTTGCTTCCCTAGAAATCCGCTGCCTGTTCATCCTTTCCCCCAACTCCTAGCAACCACTGATTCTTTCACTCTCCATAGTTTTGCCTTTCCCAGAGTGTCATATAATTGGAACCATACAGTATGTAACCTTTTGAAATTGGCTTATTTTGCTTAGTTGATGCATTTAAGTTTCCTCCATGTCCTTTTATGGCTTGATAGCTCATCTCATTTTAGCACTGAATAATATTCCATTGTCTGGATGTTCCACAGCTTATTTATTCACTCACCTACTGAAGGACGTCTTGGTTCCTTCCAAGTTTTGACAATTATGAACAAAGCTGCTATAGACATTCATATTCAGGTTTTTGTGTGGACGTAAATTTTAAACTCATTTGGGTACATACCAAGGAACACAATTGCTGGATCATATGGTAAGAGTAAGTTTAATATTATAAGAAACTGGCAAACTGTCTTCCAAAGTGTCTGTATGATCTTACACTCCCACCAGCAATGAATGAAGAGTTTCCCACTTATTTTTCAACAAACTGCTGGCACTTTCCCACTTTCCCCACCCCACTAACACTTCTTTCGCTAAGATATGCAACGGCTTCCTAGTTGCTGTCAATGTGCACTTTTTAGCTCTTCTTTTACTGGACCTGTCTGTTGACTACTCACATATACTTTACTGTCTTATCTCTTCACCTCGAATACTAGTCTTTTTGGTCTCTCTTCTCCCATTTAGATGGCTCTTTGCCTTTTTCTGTTGTTAATGGTTTTTGGTCTTGGTTTATCCCTCAATTGTTGGTATTTTAAAATTTTCTCCTTCATACTTTTGTAACTCCAAGCACTCTTCAGGTGGAGATAATAAACATCTATCTGGAATAGGATTAAAAATGTTCAAGACATTAAGTGCGGGACTGTGACTCCATATTGCCATGTAGTATGCTTCAGAGGTAATTTCCAAAATCTAGCAGCAATCCAAAGAATGTTTTTATTTGTTTGTTTGTTTTTTGTTTTTTGAGACAAGTCTTGCTCTGCACCCAGGCTGGAGTGCAGTGGTACCATCTCAGCTCACTGCAACCTCCGCCTCCGGGGTTCAAGCAATCCTCCCACCTCAGCTTTCTGAGTAGCTGGGACTACATACATGTGTCACCACGCCTGGCACTTTTAAAATTTTTTGAAGAGACAGGGGTCTCCCTCTGTTGTCCAGGCTGGTCTCGAACTCCTGAGCTCAAGTAATCCTCCTGCCTTGGCCTCCAAAATTCTGGGATTACAGCAGAAATTCTTAACTGAATTGGAGATACACATTTTCATTGGCTTATTGCTAATCTCCAGCTAGTTGTCTATTAGACTGCTAAAATTCAGCATACCACTCCATTCCTGGGCACCAAAAATGAGCAAATCTCTGCTCCTTTTCCTGTATTTTTGATCCAGGTGGGTGGCACCACTGTCCATCTTAAACTGCTCACACCTGAAGTCTGAAGCCTTCTTAGATGCCTTTTTCTTGCTTGGCCCTCCACATTCAGGTAAATTGATTTTACTTCCTAGACACGCCTTCAGTCTGCCTCTCCTTTACATTGCCACAGCCACTGCCTTGGATCAGCCCTCCACCTTCGTTTCCGGTACTGATGCAATGGCCTCCTGATTGTTCTCCTACTTCTGGGCTCACTCTCTGCTCTTCGCCCTCCACACCAGTGTCTAGGCGATCTTTTTGTAAAGTAACCCTCGACAGCGTCATTCCTCTGCAATACTCATGGCCTTGAGGAAAAAAAAGTCTGAGCTGTCAAGTGTGGTGGGCAGCGTCCTTCATGGTCTGACTCTGCCTGTTCTTTCGACTCTGTTCCTTCCTGAATTTCCTGGGGCATGCTTTCTTAGGCCCCTGGAATGTCACATCTCTACCTGTGCCTGAAATACCATTCTTTGCCTAGGCGCTGTCTTTATTCTAAAGGCCCTCTTTTATTTGGAGCTTCTCCCTCTTCTACTCCCATCCTCACCCTCCAGCTGAGTTAAGTGCTTCTTTCTTTCTGAACCATAATCCCTTGACATCTCAGCAGCACCGCCAGTCACGCCGTTTTATACCGCTCTGTTTTCTTGTTCAAGATCCTGTGGACTTTTTACGTGCATAAGTTTTACTTTAACACTTACAAATGGCTTTCCCATACGCTATTTCCTTTGATCTTCATGGTACTCCTTTTGTCCTTGAATTATGTATAAAACCCTAAAAACTACCACCAACAACAACGAGTCTGAAACAAAGTTTATACGTTAACACTTTATTTGGAGTGGAGTTCCAGGTCAGCAAGACTGAAGGAAGAAGGAAGGAGGGAATTCAAGCAGGGAGGGAGGGTAGGCAAACATAAGGTGGCAACTTTCTTATCCTGCAGACCACTATTTCACAAAGAGACACAGCCAAGCCCATCACGTAGGGCATCTCCTGAGAGGCTGCATAGATCCACTGAGCCCTGGAACAGACCATTAGGTTTGGAAAGGTGGAAAAGTAAGTGACTTATTCATCAGTGCCTTCTTATTTTGTGCTTTTCATTGCATAAAATTTAACAATTTTTTTCTCTTTCTTTCTTGTTTTCTTGCTTTTTAAAAATTTTCAGAGCAGAAGAACTTGACCATCTAATTATTATTAAATTTCCCAGACCTCCAGGGTGTTACTTGCCTCTCCACCCGCCCCCGCTGCCACTTTTCCCCAGCAGCTGCTGGGGAAGCCAACAGCTGGGTCCGGTTGGGTAGAACTTGGGCGCCTGAGCAGCCGAGGCTCCTGCTGGGGCAGAAAGGACGCAGCTGTGTGGAAGCTCAGCCAGTGGCGTGAGGAGAGGAAGCAACGGCAGTGGCAGGGGGCTGTCACTTTGGCAAGCTGCCAAGAGGCCAGGGCAGGTTGGATCAAGCAATTCTTTTTTCTAATTGAGATTTTATTGGTTGTGTTGGGGATCAGTAAGTACACAGACATTTCACATTTTGCACACAATTTGTACACAATTTTGTACCAAAAATCTAAAAAGCCATGTATTGTAAGCTTTAAAAACAGATATTCTCATGACTTTGCAGCTTGAAATTTGAAGGTCAAATTTCCTTAAGAAGATATCAAATGCCAGTGTCTTCAAATGTGGATAAACTGTTACATAAGTACCGTCAATGAACAATTTTATATCATAGACACTACGTACTGAAATTTTCAGTCTTTCCCAGCACATTAACAAAGTTCCTAGGAAAACAGGACCACCACAACCAAAGATGCTACAGAGTGCACACAGTTTTGACAGGGAGAGCCACTGTCAAGGATTGGTTTTCTTTTTTTGTTGAGACAGAGTCTTGCTCTGTCGCCCAGGCTGGAGTGCAGTGGCGCAATCTCAGCTCACTGCTATCTCCGCATCCCAGGTTCAAGCAATTCTCCCGCCTCAGCCTCCCAAGTAGCTGGGATTACAGTGCGTTCCACCATACCCGGCTAATTTTTTGTATTTTTAGTAGAGATGGGGTTTTGCCATGTTGGCCAGGCTGGTCTCGAACTCCTGACCTCAGATGATCCACCTGCCTCAGCCTCCCAAAATGCTGGGGTTACAGGTGTGAACCACTGCACCTGGCCAAGGAGTGGTTTTCTTAGGAAACAATTCTACTAAAAAACAACATGGGAATAGGATTAAAAATTTTCAAGACATTAAGTATGGGACTGTGACTCCATATTGCCATGTAGTGTGCTTTCTATTATAGGATATAAAAACTATCCCCCATTTGTGGAATATTAAGCCGACACCCAAGACAGTCAAAGTCTCTTGTAATCCAGTATCCCACATTATTTGCTAGTTGTACCAAAAAATAAATAACTAGCAAATGATTTCATCTCTTAAATAAAAGCATTCACACTTAAAAAAATGGGACGAAGAGGGATTCCCTCCTTCTTAAAAATGTTTCTAGAGGCCGGGCACGGTGGCTCACGTCTGTAATCCCAGTACGTCGGGAGGCTGAGGTGGGTGGATAACCTGAGGCCAGGAGTTCTAGACTAGCTTGGCCAACATGGCAAAACCCCATCTCTACTAAAAATACAAAAAAATTAGCCAGGCATGGTGGCAGGCACCTGTGATCCCAGCTACTCGTGAGGCTGAAGCAGGAGAATTGCTTGAACCTGGGAGGCCAAGGTTGCAGTGAGCCGAGAATGTGTCACTGCACTCCAGCCTGGGCAATAGAATGAGACTCTGTCTTAAAAACAGAAAAAAAAAATAAAAGAAAGAAAGAAAAAAAGAAAAAAAGAAAAAAAAGTTTCTAGAGCTACTAAAACACTTGGCATTTACAAAATAGTTGATAAAAACTATTCGTCTGGATTGTACAGGAAGGGAGACAGGGACTGTGGAGAAGACAGGGCATATGATACTAATCAGACGTGGCTTCTTCGTCTCCAGCTTCATCAGAGGCTGAACTGTCCTCGTTTTCAGTTTCTCCATTTTCTGTAGATAAATCTTCTTGACTTTCTTGGTTAGCCATTTTGGCCTGTTTTCTCTTTCCTCTTCTTTTTCCCCTTTGTTTGCCTTTTTTGGTCTGAAGGTTTATCCTTTCCTGCTGCCTTTTTTGTTTTCATTTCTACTGTTGCAGGAGCAAGTTTAGCTGACAACCTCACCCATCTCCTCTTGGGATCTTCCTTCCCCGTGTCTTGGGCTGAGCTGACCCTCCTCTCGGGTATCTTGGTGGTGAGGAGGCCACTGCCACTCCTCTTAACAGCTCGAGCTGCTGAGACCTGCAGCTGGGGCAGTGGGAGAACCGGATAGAACCTGGGTCAAGCCAATACGATACAGCACATACACGGTCAAATTCATCAATGATGTTAGAAAAACCCAGTTTTCCTCATATTGCTGATGAGGGAACTGAAACTAGAGAAACAAACTAACTTGTCCAAAGTCACACCACCATTATGATTGAGTTAGAATGTATTTCAAAGTACTTTTCCCTATATATTTTACAATGTTTTGCACTGAACAAATGTTTGTCTGAAGTTTCTATTCTTTTTTTTTTCTCCTTCCTCAAACACTGATGACATTTTTTGTTTTTAACTTTAATTTTAGGTTCAGAGATATACATGCAGGTTTGTTATATAGGTAAATTGTGTGTCATGGGAGTTTAGTATACAGATTATTTCATCGCCCAGGTAATAAGCATAGTCCCCGATTGGTAGTTTTTTGATCCTCACCCTCCTCCCTCCCTCCAAACTCCAGTAGGCCCCAGTGTCTATTGCTCCTATATTATTATGTCTATGTCTATTGACATAAAGTCCAGTCAATGTGAGAACATACAGTATTTGGTTTTCTGTTCCTGTGTTAGTTTGCTTAGGATAATGGTCTCCAGCTTCATCTATGTTGCTGCAAAGGACATGATCCTGTTCCTTTTTATGGCTGTGTA
Source organism: Hylobates moloch (assembly GCF_009828535.3). NCBI lineage: Eukaryota > Metazoa > Chordata > Mammalia > Primates > Hylobatidae > Hylobates > Hylobates moloch. Next base: position 12,978,472 of record NW_026652283.1, on the reverse strand, counting down.
GTATTCCATGGTGTATACATTACACATTTTCTTTATCCAGTCTTCCACTGATGGGCATTTAAGTTGATTCCATGTGTTTGTTACTGTGAATAGTGCTGTGATGAACATATACATGCATGTGCCTTTATGGCAGAACAATTTATATTCCTTTGGGTATATACCCAATAATGGGATTACTGGGTCAATAGTAATTCTGCTTTGAGTTCTTTGAGAAATCTCAAAACTGCTTTCCATAATGGCTGAACTAATTTACATTCCTACCAGCAGTGTATAAGTATTCCCTTTTTTTCACAACGTTGCCAACATCTGTTATTTTCTTGACTTTTTAATAATAGCCATCTGACTGGTATAAGATGGTATCTTATTGTGGTTTTGATTTGCATTTCTCTTTTGACTAGTGATACTGAACATTTTTTCTTATGCTCTTTGGCCATGTATATGTCTTCTTTTTTTTTTTTTGGAGACAAGAGTCTTGCTCTGTTCCTGGAGTGGAATGCAGTGATGTGATCACAGCTCCCTGCAGTTTCTACCTCCAGGGCTCAAGCTATCCTCCTGCCACCAGAGTAGCTGGGACCACAGGTATGCATCACTACACCTGGCTAATTTTTTATTTTTAGGAGAGACAAAGTCACTATGTTGCACAGGCTCATCTCAAAGTCCTGGGCTCAAGTGATCCTCCCACCTTTCGGTCTCCCAAAGTGCTGGGATTACAGATGTGAGCCACTGTGCCCAGCTGTATGTCTTCTTTTGAAAGTGTTTGTTCAAGTCCTTTCCCAACTTTTTAATGGACAAATGCTTGTTAATTTGCTTAAATTACTTATAGATTCTAGATATTACTCCTTTGTTGGATGCATAGTTTGCAATATTTTCTCCCATTCTGTAGATTGTTTACTCTGCTAATAGTTTCTTTTGCTGTGCAGAAGCTTTTTAGTTTAATTAGGTCCCATTTGTCCATTTTTATTTCTGTTGCAATTGCTTTTAGTGTCTTCATGATGAACTCTTTGCTAAGTCCTATGTTCAGAATGGTACTTCCTAGATTATCTTCCAGGGTTTTTATAGTTTTAGGTTTTACATCTAAGTCTTTAAACCATCTCGAATTGATTTTTGTATATGGTTAAAGAAGGGGTCCAGTTTCACTCTTCTGCATATGGCTAGCTGGTTATCCCAGCACCATTTATTGAATAGGAAGTCCTTTCCCCATTGCTTGTTTTTGCCAACTTTGTCTAAGATCAGATGATTGTAGGTGTGCAGCTTTATTTCTGGGCTCTTTATTCTGTTCCATTGGTCTATGTGTCTGTTTTTGTACCAGTACCATGCTGTTTTGGTTACTGTAGCCTAAATACTGATGACTTTCGATTTAGCCAGCCAATTAACAGTCCAACCCTTTCTGTCTGGACTGGTCTGTCCCTTTCCAAAACTCTTATTTGTACCCCAACTTCCTGAACTCCATTTTTTTTTCTGCAAAGAGCACTGGCGGGCAGTTTAAAGTAGGGCAAGTTCCTTTAGACTTTAGGTTATCCCTGCCCAGGATGCATGGGAAACAGCTGCAGGTTCAGGCAATGATGATAAAGCCAGAGATACTAAGTTCTGGGCCTCTTAGTGGCCTATTTGATTGGTAATTATCTAGTCTACAAGTCCTCAGGTCCAGGTAGGACAAAAAGGACACTATTGCTTTATACTGATTGGCTCTCTAGTCATGGTTACCTTTTACATAGAAGGGAGGCTCCATCAGAGGAAAGTTGGAGATGGGACAAATCTCAGGTGAACCCTATTCTAATTGAGTGCACTAGCCCCATTAATCAGCAACAGGTGAGCAAGACCAGCATCCCTTGAACCTATTCTCTTTGCGGCTGCCTTATCTTTGTTTCTCATGTTCACAGAGACCCTGCTGCCTGTGTTTGTGTGTAGGTAGAAAGGGGATCTCTGGGGGCAGCTATGTATTCCTCTATGGACAAACATGATACATATGGAAATTCCAAGTGGTGGCACTGTGAAGAAGTGGACAATTCTGGAACCCTGGTGTCTGTGGCAAAGAAAGAAAGGAAGCAAGGGGAACCAGCCACCCACCCTGAAAGGAGGTAACAATGGTTAGCCTTATGCAGGGTTTCCTGATGTCACTCTACCTTCTTCATTTTTTTCTCTCATTTCTTCTTTCCCCAAAAGTAACAGTGCTAAATGTAAAATACTCTTGCATTGAACCAGGTCTCCTTCTAAGCCCGGAAGAGCTGGAAACTTCCTCCATTTTATTACGTATGTTTTTCTTTCTTACTTCGTCTTACTTCAGGCCAGAAAGCCTATATACTGCCGGGAATAAAACAATGAAAGCCAGTCTTTGCTGCTGGCTCTATGCATGTGGCCAAATGATCATTGGCAAAAGCACTGTTAGGATGCTAGCAGGGGATTCTGAAGGTGTCTGCTAATAACATATTCTCACAGGATGATTTAGGGAGGCTGCGGGAGTACAAGTCTCTTTCTGGTGTGAAAAGCAATTCCACTCTCCTTGGGGGCTGTCTGACCTTCTTGTCCCTTTTTCCTCTCACCCGAGACTGCCCTGTGGTCCCACCCAGTGTTTTCATAAAGAAACACTTTTTGATAATAACACACAGAAATTACCTGCTTGGCCAATTAACATATCTGGGTACCAGAAAGCCACCATGGAGGGGGCAGGCATTCTGTGGGACTCCCCTGCTTTTTAAAAGCTGAGTTCAATCTCTGTTCTGTCTTCCAACAGTGTCTGGTGGAATCGTTTGAAACTTTCAAAACAATTTGGTAGAAATTTTATGTCTATTGAATCTAATAAAAAACTTGAGCTTGTATTCCTTTTTTTCTCATCTTCTTTTTCTATTGACTCATTTTTAGTGTATCTTATTAGGGAATCAGGGGTAATTGGAAAAGAACAACAACAAAAATCTGTTCCACGGGCGTTTTGAGAAGCAGCGCCCCTAAGTCATGCTGGTGCCCAACTTCTCTTATCCATATTGGCGCAGGGATACCCTCTGCAGAGTTCTCCTTCCAGAGTCCCAAAAAAGGAATGGAGCAATTTCCCTGCAGTCCCCGGTGTTCCCCCTCAGCCTGTTCACCTTACTTCAAGGAAACTGGGAACCCGTTGTGGGACCACCTCCTCGCTTCCTCTTTCTTCCTGTCCTACAATCCCCTTCGTCAGGAGACGGCGGATGTTTCTTTAACTTCCAATCTATCTACTATAGTCCATCGGGACTAGCTGTTGATATACTTAATGTGAGTTAAAAATGTAGAGAATCCTTTCTCTGTCAGTTGTGTCTGCTATCTAGTTTATTGTTATGCTATGCCATCTCTTGAATGTTATAAGTTGAATAATAACTCCTGCTCTTCTCATTCCTTCTTTCACAGTCTCGATCCAATCTGCACCTCCTTCTCTCCCAGGATACTTTAGGTTTTGACAAAGATTCTTTGCTTGGCTAAACTTTAGTCAGGTTTCCAAATCTTCTGCTCAGCCCATCTGTGCACTTTCTTCTAACATGCAGTTTTAGCAAAGAACACTGCTAAGTCAGTTTAGCCAGAACCCCTCATTCTCAATATCTGATCATCCTGGAAATCTGATCAGATTTTTCCTCTCCCACCTCCCCAACACGATGCCTGTTCACCCTGGCCTGTCTTCAGCAAGAATCCTGTTGGGTTGGTTTAGCCAGAATCCGTCTTACCCCTGATGTTTCCTCTTAGTAATTTTCCATCCACTGACCCCCACCCTGCTCGTTGGCATCAATTATGATTCCCACCTGCTTGTGCTGTATTCGGAGTTGCCCCAGTCTCTCTCCCTGACTGCAAGACCCCATTGCCCTGGTCCCTGTAGCTATCGTGATGGTTCTGAATGACGTTTTCCTTGCCATGCTTTAACTAGTATCACTGAATAAGTTTTCCTTAACAGTTAAGTAGGGAGAAGTTCGCATAATATAGTTTTTCAAAATACTATCTTCCCTTGCACAGCCTCGTGTATTGAGTTATGCAAACAGCACCACTTCTGCCACGGATCCCACACCACACCCTAATAACGTGTAGAGCTGTAAATATATGGCATAATTATTTCTGTTGCATCACTTGTAGTGAGCACAAGGCAGGCTTATTCTCAGCCTTCAAGTCTCAGCCTAAATGCTGCCTCCCCAGAGATGTCCTTCTTGATGAGTGTCCTCCTCTACTTAGTTTCTGTCTCATCATTTTTTTTTTTTTTTTTTTTGAGACGGAGTCTTGCTCTGTCGCCCAGGCTGGAGTGCAGTGGCGCAATCTTGGCTCACTGCAAGCTCCGCCTCCCGGGTTCACGCCATTCTCCTGCCTCAGCCTCTCCGAGTAGCTGGGACTACAGGCGCCCGCCACTACACCCGGCTAATTTTTTTGTATTTTTAGTAGAGACGGAGTTTCACCGTGGTCTCGATCTCCTGACCTCGTGATCCGCCCGCCTCGGCCTCCCAGAGTGCTGGGATTACAAGCGTGAGCCACCGCGCCCGGCCCTGTTTTTTTTTTTAATAACTTTATCACAATGTTTGATGCCGCTTATTTGTTTACTTACTAATTGTGTCTCCCATAGAAATGTAAGATCCATGAGGCCAGGATCTTTTATTTATTTTTAATTTTTTTTGAGACAGTGTCTCACTGTGTTGCCCAGGCTGGAGTGCAGTGGTGTGAACATGGCTTACTGCAGCCTTGACCTGTGCTCAAGCAAGCCTCCTACCTCAGCCTCCTGAGTAGCTAGAACTACAGGTGCGTGCCATGACACCTGGCTAATTTATCTATTTTTAATTTTTTTTCTAGAGATGAGGTCTCACTATGTTGCCAGGCTGGTCTCGAATTCCTGGACTCAATCATTCCTCCTGCCTTGGCTTCCCAAAATGGGATTACAAGCCTGAACCACTGCTCCTGCGTTTACGTTTTCAGTTTTAATTTTAATTTGTTGGGAGGCCAAGGCAGGTGGATCACAAAAAATACACAAATTAGCTGGGTGTGGTGGTGGGCACCTGTAGCACCATCTACTTGGGAGGCTGAGGTGGAGGTGGGAGGAACACCTGAGCCTGGGAGGTTGAGGCTGCCAAGAGCTGTGATTGTGCCACTGCATTCCAGCCTGGGTGACAGAGTAAGACCCCGTCTCTAAATAAATAAATAAATATTTTTCTTTAGAGACAGAGTTATGCTCTGTCACCCAGGCTGGAGTGCAGTGGCACAATCATAGCTTGCTACAGCCTCGAACTCCTGGGCCCAGATGATCTTCCCGCCTCAGCATCCCAAAGTCCTGGGATTACAGGCATGAGCCACTGCAGCTGGCCTTTTTATTTTTATTTATTATTGTATCTCCAATGCCTAGCATAGAGCCTGGTGCACAGCAGGTGATTGTAAATCTTTGTTAAGTGAAAAGGTACTAGAGAGCTCCCTCTTGTGGATGCTTAGGCTGTGAATCCCTTTTGAGGCATGGAATTGCAACATTACTTCTGCCCATGGCTTTTTGTATTTGAAACATCTGGAGTCCTGTAAAGGTGATTGCATTTTGCTATTCAGGAAGGGTGGCTAATTTCAGCTTAAGATGTTCAAGTTTCATAAAAAGAAAAGCTGGTAGGTGATGGAGCTCCCCCAGGAGAATTCAGAGAGCGAACCTGAGAGAAGATAGGGGAAGAGAAAATGGTCACGACTCAGACACAGGTCCTACTGTCTCTATTATGTCAGTTGCCTAATTTGAGGCATACTTTTGTGGCCCAGGAGGTGTCCAGGCAAGCAAGCAAGGGAAACGATTGTTGTAAATGACCATTATGCCAGTGCCTGGGGCAGTGGCTGAAGTGGAGGACCCAGTAGGTGCCACATTTTAGGGTAAAGTGGCCCAGGCAGGCTGCCACTCTCTGCACCGCATGCCACTTTATGGTTGATGCTAAAGATGACACCGGATCTTTCCCTGGGGTATTTTGTGAGTCAGAGACTGAAGCCAGCACAGCTGCTCCTCTGCAGGACGTTGTCATTCCCTGCTGCAGCCCCATATCTGGGAGCAGCCCTGGTCTCCCCCTTCTCTCTTCCCTTCCACATTTGTCAATAGCCAATTGATTTCATCTTCCAGCTCTCTCTTGATTATGGTTTGCTTTTCTCCTTCTCCTTTGCTTGAGAGCAAGCTGTCATCTTTTTTGCCTAATTGATAGCAAGAACCTCCTGAGAGTTTATTCCAAATCAAACTTGATGGCTTCTATTTTACTTTTCAGGATGATCTCAGTCAGGTCCGTCTCCAGATTAAATTAACGGATCCTCTGTTGTTTCACTGATCAAAGATCTCCGTCTTTCTCCATCCTTAAGCCTTATCTTATTACTTACATTTTCTTCCCTCCTCTCAATTCTTAAGATTTTCCCCTATTTTTCCAGTTTCTAGAACTTATAATGCTTTTTTTCTTTTTTTAAAAAAATAGTACTTTTGCACCATAGTTTCATTTTGTCCAGCACACGATTAATTTATGTATACTGGCCTACTATTCTGAGAGCCTGTAAAGGCTCACTTTTATTTCTATTAGCTTTAAAAAATTCCATAGTAATTTCCATAGAAATACTCATGTTGTCTGCAAATGGTTTACTTCTTTCTTTCTAAAGTGTCTGTATGTACTTCTTTTTCTTTTTATCTTTTGTTTGAGACAGAGTCTCACTTCTTTCGCCCAGGCTGGAGTGCAGTGGCACAGTCTCAGCTCATGGCAACCTCTGCCTCCTGGGTTCAAGCAATTCTCCTGTCTCAGTCTCCTGAGAAGCTGGGACCACAGGCGTGCACACCTGGCTAATTTTTGTATTTTTAGTAGAGACGGGGTTTCGCTATGTTGGCCAGGTTGGTCTCGAATTCTGCCTAGGCCTCCCAAAGTGCTGGGATTATAGGCATGAGCCACCATGCCTGGCCATGTACTTCTTTTTCTTGCCTTATTGCCCCAGCTAGAATCTCCAGTGGTGTTAAATAAGTGTGGGGAGCATGGATGTTCTTCCTGATCTTAGGGGAAAAGGATTCATCTTTCACCTTTAAGTGATGTTAGCATGTTTTTTATAGGTTTTCTTTATCAGGTTGAGAAAACTTCATTGTATATTTTTTAGCTTGTTGAAAATTTTTATCATGAAAGGATATTGAATTTTGTGAGATACTTTTTCTGCAACTCTTAATCATATGACTTTACTTTTTACATGGACTGATTTCAAATGTTGAACAAACTCTCTATTCCAAGACAAACTTTACTTGTTTATTCTTTTTATATGTTGCCAGATTTGATTTGTTAATATATTGTTAAGAATTTTAGCATCTGTGTTCATGGGGGATCATGATATGTACTTTTCTTGTAATATCTTGGTCTGGTTTTGCTATCAAGTTAATGTTGGCCTGATAAAATTAGCTGGTATTTCATCTTCTACTCTCTCTAAATGTGTGTAGAATTTGTATTATTTCTTATCCAAATGTTTCATAGCCTTCACCACTGAAACCATCTGGGCCTAGACATTTTTCTGTGGGAATGTTTGCAGCTATAAATTTAATATCTTTTGTAGATGATATTCAAGTTATCTACCTTTTGAATGAGATTTGGCAGTTTTAGCTTTTAAAGGAATTTGTCCGTTTCTTGTAGCTTATTAAATTTATTGGTACAAAGTTATTCATAACGTTTCTTTATTGTATCTCTAGGATCTATAGGGATGTCTCCCTCTTTCACTTCTTTTTTTTTTTTTTTTTTAAATATTTTTTAGAACAGGTTCTTGCTATATTGCCCAGGCAGGTCTCAAATGCCTGGGCTCGAGTTATCCTCCCACCCCTACCTCCCTAAGTGTTAGAATTACAGAGCCACTGCACCCAGCCTCTTTCATTCTTGATCTTTGTTAAATTGTGTAATTTTTTTGTCTCTTAAGTCTGACTATAGAGGTCTACAGATTTCATTAAATTTGAAAAAACCCAGCTTTTGGTTTTGATTTTCTGTGTTGCTTTTCTGTTTTCTATTTTAATGATTTCTGCACTTTTATTATTTCATTTCTTCTGTTTGCCTTGGGTTTAATTTGCTCTTCTTTTTCTAGTTTCTTATCATCAAAGTTTAGATCCTTCTTCTTTGTTCATGTAAGCATTTAACATGACATACCTTTCTCTCTAAGGACTGTTTCAGCTGTATCCTATAATTTTGAAATGTTTTCATTTTTTTAAAATTCAAAATATTTTCTAGTTTTTTTGTGTGACTTGTTCTTTGATTACTGAATTATTTAGAATTGTTAGTTTCCAAAGATTTGGAGATTTTTTAGATGTCATTTTAATATTGATATTAGTGGAGTTGTGGTCAAAGAACATACTGTTTATGATTTCAATTCTACTACATTTATTGAAATTTGTTTTATAGCCCCAAATATAGTCCATCTTGGTGAATGTTTTATGTGTACTTGAAAGGAATGTGTTTTCTGCTGTTGCTGAGTGTTGTGTTCTATAGAAGGCAATAGGTCAGTTTGGTCAATGGTGTCGCTTAGGTCTTCTATATCTATTTCTGTGTGCTTGTGCTACCACTTACTAAAAGAGGAACTTTGGGGCCGGGCACAGTGACTCACGCCTGTAATCCCAGGACTTTGGGAGGCCGAGGCGGGCAGATCACGAGGTCAGGAGATCGAGACCATCCTGGCTAACACAGTGAAACCCCATCTCTACTAAAAATACAAAAAATTAGCCGGGCATGGTGGGGGGCGCCTGTAGTCCCAGCTACTGGGGGTGGGGTGGGGGGGGGGGCGGCTGAGACAGGAGAATGGCGTGAATCTGGGAGGCGGAGCTTGCAGTGAGCCGAGATCGTGCGACCGCACTCCAGCCTGGGCCAGAGAGCAAGACTCTGTCTCAAAAAAAAAAAAAACAAAAAAAAAAAAAAAAAAAAAGGCATTTAAATGGCCTTTATATTTGTAGGTTTTTCTATTTCTCTCTCTCTCTCTTTTTAAAATTATACTTTAAGTTCTGGGTTACATGTGCAGAACGTGCAGTTTTGTTACATAGGTATACATATGCCATATGGTTTGCTGCACCCATCAACCCGTCACCTACATTAAGTATTTCTCCTAATGTTATCTCTCCCCTAGCCCCTCACCCTCCGACAGGCCGTGGTGTGTGATGTTCCCCTCCCTGTGTCCATGTGTTCTCATTATTCAACTCCCACTTATGAGTGAGAACATGCAGTGTTTGGTTTTCTGATCTTGTAATAGTTTGCTGAGAATGATGGTTTCCAGCTTCATCCATGTCCCTGCAAAGGACATGAACTCAGCCTTTTTTAATGGCTGCATAGTATTCCATGGTGTATATGTGCCACATTTACTTAATCCAGCCTATCATTGATGGACGTTTAGATTGGTTCCAAGTCTTTGCTATTGTGAATAGTGCTGCAGTAAACATATGTGTGCATGTGTCTTTATCATAGAATGATTTATAATCCTTTGGGTTTATGTCCAGTAATAGGATTGCTGGGTCAAATGGTATTTCTAATTCTAGATCCTTGAGGAATTGCCACACTGTCTTCCACAATGGTTGAACTAATTTACATTCCCACAAACAGTGTAAAAGCATTGCTATTTTTCCACAACCTCTCCAGCATCTGTTGTTTCCTGACTTTTTAATGATGGCCATTCTAACTGGCGTGAGATGGTATCTCATTGTGGTTTTGATTTGCATTTCTCTAATGACCAGTGATGATGAGCATTTTTTCATGTGTCTGTTGGCTGCATAAATGTCTTCTTTTGAGAAGTGTCTGTTCATGTACTTTGCCCACTTTTGGATGGGGTTGTTTGTTTTTTTCTTGTAAAATTGTTTAAGTTCTTAGTAGATTCTGGATATTAGCCCTTTGTCTGATGGATAGATTGCAAAAATTTTCTCCCATTCTGTAGGTAGCCTGTTCACTCTGATGATAGTTTCTTTTGCTGTGCAGAAGCTCTTTAGTTCAATTAGATCCCATTTGTGAATTTTGGCTTTTGTTGCCATTGCTTTTGGTGTTTTAAACATGAAGTCTTTGCCCACGCCTGTGTCCTGAATGGTATTGCCTAGGTTTTCTTCTAGGATTTTTATGGTCCTAGGTCTTACGTTTAAGTCTTTGATCCATCTTGAGTTGATTTTTGTATAAGGTGTAAGGAAGGGGTCCAGTTTCAGTTTTCTGCATGTGGCTAGCCAGTTTTCCCAACACCATTTATTAAATAGGGAATCCTTTCCTCATTGCTTGTGTGTGTCAGGTTTCTCAAAGATCAGATGGTTGTAGATGTGTGGTGTTATTTCTGAGGCCTCTGTTCTGTTCCATTGGTCTATATGTCTGTTTTGGTACCAGTACTGTGCTGTTTTGGTACCAGTACTGTGCTGTTTTGGTACCAGTACCATGCTGTTTTGGTTACTGTAGCCTTGTAGTATAGTTTAAAGTCAGGTAGCGTGATGCCTCCAGCTTTGTTCTTCTTACCCAGGATTGTCTTGGCTATGTGGGCTCTTTTTTGGTTCCATATGAAGTTTAGAGTAGTTTTTTCCAATTCTGTGAAGAAAGTCAGTGGTTTCTTCAAGGAGAACTACAAACCACTGCTCAAGGAAATAAGAGAGGATACAAACAAATGGAAAAACATTCCATGCTCATGGATAGAAAGAATCAATATCGTGAAAATGGCCACACTGCCCAAAATAATTCATAGATTCAATGCTATCCCCGTCAAACAACCATTGACTTTCTTCACAGAATTGGAAAAAACTACTCTAAACTTTATATGGAACCAAAAAAGAGCCCACATAGCCAAGACAATCCTGGGCAAGAAGAACAAAGCTGGAGGCATCACGCTACCTGACTTTAAACTATACTACAAGGCTACAGTAACCAAAACAGCACGGTACTGGTACCAAAACAGCACAGTACTGGTACCAAAACAGACATATAGACCAATGGAACAGAACAGAGGCCTCAGAAATAATACCACACATCTACAACCATCTGATCTTTGAGAAACCTGACTTCTAAATTGAGTTTCTTCTTATAGACTGTATGTAGTTGAGTCTTTTTAAAAAATCAGTCTGACAATCTCTACTTTTTGATTGTTTAAACAATTTAATGTAATTATCTATATGGTTATGTTTAAATGCAGCATATTGCTGTTTGTTTTCTGTTTGTCTCAATTGCTCATTTTTCCTTTTTTTCTTTACCTGATTTCTTTTGGATTGAGTATTTTTTTTTTTCTGATTTCATTTTATCTTTACTAGGCTTACAGCCCTTTTTTTTTTTTTTTTAAAGGTGATTGCTCTAGGACATACTGTATATATACATATATATATATTCACACACACATATATTTTCACTTTTCAAGTCTATTTTCAAATATTATACTATTGTACATTTAGTATAAAAATGTTAGAGAAGTGTATTTACTCTCTTTTCTTTGTGCTACTGTTATTATATATTTTACACCATATTTTTAATTTACTTCTACATATACTATAAATTCCATAATTTATTTTCTTACTATCAGTCATCAATTATCCTTTAAAAAATAACTTTGTGGCCAGGCATGGTGGCTCATGCCTGTAATACCAGCACTTTGGGAGGCCAAGGCAGGTGGATCACTCGAGTTCAGGAGTTCAAGACCAGCCAGACCAACATGGTGAAACCCCATCTCTACTAAAAATACAAAAATTATCTGGGCATGGTGGTGGATGCCTGTAATCCCAGCTATTTGGGAGGCTGAGGCAGGAGAATCACTTGAACTTGGGAGGCGGAGGTTGCGGTGAGCTGAGATCACACCATTGCACTCCAGCCTGGGTGACACAGCAAGACTGCATCTCAAAACAAACAAAGAAACAAAAAACAAAAAAAATTTTGTATGGCTGGGTGCAGTGGCTCGCGCCTGTAATCCCAGCACACTTTGAGTTCTTATGTTGAGGCCAGGAGTTTGAGACCAGCCTGGCCAACATGGTGAAACCCCATCTCTAATAAAAATAAAAATATTAGCTGGGTATGGTGGCACATGCCTGTAATCCCAGCTACTCGGGTGATTGAGGTGGGAGAATCGCTTGAACCCTGGAGGAGGAGGTTGCAGTGAGCCAAGATCATGCCACCGTACTTCAGCCTGGGTGACAGAGTGAGACTTTGTCTCAAAAAACAAACACACTAAAACTTTGTGGAAATATAATTGATGTAAAATAAAATACATTTATTTATTTATTTGATAAAGGATCTCGTTCTGTCACCCAAGCTGAAGTATAGTGGTGCAATAATGGCTCACTGCAGTCTTGACCTCTTGAAAATTCCCATTTTTAAAGCATCTAATTTACCTATTAAGTTTTTAAGAAATAGAGGTGGAGTCTTGCTATGTTGCTCAGGATGCCCTGGAACTCCTGGGCTTAAGTGATCATCCCACTTCAGCTTCCCAAAGCCCTACATGTTAAATTTTGATTTATTTATTTATTTATTTATTTATATATTTATTTATTTTAGAGATGGAGTCTCACTGTCTTACCCAGGCTGGTCTCAAACTCCTGGCCTCATGTGATCTTCCCACCTCAGCCTCCCAAAGTGCTGGGATGATAGGTATGAGCCACCACACCCAGCCCATATTAAGTTTTTTTTTTTTTTTTTTTTTTCTGTGACAGAGTCTAGCTCTGTCACCCAGGCTGGGTCTTGGCCCACTGCAACCTCTGCCTCCCTGGTTCAAGTGATGCTCGTGCTTTAGCCTCCTGAGTAGCTAGGACTTTACTTTAGGAAAGGAAATTAACATTTATTGAGCATGATGCTGACTGCACAGGCTGACAACAAGCAATCCTTCAGCCAGCCAATAATGGTTTAGGTTTTAAACTCACTGTAGGCAATTTGCGAACTTGCCAATTCCTTCGACCATTCTTTCTCCTTATGAAACTGAGAGTGACTCTTAGAGGCCCCTTAAACATCGCTATGCTATTGCCTAGGAGAGAGACGTGTTAGTGTTATGGCTACGGAGGGACTGGATCCACTTAGGATTGAAGCTCCTTTATGAACTCCAGAACCCTCTGGAATTGATTAGGGTGCCACATTCCACATCCCAGGCCACTGTATGTGATTAGCATGACTCTCTTTTGCTTTGACTTCTCTACAGAATCCTGCTTGTATACCAGAATAACAAAACTCTGATTTTCTCTTAGCAGAGCAGGCACTTGAAGGCAGATTCTATTGCAGGAGAGAGGAAAAAGGCTAATCTGATAGGCAAAGCATAGTCTTTGGTGGATGGTGCAGATGGGGTGTAGGAGGTTAGGCAGTTGGCCATGCCATGGAGGTCCAACAAGGAGTAACAAGTAGAACGCTGGCAACAAGTGGGGCTCCAGAGGGCAAGCCAAGAGTATTGCAGATCTAGACAGGCAGCGAGCAGCCTGCATCAATAATTGCTGACAATACAGAGGAAATAAAGATTAATCACTCTCCTGGGCATATTATCTATCCCAGGTGTCCTGCCTATCATTGGCTCCTGGGATCCAGAGTTTTGGAATGCATGATCATTGCCAGTTGGTGGAGTCTAAATTATTCATGCATTCTTTGACTTAACAGCTTGTAGAATCCACAGTTCCATTCTTTACACTTTTTATAAAAGCTTTGTTTGCATTTGAACAGGGGAATCTCACTGACTAAGGTTAAAACTAGGAATAGTAAGAGGAATTCAGGGAGAGGACATCGAGAGTTTTCTCCCTTATGTATTATTAATCTTAAAACATGTTTAGGGATAAATAATGAGGCAAGAAATAGATATATAAACAGATTGCTTTTTCTTGAATAAGCATGCGCTTCATCTGTCAGCATTTGATTGCTTTGGGAGTTGTGTGTAACCAACACTACATTTCCCCATTATCTAATAATCATCCATTCATGAGTGTCCCCCACACCAGACTGAACTCTTTGTGGATAGAAACTAAGTCTTATTAATCTCTGTATCTCTGGAATCTAGCAGTGATGAATGGTAAAGGTTCATCCTTTCCTTACCAAGCATGTGCTGTTCCAGAAGCCATTTAAATTCGAAATTCCTTCACAGCAAACATCATGTCTTTTCTAGTGAAAGTAGGAAGTAGCTCAAAACAGCACTAACAGGCATTTAGTGACTGTTGATGATGCTAATGATGACATCTAGTTTCCATGGCAACATGCGCTTATCCTCATAATGTTTCTTGGATTATGTGAAATTTGAATATATATATATATATATATATATCCACATTGTGAGAAAATCTTTTGTATTACAATATTTCTTTTACCTCATCTTTTTAAAAATGTGTTTAAGTAACTGAATCAGTTATCTGCATACTGTGGACTATAATGATGTCAAGTTTAGGAATGGTACTGGGAGCTTAGAAGTGGTATTGCAGAGGGGGAGAAGCAGAGAATAAGTTGTTAAAAATACATGGATGGCAAACCCATTTTTAGTGCATGTTTTCTTTTTTCTCCCTTTTTCTCCCTACTCTGATCCTCATCTACTCAACTAAATCTAGCTCTCTTTAAACCTTGAAATCACTTCAATTTCTGCATGGACCATACTGAAAACTGTGAAAGGGGGATCTAAAAAGCTGTGAGAGGGGGAATCTAGGCTATTTCCAGAATGTGTCCATCTAGGATGGATACTCAGCCGGTGGGCACCAGTGCGACTCTCCAGCTGTTAAATACTGAAAAGCTTTCCAACTGATTGATTACTCTCACTTCTGTCCCTCAGCCAGCCAGTGCTCTTTCTGTGGACAATCTCAGTTAACAACTTTTTATTCATTCTTCTAAAGATAGTCTAATATTGTTTAGACAAATATAGAAATGTTCTTTTTTTCCCCACAAATGAGAGCATATTATTTATACTGCTCTGCACCTTGCTGTTTTACTTGCAGGCGTATCCTAAATATCCTTCTATATCAATTCGTCAAGGTCTATCTCATTTAATAGCTAGAGAAGATTTTATTGTATGGATAACCCACGTATTAGTCAGCTTTTGCTGGGTAACAAACCATCACAAAATAGCAGCAGCATATAGGAATAAGCATTTCTTTCTCTCTCACGCATCTGTGGGTGGACTGGGGTTGCTCTGTTTCTGATTGCAGGTTGATAAACCAGCTGAGGTGGCGTTGCTTCATATGGAGGGGCAGTCAACACTAGGTTATGTTTTTCTCATGGCAATGACACATGCACAAGTAAATGAGGTTAATCATCTAAGTGCATTTCAAGCCTCGGCTCACATCACATCTGCTAATATCTCATTGGCCAAATCAGTTTATATGGCCAAACCCATAGTCAGAAAGTGGGAAAGTTTACTTCACCTACCTTGAGGTTATGGCTAGGTCATAGATGTATAATCTTACTGTAGGTGACAGGATTGGGACCGAAAGTCCAATTTACCATAAATCCTATTTCTTTTAACCTATTTTATTACCAGCTTGATTGATAGATATTTAATTTGTTTTTACCTTTTGCTTCTTTATATTCTTTAAATTAATTCCAACTCTGAACTCCTGTTCCACTAAGATGATGAGAATTCACTCTGTCATTATTAAGACTCACCCTTGGCCGGGTGCGGTGGCTCACGCCTGTAATCCTAGCACTTTGGGAGGCTGAGGCAGGCGGGATCACCTGAGGTCAGGAGTTCAAGACCAGCCTGGCCAACATGGTGAAACCCCATCTCTACTAAAAATATACAAAAATTAGCCAGGTGCAGTGGCGCGTGCCTGTGGTCCCAACTGCTTAGGAGGCTGAGGCAGGAGAACTGCTTGAACCCAGGAGACAGAGGTTGCGGTGAGCCAAGATTGTGCCACTGCACTCTGGCGTGGGCGATGGAGCGAGATTTCAACTAAAAAAAAAAAAAGACTCACCCTTGCCTCAGTATGGTTCCCTGGTATCAGGATCACATGCAGGTCAAATATCAGAGAAGCTTCTCTGAATCTCCATTATTGGTCCCTTCTGGTTACCATGAAGGCAGGTCCAGGGAACATGACCTTTTTAGGACCTGTGACACTATTTCTGTGTCACAAGATTCTTTGGCCTTGTGCTTCAAGTTCAATTTCCAATAACAGTCACTCTTTCCACAAATACCTTGACATTACTTAGATGTGGTTTAGCAAAAGTAGAATCTTTTGGGACACATGTTTTGCAGAAAAGGAAAATCATATACTTGAGCTTCTTTTTATTTTGGCAATAGAGCACATTAGGCACTTTTACTGCTGCAAAAATATTCAGATGGGATTATAGGAAAAGAAGGTAAGGTCTTATATAAGTTTGCTTGGGGTATACACATATCGATACATTGGGTGAGTTTCTCAGTGTATGAGAAGAATATTACAACATAGCATATGTCCATCCATGCATTTCCGAGAGTGTATAGTCTTCATAAAAGAGAAATTGGGAGGCATAATATAAAGAAATTGATTGCAGTATTCTACCACAGTAACAAATATAACTTCAGACATTTTCAAGTATATAGCTACATGCTTAGAATTCAGAAAATTATTCTGCCATAACAGGCTGGGACCATCTTTCTTTTATCTGTAAGAAGGAACATTATTCATTCATTTATTCTTTTCCCAATTCTGTATTGAGCATTAAACTCAGCCCTAAGCACTGGGGATACAAAGATAAGATGGTGACATGTCTCCCACAAGGTGGGAGAGTACAAAAGGAGGTAGTGAACCAGCAAGCAGAGACTAGTCGTGTTGCGTATAAATGCAGGAATAGGAAACTGCAAGGTATGGGGTTGGCACAAAGGAGGGGTGCCTAGGCAGATGGGGGCAGATTTCACACAAAGGGAGACACTGGAACTGGGTTTTGAAAGATATGTGAGACTCCATCAGCAAGGCAGTGGAGGAAGGGTGTCCCAGACTTTAATGCTGATAATAGTAGGGGCGTTAAACAGCATGGCCTTTTGGGGAGGCAGAACTGGTGAGGCTGGCTGGAAATTAACATATGAGGAGGGTGACTGGCAACAACATGAGTGTGAAATGTTAGGCGTGGATTCCATTCTAGAGCTGAGAGCCGGGGAAAGATTACTCTGCAAAGAGTTGGGGATGGATTGGATGGGCAGGAGGCTAAGGATTGGCAGGAGGCCAGGATAGGAATCAAGAGACTTTGGTAACATAATGGGAGTTAAGAGGTTTGAGGGAAATATAGATCCCAGAATGATTGAACTTGACTTTTTTTTTTTGGCAAATCCTATCATGCGGCTCTCCCACTTAAAATCCTTTAGTAGGTCGGGTGCAGTGACTCACGCCTGTAATCCCAGCATTTTGGGAGGCGGAGGCGGGTGGATCATCTGAGGTTGGGAGTTTGAGACCAGCCTGACCAACATGGAGAAACCCCATCACTACTAAAAATACAAAATTAGCCTGGTGTGGTGGCGCATGCCTGTAATCCCAGCTACTTGGGAGGCTGAGGCAGGGGAATCGCTTGAACCTGGGAGGCAGAGGTTGCGGTGAGCCGAGATCACACCATTGCGCTCCAGCCTGGGCAACAAGAGCAAAACTCCACCTAAAAAAAGAAAAAATCCTTTAGTAGCTCCCACTGCTTTTAAGACATAATGTAAGCTCATCAGCTGGGCCGAGCAAGTCTTTCCTCTGAAGGTCTTCAGCTACTCTTTCTTCAGCTTTCAGTTCCTCAGTTTGCATTTTTATGCTTGTGCTCTCTTCAAATCTCTGAACCTTGCTGGTTAACCTAGAGTAAGTTACTCCTTCCTTCCATAATGAGCTTGTGTTTATATTTCAAATCTTACTTCCGACACCACCTTCCCTGGGCGGTCACTGGATTCCCTCTCACCCCATAACTTGGAATTTTTTTCACCACTGAATCTAGGCCACCATGCCATAAACTGAATCCCCGAGTAGATGGTGAACATGTTGAGGGCAGAAGCTGTCCTTCTTTCCTTTCTTTCCTTCCTTCCTTCTCCCTTCTCTTCCTTCTCCTTCCCCTCCCCATTCCCTTTCCCCTTCTCCTTCCGCTTCCCCTTCCCCTTCTCTTTCCCCTTCCCCTTCCCCTTCCTCTCCCCTCCACTCTCCCTCCCCTCCCCTCCCCTCACTTTCTTTCTTTCTTTTTTTTTTGAGAGGGAGTCTTGGTCTGTCGCCCAGGCTGGAGTGCAATGGCCATGATCTCAGCTCACTGCAACCTCCGCCTTCCAGGTTCAAGAGATTCTCCTGCCTCAGTCTCCTGAGTAGCTGGGACTACAGGCATGCGCCACCAAGCCCGGCTAATTTTTGTGTTTTTAGTAGAGACGGGGTTTCACCATGTTAGTCAGGCTGGTCTTTCTTTCTTCTCTCTTCTCTCTCTTCCCTTCCTTCCTTCCTTCCCTCTTCTCTCTCTTTCCTTCCTTCCTTCCTTTCTCTTTTTCTTTCAAAAATATCTTTAGATTTTATTCTTAATTGTAAAAGTCTGTATAATTCTTAAAAGGCCAAAAATGAATTGGAATAATGAAGAAAAGAAGGTCTGGAACAGAACTAGCTAGACTAGCCTAGCCTTCCATCTGTTCTACTAAGGAGAGGTTGGTAGATCACACCAAACTCACATGTATGCTATTTGAAGGTTGATATGCATATATAATCCTTTTTTCCAGTTTCCAATGGCTTTAATTGGTAAATATGCTCTAGAAAATAATGATCAATCCTGTTGCTTCCATGTCAGTGGAATGAAGAGCCGTATCAAGGGACACACCAAGCAGTGCTGAAGGAGACTGCTGCTATGTCCACCTCTTATTCATAGGCCCAGTCATTGGCACAAGACTTGTAGTCAACTGGTTCTTTGGGCTTAAACCATGGGCTGAGTTCTTTTTCAACACTTTTTACTGAGTCACTGCCGTAAATGATGTTCCTGCCCACCTGAATGCATGTCTTTTATTTCTAAATCTCCAGCCCTAGAATAATTCAAGGCTAAATGAGTAGGCTCTCAATTAATTCTTTTGAATAAATGAATGAAGTAGCCCCAATAATTCCTGGGACTCCTTATGTTCAAGTTCTACCTCTACTGGAGCTGTTCCAATACATTGGAGAAATGCGATGTTAAAACTTAGATCTGAGAAAAGAGTCAGAACATGTCGCATCGCTACGAGGTCCAAGTCTAAGAGGAAGCATCTGCCTCAGGTCTTGGCAGATTTCCTTGCCTCCCTCTAATCTGTTCTTTTATCCAACAGATGTCCAAGTACTGCAACCTCAAGATGATTAATAACTCAAGGACTGGGGAGGGGAGTATTTTTGTACTTTTTACCAGTACTTTGGAATCAGATCTTTCCATCTCAATGTGTGACATCAATTTTGTTTTCTTCTTTTGAGGTGTATACTTATATAGGTTTAACTATGAATAACTGTTAGGAATTTATAATCAGTAGTTTCAGAAGAAGTGACAGATGGGCTAGTATCCCAGAAACCAGCAAAGAAGAAGGGGGACCAGGAATCCTAGCAAGTGATAGAAAACATTTAGGAAAGGAAAGTAGTTGGTTTAGAGGAATCAGAAAACAAGAAAAAATTCTCCAGCCCAGTGTGTTGAGGCCACCTTTGGCTAATCTCCCTATTGATTTAGGCAGTGATTCTAAGTATCTGACCACGACACTTTGAGAGACCTTGGAATTTTTGCGAGGGAATTGAAATACAAATGAAAACTTACATTTTCTCAATCACTACAGTAAAATACAGTAAAAATACAGTAACTGGCTTATGAGGGTTTCCATACTTAAAAGATTGGGATTGGATTTTAAACTAGTAGTGTTCACCCTGGGCTGGAAGCACTAGTTTTATATTTGTATAGTACCTTGTAATATACAAAGGTCTTTTACTTACACTAATTTATTATATTCACCATAACTTTGTAGGGTAAGATGGGGAGGTATCACCATTTTTCAAATGCAAAACTGAGACTTAGGCTGTGACTTGTATATGGTTTCATGACTTGAATCAATTCAGTTGAGACAAGCTTGCAAATTCCATGGATCTTAATTCAGTCCTTTATACTACAAATATTTTTTTCCTTGTGGAAAAATTATATCCAGAATGAAGGATAGGGAAATATGGGACTATAAATAAAATATATGCATCTTAGGAACCAACAAAAAGGAAGAACAGGGCCAGGAGGAGGGCTGGGTTCATCTGTTGACAGCGGTGTTACAAATTAAGGGATTCTGGAAGTCAGACTTGGTTATGAGATTGAGCAAAGGTACCTTATGGCCAAACATAAACAGGTGTGTTTTAACATCTAACAGTTCCTCCTCACTCTTTAAGAAGTGCTTTCGGTTTTGCATTCAAGAAAGACCCAAAATTATTTTGTTGATTTATTTTGAGAACCGATATAGGAGGTAATTTAAAAGATTATATTCCGAAGGTCTCAGATTTAAGAATGAACTTTGAACTTCCATCTAAGTACCAAACAAAGGAGCATATGTGACACACATTTAATTAAAAAATTGATTGCCTTTCTTGAATCACTAGAATATTTATAGCTCGATGGTGGTTCACTCCTGTAATCTTCGTTCTTTGAGAGGCCTATGTGGGAGGATTGCTTGAGTCCAGGAGTTTGAGACCAGCCTGGGTAACGTACTGAGACTCCATTTCTACAAAAAGTAAAAAAATTAACCTGATGTGGTGGAACGCGCCTGTAGTCCCAGCTACTCGGGAGGCTGGAGCAGGGGATTCTTTGAGCCCAAGAGTTCCAGGCTGCAGTCAGCTATGGTTGCATCACTGCACTCCAGCCTGTGCAGCAGAATGAGACTATGTCTTAAATAAAGAAATAAAATAGAATATTTATTCTCTAGGCAGTAGCATGGCAAAGAATACATAATTCCTGCAGGGAAATCTGTATCTATCAGACTCAAATTGTGTTAAAGCAGCCTTTAAAAATTGATCATAATCTCCTATTTAGCTCAGTTAAAAGGGCAAGAAGCATCGACCCACAGAGAAATGGATATTCTATGGAAGTCTTCCAAGTAGCTAATAGAAGTAACTATGGTTTATTGATGGTTTATGATGGACGAAGTAGTCTATTAAGCACTCTATCCATCTACTATCTATATTAATTATTACAAAATTTCTAGTAAGTATTCACAATTAGCTCAGTTTTTACAAATAAGTGCCTTAAAGCTTAAATAAGGTAAATGACTTGTCCAAAGTCATATAGGCAAAATGTGGTAGGAGGCTGAACAAAATTTTGTACTCAGAGATACCTGAACTTAAAATACATACTCTTAACCTTATGCTAGGTACTCCTAAAATGAGCTATATACAATGTTTCCCAGAAGTCTCTGGAATTCAAATCAAGGTCTGGCTGGCTATCGTGAATAACTTGTCTGACATTTTAGCTGTCAATTCTGTAACCTCTATCCAAACCAAGAAAGTTTGTGTGCATTCTCTCTAGCAGTCACTAGGTGGAGCCAGTGCACTAAAGAGCCATTAGGCTTTTTGGAGACCAGGCAGGATTTATTCTAGGAAGTCAGGGGAAGTCAGCAAAGGCTGGTTTTGATTGGAAAAGTGCTAAAAAGATTACTCCCTCTGACAGCTGGCTTTTTTTCTTTTCTGGATAATGTAGATGAAGAGGAAGATGAGAGATCTCCGGAGGTGTAGAGAATTGCTAGAGCCAAGAGTTATGTGGGATGAATGCATAATCAACCAATTTTGTTCTTTCGCAGGAGTGGTTTCAATAATCTGATGTGTGGCTGGGTTGTGGGTTGTGGAAGCAAAGCACAATAGCCCCCTGCCCTGTGTGGTCTGCCTTCCCTTAGAGACTCCAGGCTTTCATATTGTATAATACTGGGCATACGCAGTTGGCCCCACATCTAGTTTCTCAAATGGTCTGACTAAAATTACAATAAGGATGATGATGATAATTGTTATTATGTTAACAAACATGTGCATGGCACTTTATTGATCCCTTTCACTTGCATTTGTTATTGAGGTGAGTGGACCTTCTGGCAGGGGAATAGAACTTCATGGGATAAAGGGAGGGGATAAGGGCAGGATGAGCTTTTCCTCTATGTCCAGGAAGGGTTCTCCAGAGAAACAGAACGAAAGGATCTCTCTCTCTCTCTGTCTAAATATATATATGCATATATGCATATATATGTGTGTGTGTATATATATATAATATATACTCCCATGATAGGCAAGTACAAAATCCATAGGGTAGAGCAGCAGGCTGGAGACCCAGGGAAGGGTTGATTTTTGCAGCTTGAGCCTGAAGGTCGTTTGCTGGCAGAAAATTCTGTCTTCCTTAGGGGATCTCAGTATTTTTTTTTTTTTTTAAGGATTTCAACTGATTAGATGAGGCCCTCCCACATTATGGGGAGTAATCTGCTTTACTCAGAGTTTACTTATTTAAACATTAATCTCATCTAAAAATACTTTCACAGAACCTCCAGATGTGTTTGAGCAAATATCTGGGTATAGTGGCCTAGCTAAGTTGACACATAAAATCAACCACTGTAGGTAGATAACAAATTCTATGCTGGGCTTCAGGGGAAAATAGAGTACCTTTGCTGTCTTTGGTAGGGTTCAGAGCTGTTAATTTTTTTTTCTTTGTTTTTGAGACAGGGTCTTGCTGTGTCACCCAGGCTGGGGTACAGTTGCATGATCTTGACTCACTGCAGCCTCCGCCTCCCTGGTTCAAGCGATTCTCAAACCTCAGCCTCCTGAGTAGCTGGGATTGCAGGTGTGCGCCACCATGCCCAGCTAATTTTTGTATTTTTAGTAGAGATGGGGTTTTACCATGTTGGCCAGGCTGGTCTCAAACTCCTGGCCTGAAGTGATCCGCCCACCTCAGCCTCCCAAAATGCTAGGATTACAGGCACGTGCCACAGCGCCCGGCCCAGAGCTGTTAATTTCAACTCTAGCAGAAGCAATCTACTCACCCTCTCTCTTGTCCCTGAAAGCTTGATGAGTTGGCAATGCTATTCTGGATAATCATACAAGATGTTTTTATATAAATATGTAAAAAATCAGAATTCTATAAAGCATGACTTCCAACCATATCATTCCGTGTTCTGATTATAAGGTGGCTCTGAGATTTCTTTAAAAAATTTTTTTTCTTTGTTTTTTTTTTTTTTGAGACAGGGACTTGCTCTGTTGCCCGGGCTGTACTGTAGTGGCATAATCATGGCCCACTGCAGCCTAAACTTCCTGGGCTCAAGCAATCCTCCCACCTCAGCCTCCCAAGTAGCTGGAACTACAGATGTGAGCCTTCATGCCTGGCTAATTTTAAAAACTTTTTATTTTGTAGAGACAGGGTTTCACTATGTTGTTCGGGCTGGCCTTGAACTCCTGGGCTCAAGGGGTCCTCCTGCCAGGCTCTGCTGCCCAAAGTGCTGAGATTATAGATGTGAACCACTGCTCCTGGCCCTGAAATTTCTTTTTTATAGAAGTACTTTGAAAAGGCATTGAATGAATAAAGTGCGTTTCAAGTAAATTGTAGAAGCATCCA
Organism: Hylobates moloch; assembly: GCF_009828535.3. Classification (NCBI taxonomy): domain Eukaryota; kingdom Metazoa; phylum Chordata; class Mammalia; order Primates; family Hylobatidae; genus Hylobates; species Hylobates moloch. The sequence continues at coordinate 12,955,115 of NW_026652283.1, read as the reverse complement.
ATGTTATTTCTGAAAGTGTCCCTAGAGATGGTATGTTTGGATTTCCCCATTTTACAGATAAATGGAGACATAGAAGGATGAAATGACTTATTCAAGGTCATATCGGTATTTTTTTTTTTTTTTTTTTTTTGAGACGGAGTCTTGCGCCGTCACCCAGGCTGGAGTGCAGTGGCGCAATCTCGGCTCACTGCAAGCTCCGCCTCCCGGGTTCACGCCATTCTCCTGCCTCAGCCTCCCGGAGTAACTGGGACTACAGGCGCCTGCCACCACGCCCGGCTAATTTTTGTATTTTTATTAGAGACGGGGTTTCACTGTGTTAGCCAGGATGGTCTCGATCTCCTGACCTCATGATCCACCCGCCTCAGCCTCCCAAAGTGCTGGGATTACAGGTGTGAGCCATCGCGCCCCGCCGGTCGTATTGGTATTTAATGAGAAAACTGGGACCAGAACCCAGGCCTTCTGCCTGCAGCTTCATCGTGCTTCCTGTTGCAGCATGCTGCCACCATATAAAAGTGCAAGGATAATCACTTGGACTGCAAATGCCCAACAAGCTGTGCTGAGCAACATGTGTCTAAACAGGCCCAACCAAAACAGGAAATGCCCGTCTTGAGTGGGGGAATGGTTAATCAAAGAGAAAAATATGAAAATGCTGAATCCCAATCCTTCCCAGTGAAGTAGAGATACTAACTTGAATAAACCTCTGCTAGAGTGTGGCAAAAGGTGGGAGGGAAATGACTGAGGCTTAGGTTCCCATAAGCCTTAGGTTTAGTGATTTCACTGTAGTATCTGAGTATAGTCCTATCACATCTTAACAAGCGGCTTTGTGACCTCAGCAAACTGAGATACCCCAGGTAGACACTACTACAAAAGTCATATATATAAAAGAATAAGACAGTTTCTGTAATTAATTCTACAAATAAATCTAAGTGGAAGCTACAGATTGGAGGCAATGGAGGCCTAATCGGTTTCTTCAGCCAGGGGATTTTGGCACTCCACGCTGACCGCCAGGAATCCTATTTAGTAAGTTGGGGGAAATAACAAAGATGACATTGGAATTAACATTTGGGCTCTTGGAGAAAATGTTGCCATTCAAATATCTTGCAGTTATTAGCCCCAAGGGAACAAATTAAAAAATGCTATAAGTGAGAGACCTAAAGGGGATGGAGAGAAAAGAGATGCTGCTAACAAAGTCATAAAAGTAGTGAGGAAAGAGTAGTTCCCTAGCCGGGTGCGGTGGCTCAAGCCTGTAATCCCAGCACTTTGGGAGGCCGAGGCGGGCGGATCATGAGGTCAGGAGATCGAGACCATCCTGGCTAACATGGTGAAACCCCATCTCTACTAAAAATACAAAAAAATTAGTTGGGCGTGGTGGCGGGCACCTGTAGTCCCAGCTACTCAGGAGACTAAGGCAGGAGAATGGCGTGAACCTGGGAGGTGGAATTTGCAGTGAGCCCAGATCACACCACTGCACTCCAGCCTGGGCGACGGAGGGAGACTGTCTCAAAAAAAAAAAAAAAAAGAGTAGCTCCCCATATTAAATCAAACGTCGTTGGCTGGATGGAAGGGAGAGCAGTGTGCAGGCTGGTGAGTAGAACCATGAGGTCAGTGTAAGAGTGCTGGTGTAGAGACAGGATTAATGACAGTGGTAATGGTGGGGCCATCCAACGTCAGCAGGAATTGGTTAAGTACAGCACCACCTGCACATTTTTGTTCACCAAATTCAATTTGATTAGTTGGAAACCATTTACCGAGTTCCTGGCATATGCCAGGTGTAGAGTGCAATTTTTTTTTTTCTGTTTTTGATGAACTCTTGTTCTGTTGCCCAGGCTGGAGTGCAGTGGCGTGATCTCGGCTCACGGCAAGCTTCGCCTCCCAGGTTCACGCCGTTCTCCTGCCTCAGCCTCCCGAGTAGCTGGGACTACAGGCGCCCGCCACCATGCCCGGCTAATTGTTTGTATTTTTAGTAGAGACGGGGTTTCACTGTGTTAGTCAGGATGGTCTCGATCTCCTGACCTCGTGATCTGCCCGCCTCAGCCTCCCAAAGTGCTGGGGTTACAGGTGTGAGCCACCGTGCCTGGCCGAGTGCAATATTTTTAATGCAATCCTAGAGAGAGATTTAAGATACACAGGAGCTACACAGAGAAAGGAGGTTAAATTTATTGGAGAATGAGGCAGTATAAGAGAAGGTGGTCTAGATGTATTACTGATCTGGGTTTTAAAGAATGAATAGGCATTTTCTTTTTCTTTTTTTTTTTTTTTGATCTCAGCTCACTGCAACCTCTACCTCCCGGGTTCAAGCTATTCTCCTGCCTCAGCCTCCTGAGTAGCTAGGATTACAGGCGCCCGCCACCACACTCGGCTAATTTTTTGTATTTTTAGTAGAGAGGTGGTTTCACCTTGTTGGCCAGGCTGGTCTTGAACTCCTGACCTCAGGTGATTCGCCCGTCTCAGCCTTCCAAAGTGCTGGGATTACACGCGTGAGCCACCGCGCCTGGCCTATGAATAAGCATTTTCTTTTCTTTTCTTTTTTTTTTTGAGAGGGAGTTTCACTCTTGTTGCCCAGGCTGGAGGGCAATGGCGCAATCTTGGCTCACCGCAACCTCTGCCTCCCGGGTTCAATTGATTCTCCTGCTTCAGCCTCCTGAGTAGCTGGGACTACAGGCATGTGCCACAGCGCCAGGCTAATTTTGTAATTTTAGTGGAGACGGGGTTTCTCCATGTTGGTCAGGCTAGTCTTGAATTCCTGACCTCAGGCGATCCATCTGCCTCAGCCTCCCAAAGTGCTGGGATTACGGGTGTGAGCCACCGCACCTGGCCTGAGTAGGCATTTTCTAAGTAGACAAGAAGAAGAAAAACATGTGAAACAATGGAAACAGTAAACATACATTTTTACCGATAGGTATTGTTATGTAACAACCCCCCAAAACTTAATGACCTAAGACAATGGCAATAATTTATTTTGGTTGTGAATCCGTAATTTGAGCAGAGCTAGGCAGGAATGGCTTACTTCAGTGGAGGCAGCCGCACTCGGGGCTGGGGAATCCACCTTCACATTGATTTACTTACAGTTGGTCCTGGCTATAGGCTGGGAGCTCAGCTAGGCTGGGGACTGTGGGAGGTCCTTACAGCATGATAGGATGGTAGCTGTTTTCGGGAGTGAATGTTTCAAGTACTTCAAGCAGAAGCTATGTCACCTTTTATGATCTGGCCTGAGAAGTCACATAGCTCACTTCTACCATAGTCTTTTTCTTTTTTTTTTTCTTTTTTGAGATGGGGTCTTGCTCTGTTGCCTAGGCTGGAGTGCAGTGGCGTGATCTTGGCGCACTGCAACCTCCACCTCCTGGGTTCAAACCGTTCTCCTGCCTCAGCCTCCCGAATAGCTGGGATTATAGGTACACGCCACCATGCCCAGCTAATTTTGTATTTTTAGTAGAGACAGGTTTTCACCATGTTGGCGAGGCTGGTCTTGAGCTCCTGACTTCAGGTGATCCACCTGCCTTGGCCTCCCGAAGTGCTGGTATTACAGGCATGAGCCATCGCGCCAGGTCCATAGTCTTAAACTAATCCAGATTCAAGGGTTGAGAATGTAGACTCCATATCTCAGTGGGAAGAGCGTTAAGTCACATTGTAAGGAGATATTACTGTGACCACCTTTGGAAAATACAATCTGATACAGGCATGTGAGAGTGAAGTATCGTGGCCTATTCAAGAAATACGTCATGGCCGGGCGCGGTGGCTCACGCTTGTAATCCCAGCACTTTGGGAGGCCGAGGCAGGCGGATCACGAGGTCAGGAGATCGAGATCACGGTGAAACCCCGTCTCTACTAAAAATACAAAAAAATTAGCCGGGCGTGGTGGTGGGCGCCTGCAGTCCCAGCTACTCGGAGAGGCTGAGGCAGGAGAATGGCGTGAACCCAGGAGGCGGAGCTTGCAGTGAGCCGAGATTGCACCACTGCACTCCAGCCTGGGCGACAGAGCGAGACTCCGTCTCAAAAAAAAAAAAAAAAGAAATACATCATAACAGGTGTTTCCTCCTCCTCCTCTTCCTCCTCTTCTTCTCCTCCTCCCCCCTCCCTCTCCTGACCCTCTTCTCCTCCTTCCTTTCCCCAAACAGTAAGCAATCTAAATTTTCTTATGTTTATGGGAGACAAGGATTCACATAATAAGTCAGTCTAGGTAAATCTCTCAAAATTTTGGAACCTCAATGTTTTGTTTTTTAAATAAGAATAATCACACTTCTGGCCGGGCGCGGTGGCTCACGCCTGTAATCCCAGCACTTTGGGAGGCAGAGGCGGGTGGATCACGAGGTCAGGAGATCGAGACCATCCTGCCTAACACGGTGAAACCCCGTCTCTACTAAAAATGCAAAAAAATTAGCCAGGCGTGTTGGCGGGCGCCTGTAGTCCCAGCTACTCGGGAGTCTGAGGCAGGAGAATGGCGTGAACCCCGGGAGGCGGAGCTTGCAGTGAGCCAAGATTGTGCCACTGCACTCCAGCCTGGCAGCCTGGGCAACAAAGCGAGACTCTGTCTCAAAAAAAAAAAAAAAAAAGAATAATCACACTTCTTTTACCTACTATCGGCATGCTTTTGAGGGTTAAGTGAGATAATTCCTGTAAAAATTACTTGAAACTGATAAAGCACAATTTGTTTATTTATTCAACCCTCTACTCATTTATCTACCTAACCACCATCAATCCAACTCCACTCATCTGTTCTTTCATTATCAAACATATATTAAACATCTACACTGTGTCAAGTCTTTTACTATGGGATGGGCCCAATGTAAGTAATTATTGGCTCTCTGAGGAGTATTCCTAAATGTAGTTTTTTGAAGTAACGCCAGTGAATTAGAATCTCTACACTCTCAAAAATGTTTGACTGGTATATGCAAAGTAACTGATCACCAAAGGCAACTGTCTTATTTTAATGTTCAAATTTTCTGTTTGTTTCACCTTCTTCGTTAAATTTAAACTCTTTCTTCAATACATTCTCAGAGAAGTTCTGCTTTCTACAATAGCAACACGAACAAGCTCAAATAACCTGCTTTGTTAGATTTATCACAAATATCTTATCTGCTCTATGTGGCCAGAATTGTAGGTTGGTTATCACAGCATTTTCTTAGTGTTATATATTTTTCAGTGGATGTCTTCCAATGTATTATTGGGTTCACATTATAGTACAGCATTACTCAGTTTATAAACAAATTAAGAATTAATTACTTACATTTTATTTAAACAACAGCCTTGTAGACATGTAGTATGAGTTATAGCAGCCAAGATAGCAAATCCTACAACATTCTGTTGTCTTATTAATTACCAGACATCATCTATATCTAACATCAAACAAATCCCTCATTTATAGATTAATAAAATTCTAAGAAATTTTATTGCAGTTCAATTTGTCTAAGATCTCCACATGAATAAATCTTTGCCAGCAGAACCTCTATGCAGGTGTAACATACAGTGGCTAAGGGCATGACTTTAGGGGAGTAAGATAGAATGGTTTTTTTGTCTATTTGTTTTTTGGAAACAGGGTCTTGCTCTGTTGCCCAGGCTGGAGAGTGCAGTGGCATGGTCATGGCTCACTGCAGCCTCAACTTCCCAGGCTCAAGTGATCCTTCCACCTCAGCCCCCTGAGTAGCTGGGACTACAGGTGCACACCACCATGCCCAGCTAACTTTTTATAGGGGTGGGGTTTCACCGTTTTGCCCAGGCTGGTCTCAAATTCCTGAGCTCAAGCAATCTACCCACCTTGGCCTCCCGAAGTGCTGAGATTACAGGTGTGAGCCGCCAGGCCCGGCCAAGAGTGGATTTTTATTATGGTCTACACTTACTTGCTGTGTGACCTCGGGCAAATCATTTAACTTCTTTAAGTCTTAACTTTTCCATCTCTAAGATGTATACAATGTTACACATTTATAGAGCTGTTACTAAGAAAATGAAAGAAATAATGCATATGAAGCCATTGGTAAAATTCCTTGCATAAGATCTCCATAAATGTTGGTTTTAGTATCTATGTTATTTTGAATAAATTGAGGTGAAGAGGTATTATATAGTTCTTTTTTCTTTATGTTTGAACTTAGATTATTTGTGATAATATAATCTGTATATATTTCATATAAAATTAGGTTCAGCTGTGTTACAGAGGCCTAAAATGACAGTGGCTTTAAAAATAGAGATTTTTTTTTTTTCCTTTTTCAAGTAAAAGGAGGTAGGCTGACCAGGGCTGGTGTGATTTTTCTACTTTGAACATTTTCCAAGAATTCTGAATTGTTAGTTTGCGCTTCTGTCATCTTGAGGCTGTGACCATTATCCTCATGATCTCAAACGCTAGCTATAGCTCCAGTCACTAAGTTCACATCTTAAGAAGTAGTGTGTAAGAATGCTTGAAGAAGAAAGTGGATGGGGAAGGCAAAGGGTATTAGATCATGGCTTTTAAAGGAGGTCTCCAAACCACAGGGTATCTCCATGTATATTCCATTGTCTAGAATTAGTCAAATGTTCAGACCTAGCTGCAATGCAGGATAGAAAGTGTATTCTTGATTCTGAGTGGACATTTGCTCAGCTGAGAATCGCAAATCTATTTGCAAATCTATAAAAGAATTGGTAGAAAGCATACTGGGGGATACTGGCACACATCTCCACATTATGCAACTTGTTTTTAAAACTGACTCAACTCATTGTGGTGTAAATCTGAATGACTGATTTGTCCAATAACTTCCACCAACTTTTCTCTGCCAAGTCACCACTTTCTCTTGGGAACCAGCTCCCCTAATGATAGTTCAGTCTGATTTCTTTTACTTTGGTCACTTTGGGCTATTCAGAATAGTCTTGTTCCAGTTTGTGAGCCCTAGTCCTCTTCATTTTAAAACATTATCTTAATCTGTTCCTGCTGCTATAACAAAATACTGAGAGTGGATAATTTATAAATAACAGAAATATGGGCAGGAGCAGTGGCTCATACCTGTAATCCCAGCACTTTGGGAGGCAGAGGCAGGCAGATCACAAGGTCAAGAGATTGAGGCCATCCTGGCCAACATGGTGAAACCCCGTCTCTACTAAAAAATACACAAATTAGCTGGGCATAGTGGCACGCACCTGTAGTCCCAGTTACTTGGGAAGCTGAGGCAGGAGAATCACTTGAACTCGCGAGGTGGAAGTTGCAGTGAGCCGAGATCACGCCACTGCACTCCAGCTTGGTGACAGAGCTAGACTCCATCTCAAAAAAGAAAAAGAAAAGAGAAAAGAAAAAAGGAAAAAGAAATATATTTTTCGCAGTTCTGGAGGCTGGGAAGTCCAAGACCAAGTTGCTGGCAGATTTGGTAGAAAGTAGAATTGCTCTGAGAATGTATTCAATAAAGAGTTTTAAATTTAGTAAAGGAGAAACAAGCAGAAAATTTGAACATTAAAATAAGACAGTTGCTTTTGGTGACTAATTACTTTGTATATACTGGTTAAACATTTTTGAGAGAGTGGAGATTCTACTTTCTACAATAACAACACAAATAAGCTCAAATAACCTGCTTTATTAGATTTACCACAAATAACAACATACCTGCTCTATTTGGCCAGAATTGTAGGTTTGTTATCACAGCAATTTTCTTAGTGTTATATATTTTTCAGTGGATGTTTTCTAACATGTTCTTGGGTTCACATTATAGTACAGCATTACTCAGTTTATAAGGAAATTGAGAATTAATTATCTACATTTTATTTAAACAACAGTCCTGTGGATGTGTAGTATGAGTTACAGTAGCCAAGACAGCAAATCCTACAACATTCTGTTGTCTTATTAATTACCAGACATCATCTATACGTAACACCAAACAAATCTCTCAGATTTAGTGTCTGGTAAAACTTCTCTCTCTGCTTCCAAGATGGTGCCCTGTTGCTGCATCTTTTGATGAGGACAAACTCTATGTTCTCACATAGCAGAAGAGAAGAAGGGGCAAACTCACTTCCTCAGGCCCTTTTGTAAGCACAAAATCTCATTCATAAAGGTGAAGTCCTTATGACTTAATCACCCTCCGATGGCCCCACTTTCTAATACCATCACCTTGCGTATTAGATTCTAACATATGAATTTTGGAGGGATGCATACATTCAAATCATAACAAACATCTGTCTGATGCTTAATTCAAAGCTCTCTCACTCCTCTCTCCAGTTCAGGTTCCAGGGGCCTAGAGGAAAGAAGTGAACCCTCTTTAATTATCAGGCCCAGTGAGGCATTGAATTGTGACAGTGTGTGACAGCAGTCATGTTTCACTTCCCTTTGAGCTAAATCATTTCATCTTAAAGTCACCTGCCCTGTGGGCTCTAGAGTAACTGATGCCAAGTAGCCATAAAATGCATTGCACTGGACACCATAACTCATACACTGTAGTTCAACAACGTAAAGCCAATCACTACCAATGTTAATTCCGTAAATCAGAATTCCTGTCAAACAACTTTGTATCTGCCCACTCCTTCTCCCCTTTTCCCTTTAAAAACCTGCTTGTAACAAAGACCAAATAGAAGCACTCCTCAAGGCAGCTTAAACGTGTGTCCCAGGTAGCCATCCTCAACCTTGGCCCAAATAAACTCTCTATGTTAATTGTGCCTTTGTTTCTTTCTTTAGGTAAACAGGGTGGCTGTCATCACCTGCTCTTTCCATCTCCCTCCTTCCTCCATTGCTTACCTCCCTGAGACTGAGTCAGGAACAAGGCTGAGGGATGTAGATGGTGGCACCTCCCCACCTTTCTTTTCATCATTCTCACTGTCTGGCTGGTTGCTTGAAGAGTAGTGGTTTGCCAGTGGTAGTACTGGGAATGACTTTAGGTCCTCCTGATAAGGCTCCATTCCGGGTGCTCTGTTGGCATTGGTATTGAGGACATCTGCCCTCCAAGGTTCCCTACTGAGGGTCTGCACCAAATTATAGAATCCATCTTCTGCATGCCTCAGGAAACAGAGACCCAAGGGGACCATCTGTGCCCCTCCCCCATTGAGCTATACCCCTGAGCCCTGCTCTTTGGTGCTCCTTCTCTTGCTCTGGGGCAGGTCAGCAAGCCCAGTGGCCTTAGGTGGCGGCTTCTTCTCCTCCTCCTCCTTCTCCTTTTTCTTCCTCCTCTTCCTCCTCCTCTTCTTCCTCTTCCTCTTCCTCCTTCTTCTTCCTATATGTTTGCATTATTTAATTTTTAAATTTTAACTTTTATTTTAAATGTGGAGGGTGCATGTGCAGGTTTGAACCCAGGTTGTGAGCATAGTAGCCAATAGGTAGTTTTTCAACTCACACACTTTTCCCTTGCCTCCCCTCTCTAGTAGTCCACAGTGTCCATGTTTGTCCGTGTGTGCTCAATGTTTAGTTCCCACCAATAAGTGAGAACAAGTGGTATTTGGTTTTCTGTTCCTGCATTAATTCACTCAGGATAATGACCTCCAGCTCCAACCATGTTGCTGCGAAGGACATGATTTCATTCTTTTTCATGGCTGTGTAGTATTCATTCCATGGTGTATATGTACTACATTTTCTTTATCTGATCCATCATTGATGGGCACCTAGGTTGATTCCATGTCTTTGCTATTGTGAATAGCACAGTGATGAACATACCAGTGCATGTGTCCTTTGGTGTAATGATCTATTTTTCTTTGGGTATATACCCAGTAATGGGGTTGTGGGGTCAAATGGTATCTCTGTTTTAAGTTCTTTGAGAAATCTCCAAACTGCTTTCTATAGTGGCCAAACTAATTGACATTCCCACTCACAGTGTCTAAGTGTTCCTCTTTCTCTGCTGCCTTGTCAGCATCTGTTGTTTTTTGACCCTTTTTTTTTTTTTTTTTTTTTTTGAGAGGGAGTCTTGGTCTGTCACCCAGGGTGGAGTGCAGTGGTGTGATCTCAGCTCACTGCAACCTCTGCCTCCCAGGTTTAAGCGATTCTCCTGCCTCAGCCTCCCAAGTAGTTGGGATTACATGTGTGCACCACTACGCTCGGCTAATTTTTGTATTTTTAGTAGAGATGTGATTTCACCATGTTGGCCAGACTGGTCTTGAACTCCTGACCTCAAGTGATCCGCCCGCCTTGGCCTCTCGGAGTGTTGGGATTACAGGCGTGAGCTGCTGCTCCTGGCCATTTTTTGACTTTTAATAATAGTCATTCTGGCTGCTCTGAAATAGTACCTCATTATGGTTTTGATGTGCTCTTCTCTGATGATTAGTGATGGTGAGCATTTTTCATGTTTGTTGGCCTCTTGTATGTCTTCTTTTGAAAAGTGTTCATGTCCTTTGCCTATTTTTTAATGGGGTTATTTGTTTTTTGCTTCTTGATTTGTTTTAGTTCCATATAGATTCTGATATTAGATGTTTGCGAGATGCATAGTTTGTGAATATTTTCTCCCATTCTGTAGGTTGTCTGTTTACTCTGTTGATAGTTTCTTTTGCTGTGCAGCAGCTCTTTAGTTTAATTTGGTCCCACTTGTCAATTTTTGTTTTTGTTGCAATTGCTTTTGGGGACTTAGCCAAAAATTATTTGCCTTAGGCTTTGTTTTTTTTTTTGAGACAGAGTCTGGCTCTGTTGCTCAGGCTGGAGTGCAGTGGGGTGATCTTGGCTCATTGTAACCTCTGCCTCCTGGGTTTAAGTGATTCTCCTGCCTCAGCCTCCAGAGTAGCTGGGGCTACAGGTGTGCACCACCATACCTGGCTAATTTTTGTAATTTTAGTAGAGACAGAGTTTCACCATGTTGGCCAGGCTGGTTTCGAACTCCTGACCTCAGGTGATCCACCCTCCTCGGTCTCCCAAAGTGCTGCTGAGATTACAGGCACGAGCCACTGCACCTGGCCACCTTAGGCTTCTTAAACATACAACTGGGGCAAGCCATGCCCCTCTTCCCTTCTTCTTTTGCTTATTGTGAAATATTTATAAACAAACATTGCCATTTTAATTCTTTTTGAGAGACAATTCAGTGGCCTTAATTACACTTATGATATTGTGCAACCATCACTATTATTTATTTCCAAAACTTTTTATCACCCAAACAGAAACTCTTTACCCATTAAGTAATAACTCCCATTTCCCCTCCCCCAATCCTCTGGTAACCTATAATCCACATTGTGTCTTCACGTAAGTGGAATTTCACACAAGTGGAATTTGTCTAGCTGATTTCACTTAGCATAATGTTTTCAAGCTTCATCCATGTTGTAGCATGTATTATAAGTGGATTCTTTCTTTTGTGGCTGAGTAACATTCCATTCTATGTATATACTACATTTTGCTTATCCACATCTTTTGGCTATTGTGAATAATGCTGTAAAGAACATTGCCATACAAGTATTTGTTTGAGTCCCTGTTTTTAGTTCTTTTGTGTATATACTTAGAAATGGAATTGTTGGGTTTCGTGGTAATTTTGTGTTTATTTTTTGAAGAACTGCCAAACTGTTTTCCATAGCATCTGCACCACTTTACATTCCCACCAGCAATGTACGAGGGTTCTAATTTCTCCACATCCTCACCAACACTTATTTTCCACATTTTTGATTATAACTGTCCTAGTAGGTGTGAAGTGTGTCTCTTTGTGGTTTTGATTTGCATTTCCCTGATGACTAATGGTGTTGAGCACCTTTTCTTGTGTTTATTGGCCATCTGTGTATCTTCTTTGGAGAAATGTCTATTCAAGTCCTTTACCCATTTTTTAATTGGGCTGTCTTTTCTTTCCCCACTCTCTTTTTTTTTCAGCTACCATAGAGACAGGAGAAAGAGGAAGACTTCTCCTTACTTTCTCAAGCCTGTGGTGTCTATTTTTTTTTTTTTTTTTTTTTGAGATGGAGTCTCACTCTGTCACCCAGGCTGGAGTACAGTGGCATGATCTCTGCTCATTGCAACCTCTGCCTCCTGGGCTTAAGCCAATACTCCTGCCTCAGCCTCCCGAGTAGCTGGGATTACTGGTGTCCACCACCACGCCCAGCTAATTTTTGTGTATTTAGTAGAGACGGGATTTCACCATGTTGGCCATGCTGGCCTCAAACTCCTGACCCCAAGTGATCCACTAGTCTCAGCTTCCCAAAGTGCTGGGATTACAGGCATGAGCCACCTCTTATGGCTGTTTGCTGGTGAATCAGTTCAGGTTCTCTTGCCCCTGGGGTGGGGGCGTGGGTAGTGATGTAAGGCTCACAGCAAGAAATAGGCTTTAAAACCTGTTCCCAGTAGGCCATGCTTGGTGGTGCATGCCTGTGATCTCAGCACTTTGGGAGCCTGAGGCGGGTGGATCGCTTGAGCTCAGAAGTTCAAGATCAGCCTGGGCAACATAGCGAGGCCTCATCTCTACAAAAAAATACAAAAAGTAGTTGGCTGTGATGGCATGCACCTGTAGTCCCAGCTACTCAGGAGGCTGAGGTGGGAGGATGGCAGCCCATGAAGTCAAGGCTGCAGTGAGCTGAGATTGTGCCACTGCACTCCAGCTTGGGTGACTGAGTGAGACCCTGTCTCAAAAACAACAACAAAACCCCGTTCTCAGTAATCTCCCCTAGAGGCTCAAAAAGATCTTAATCAGATCTTACACAAACCTGTTTCATTTATGCATAGAATAATTCAGTCTTAGAACAGGAAGGGACCATGGAGTTTATCACGTCCAACTCCATCATTTTACAGATAAGGCCTCTCAGGTCCTTCAAGGTGAAGTAACTTTGCCCACTAATTTACCATCTTAAACAGATTTTTAAAAAATGCCTGACTTATGTGTCACTCAGACTGGCTGCAAAAGTATACCTTCTTTTTTTTTTTGGAATCTGGAAGAGGAGCACATTACAGATATGACCTATTTCTGATTTCCCTTCTCCATGTGATAGTGGCAGTTTTTGGGTGAAAATATTTTGTTACCAGCTCTAACATATGGATAGTTTCTAGACTTTTGGAGATCAGGTTATTATGCTAAATGAATACAGATGAGCATTATGCCTATATAGTGCTCTACACTTTGCAGAGTGTTGTAACATCCTTACCATCAGTGAGCAGGTGTCATTATTCCTATTAGTTGGATAAGGACATGGCCAAGATAATCAGTCAACTGGTGGCAGCTTTTGATGCAGAACACAGTCTCTTGTCTCTTGTCTCTAGGTAGGTGATCTGGCTATGATGTCTGGCACCCTACTGATTACCAGCAGGATGCAATGGAAAGAACATCAGAATTTGGAGCCAGAGAACTCAGGTTCAATTCTCAACTCCATCCCTGATAGGCTCTTACCTTAAGCAAGTCACTTTGCCTTTCTAATTCTCAGTTTTCTCATCTGTAAAGTGGAGACAAAAATAGCATCTATCCAGTTTTTGTGGGACTCAAGACAGGAAATGGAATAGAGTCCTTTGTGAATATAGAGAGTTATACAGACGTTAGTGATTGCCATTATCTGGCTGTCGAGGTAGGGGGTCACTCTGTGTATTATAAATAAGACTTTGTATGGTTTAATGGGTTTAGAAGCTTACACAGAGCTTCAAAGAGCTCCTGCAGAGTAAAAGATGATGTGCTCTTCATCCTTAGGTCTTATTCTAACCCATAACCATTGTTATTTAGAATTCAACAGACATAACAAGCTAAGTCTTCTTGAAATATTCCTCTTTGTAAATGTAGCTTTGCTTTTACAGTCCTTTCACCCGCAGAAAGATGCAACATTCACTAATTTCACCTAGCATTTGAAGGGTCAGTCATGGAAATCTGAAAATCTCTCTAACACACAAACCCAGTCGTGATGCTCCTATTATTAAAAACCTTTTTCCTCCCTGTGGCTCACAGGATCAGGTCTAAATGCCAGGGCTGCAAATCGTTTCCCTATCTAAGTGGAATATACATATGCAAATGGATTTATTAATCAGAGGCCCATCATTACAGTACCAGCCCTTTTCTGTGCTTCCAGCCTTTCATCCTAGTCCCCCCATTTCTTTCCTACACACTGTATGTGCTACAGCACCTCTCACAGGAAACAAAGCTCAGGTGCGCTGCTGGTTGAGGCTGCCTTCTGTTCACATGGGCTGCCTCAGCTGCATGGAGCCCTTGGCCTTCTCTCTGCCACTTCCATATCTCCCCTTTAAGACCCCACTCAAAACTACTTCTTCTGTGAGACCATCTCTGACCTCTTCTTCCTCACAGGGTGGATTCATCATTCCTTCTTTGTGCAGGGGGGAAAAAAAAAAAAAACCTTTTCCCCCAGGATTCTGTCTTTTGCTCTATTTAATTTGAGATTTGTTTAGCCATTCGTCCACAAGAGTTTTGAGGGCTGGACAAGAGTTGTGTTCTCTGCATCTCTGTGCACCAGTGCCCAGTACCGGATGCAGAAACAGTAGGTACTCAATTCATGTTTGCTACCATATACTGATAAGGGAAACAGGAATCTGTTTGCCAGCAATCCTTATAGCCTGGAACTGTGCCCATTTGGGTCTTCCTTCCCCTCTCCCTGAGATTAAAAATACATCATCATCCTCTAGTCATTAACTGGACATAAATTAGACAAAACAGGCCTTACTTTAATGTTCCACCCTCCAGGCCTCTCCTTTAGCCAGTTGGCCCATTGGCTGGAAAGCCAGGGCCTGTGACACTGGGTCCCTCTGTCTGATAACACTAACAAGCTATGTGACTTTAGCCCATCTCTTGGCTTCAGGTTTTGGACTGTCTGGGAGTTAGAGTAGATATTCTCAGGGATCCTACTCTATTCTGACCATTTCTCTTTTACATAGTTGATGCTGAAAAGCTGGGTGAGCTCAAACCAAGGCAAATACATTTCAGCTGGAGCAGAAAACCAAGGTAGAAACACAGGCTGGAAGGCCGGGCACAGTGGCTCATGCCTGTAATCCTAGCACTTTGGGAGGCCGAGGTGGGTGGATCACAAGGTCAGGAGACTGAGAAACACAGGCTGGAGATGGGGTGGGGGGGTTGGGTAGGACAGGTATCAGCCCAAAAGCCCTGGGGCTCCCTTCAAAATTAGAATATTGTGTTGTTATTGTCTAGTCACTTCTCGCAGCACAGAGTAAGTCCTCCCAGCTCAAACACGCCTTCTTCAGAATGCTCACCCCTCCCCCATGATGCTCTCTAACCCTGAGTGGGACTTTTTCCTCAAACCTGGTCACAGACTCCTTTAGAATATCCCCCATTAGATTTCTTGTGCACTCTTTTTCTGCACTTGCTTAGAATTTCAACACATTGCTGCCAGTGAGTTGAGAATGGAAAAATGTAGAAAGGTCAGGTGAACTCAAGCATGTACTTGGATGAGAGCTAGAAGAGCCGGCAGAGAGGATTAGGAAGGGCAGAACTGGTAAGAGCTCTGTACTGAAAAGGGGACATGGACAAAGGGGAGGAGTTAGGGACAAGACACATTTAGGAGTTTTACTGCAGACTTGTTTGTTTTTAATGCAGTTAAAGTTTTGTTTGTTTCTGAGAGAGATTCTCACTGTATTGCCCAAGCTGGAGGGCTGGAGTGCAGTGGCACTATCTGGGCTCATTGCAACCTCTGCTTCCCGGGTTCAAGTGATCCTCAAGCCTCAGCCTCCTAAATAGCTGGAACCACAGGCGTGCACCACCACGTTTGGCTAATTTTTGGTAGAGATGGGTTTTACCATGTTGGCCAGGGGTTTTTTTTTTTTTTTTCCAAAGAAAGGAACGTGTTAGAAGAAAATATGAAGTATGAAGATTGTACACCAGCACACGAGTGAGGATGAGAATAACCCAAGAGCATGAAGTTAAATATTTCACAAAAAACATTTATATGAACTTTGTCATGTCTTTTGTTAAGTGAAAAGTAGAGAGAGACATTTATTGGATGGACTAGCTATGAATCCAATTTTTAGATAAATCCTAATATTTGTTGCTTTAAAAGGGTCAAGGTCCAACACCCAACCAAAACTGAGAAAGACACCATCAAAGAAAGGCCTAGATTCCGGGTGCGGTGGCTCACGCCTGTGATCCCAGCACTTTGGGAGGCCGAGGCAGGCAGATCACGAGGTCAGGAGTTTGAGACCAGCCTGGCCAACATAGTGAAACCCCGTCTCTACTAAAAACATAAAAAATTAGCTGGGCGTGGTGGCAGGCACCTGTAATCCCAGCTACTGGGGAGGCTGGGGCAGGATAATCACTTGAACCTGGGAGGTGGAGGTTGCTGTGAGCCGAGATCGTGCCACTGCACTCCAGCCTGGGCAAAAAAGGTCTAAAAAACCCCAGTATTTTCTTTTATAAAAGCGAAGAAAATGGGGGGAAACAGATTAAGGAAAAAGAATAAAAAATGGAAAGAGGACACACAAAGTCTTGTACTAAGGTGTCTGTGGGCCAGTCGTTATCCAGTGAACCTCAGGGCAGGACTTCCTCCCCAATTTCCCAACTCAACTGTTTTTTTACATAATGAGAACAGGATAACATTGGGTAGTCAGAAAAATATTGCTCAAGATTCTACTAAAGATAAGTAACAGCAAATATATATCCAGTCCCTCGGCAAACTACCGATGTCGCATAGCAACAACTGCCTAGTTTTATTTCTGTCACACGATTGCCATAAGGAAGCTTTGAAATTAATTTTTTTAAAAATTTAAACAAACAAGGTAGCATACCTCACTGCACCCATCCAAGTCACCTGCCTCCTTCCAAAATTAGAAAGGCAGCCTCTTCAAAGAAGAGATAATTAAGGTAGTAGAAACAGAAACACAAATTTATCGGGTGTCTGCTAATCTCCACCCCATGCTATCTCATTAAATCCTGGTAATAACCATGTGAGGTGGGTTTTACTCTTATTTTGCAGATGGGGAAACTAACTTAAAGGCATTGAGTAGCTTGGTCACCCAGTTGGTAAAGCGGTAGAATTAGGATTGAAAGCATTCCCCTCACCCTTTTTCATCTGATTTGTAATCCAGTGCTTTTCCTATCACTCAACCTACTGCAATGAGGTCAGTGGTACTGCAGCTGGCTGGAGTCCCCCTGCCACCTCTGAAGGTGTCTGGGATTGTGTCTGTTAACAGGCCAGTCTTACTTCCAGAGGAACACCTGGAAGAATTTGGACCCAAGTTTTATTCTATGGGCTGGTTATTTCATGGTGTAGACCTACCTGGGAAATCTAAATTTATAATTAGCCTAATGCAAGACAGTCAGAGACAGGCAAGGGGCAGGACCTATGAAAACATAATAGCTCTTCAGGGCACTTGTTTCCTGAACTATTTGAGGGGAGTCCCTGTCACCATTTTTGGTATTGGTGTTTGCAGGCAGGTATTTAGGAGTTATTCAAGAAGTAAGTTCCCTATGTATTGTGACAATTACTTGAATCTTTTTTTTTGAGACAGATCCTCACTTTGTCGCCCAGGCTGGGGTGCAGTGGTGCGATCTCGGCTCACTGCAACATCTGCCCTCTGAGTTCAAGCGATTCTCCTGCCTCAGCCTCCTGAGTAGCTGGGACTACAGGCGTCTGCCACCGTACCCAGCTAATTTTTTGTGTTTTTAGTAGAGATGGGGTTTTACCATCTTGGCCAGGCTGGTTTTGAACTCCTGACCTCGTGATCCACCCACCTCGGCCTCCCAAAGTGCTGGGATTACAGGCGTGAGCCACCACGCCTGGCCTCAAATCTTACTATTTTTTCCTAGCAGTCATTTCAGTGTTTATGAGTAGGAATAATAGAACCAAACACGAGGAGTCCAAGATGCAGACATTTTTGGTCTCCCCTCTGCTCATGACTCAGGGGTGTGTTCTGGAAAGATCCCACCTCTGCTTGCTCACCATCTATATGGCTCTCACACAGAGGAAGAACTCAAGTCAACCAACATTCCCTGGGCCTCTGTTGTTTGCTGGGCATTGAGCGGAGCAGCAGGGATACGGAGCAATGTTACCCACTGAGCTTGACCTCAAGACATTCTTCAGCCTCATCAAGGAGATAGAAATCAAACAGAGTTACTACTGTATGATAGACCAGTTGCAGGCCAAAAGAAGTACAGCAGGAGCACAAAAATAAGTGTCATCCAGTCTAGTTCATTGGAAAAGGTTTTTATGAAAAGGGCCCACTTGATTATATTAATGCAGGCCTTGGAATCACTGGGGCATTCTAGGTGGAAGGACAGCATGGGGTCATGAAACAGGGAACCCTAAGCAGCTCAGTCAGCCTAGAGTATAAATTACTGGGAGGAAAGTGGGGGAGATAAAGTTGGAAACACAGGCAGGAGTCAGTGATGGTCTGGTGTGTGTGTATGTTGGGGTGGGCGATGGTGTGAGGGTCAGGGAGAGATGTCCATTTTATGGTAATAGGGAACTTTGACAGATGTTTGAGCAGAGAAATAACTTGCTAAGATTTGTGCTTTAAGAAGTCATACATGGTGGCATTTAGGAAGTAGATGCAGCTGAGCAAGATTAAATTCAGAAAGATCAGAAAAACACTGGGTAAATAAATTTGAAGAGGTTTCTTTGCCAGAGGTCTCTTATAATATTTTAATGTGCAAATGGGTCCTGTGAAATGCCTTTGTTGTGGATATTCTCCTTTTGTCCATCTGGGTTTGATCCCCACCTTTCTCTACCCTGACTTCAGGAGGCTGACCTTCTGGAAACGTCCCAGCTTGACTCTCTTGCCTGCTCCCTTCTTGTTGGGTTCAGCCAATGGGGGAAACCAGCAGGAGATCAGAGGTGGGGAGAAAGCACAGAAAATTTTCTTCCTATCTATTTTTCTTTCCTTTTTAAAAAATTTTTGTCAACAGGGCCTTGCTCTGTCACTCAGGGTGGAGTGGAGTGCAATGACACAATCATGGCTCACTGTAGCCTCTGCTTCCTGGGCTCAAGCCATTCTCCCATCTAAGCCTCCAGAGTAGCTGGGACTGCAGGCATGCACCACTAAACCTGGATAATTTTAAAAATTTTGTGTAGAAAAGAAGTTTCGCTATATTGCCCAGGCTGGTCTTGAACTTTTGCGCTCAAGGGATTCTCTCACCTCAGCCTCCCAAAGTGCTGGGATTACAGGTGTGATCCACCATGACTGGCCTAGAAAATTTCTAACCCTCTTCAGTTGGCCCTCAGTTTGCCAGTGGCTCTACCTGAGGTCGTAATTCATGTTGGGAAGTCCCTTTTTTCATTTGTTCATTATTTTTATTTTTTTAATTGACAAATGAAAGTTATCTACATTAATTGTGTACAATATGTTATTTTGAAATATGTATACATTATGGAGTGGCTAAATTGAGCTAATTAACACGTGCTACCTCACACACTTATCATTTTTGCTAATGAAAATGAGAGGTCCCATTTCTATAGCTACAGCTCACTCTGGATTTTATAGCCATAGTTCTCTCCTTCCTCTGCCCCTTCAGACCTCGCAGTGGCAATGACTTCCTGCTATTGCTAATCTAGGGGTGCATCACTATCCTTTGCTGGTTCCTGTACCAGCCCACACCTTTGAAAATAATTTATTTATTCAAATGTCTTCAAGTGTCACCTCTGCATGCGTAGCCAGCTTCCTGCTGGATGCTGACTGATACAATCATGGAACAGTGTCTGATATGGTTTGTGTCACCACTCAAATCTCACCTTAAACTGTAATAATCCCCCTGTGTCCAGGGTGGAGCCAGGTGGAAATAACCGAATCATGGGGGCAGTTTCTGCCATATTGTTCTCGTGGTAGTGAATACATCTCATGAGATTTGATGGTTTTATAAATGGGAGTTGCCCTGCACAAGTTTTCTCTTTGCCTGCCACCATGTAAGACGTCCCTTTGCTCCTCGTTCATCTTCCTCCCTGATTGTGAGGCCTCCCCGTCCTGTGGAACTGTGAGTCCATTAAACCTCTTTCCTTTATAAATTACCCAGTCTCGGGTATGTCTTTATCAGCATCATGAGAACAGACTAACACAGTAAATTGGTGCCGGGAGTGGGGCACTACTATAAAGATACCTGAAAATGTGGAAGTGACTTTGGAACTGGGTAACAGGCAGAGGTTGGAATTGTTTAGAGGGAAAGTTTGAAAAAACTTCCTAGCGATTGTTGTGTGGTTTTGACCAAAATGCTGACAGTGATATGGACAATAAAGTCCAGGCTGAGGTGGTCTCAGATGGAGATGAGGGATTTGTTGGGAACCGGAGCAAAGGTGACCTTTGCTATGTTTTAGCAAGAGACTGATGGCATTTTGCCCCTGCCCTAGAGATCTGTGGAACTTTGAACTTGAGAGAGATGATTTAGGGCATCTGGCGGAAGAGATTTCTAAGCAGCAAAGCCTTCAAGAGGTGACTTGGGTGCTGTTAAAAGCATTCAGCTTTCTATATTCACAAAGAGAAGCAGAGCATAAACGTTCAGAAAATTTGTAGCCTGATGATGTGGTAGAAAAGAAAAACTCATTTTCTGAAGAGAAATTTAAGATAGCTGCAGAAATTTGCGTAAGTAATGAGGAGCCAAATGTTAATTACCAAGACAATGGGGAAAATGTCTCCAAGGCATGTCAGAGGTTCTCATGGCAGCCCCTCTCTTCACAGGCCTGGAGTCCTAGGAGAGAAAAATGGGCCCCAGGGCCTTGCTGCTTTGTGTAGTCTGGACTTGGTGCCCTGCATCCCAGTCATAGCTAAAAGGGGCCAAAGAACAGCTTGGCCTGTGGCTTCAGTGGGTGCAAGCCCCAAGCTTTGGCAGCCTCCACATGGTGTTGAGCCTACAAGTGCACAGAAGTCAAGAATTGAGGTTTGGGAACCTTTGCCTAGATTTCAGAGGATGTGTGGAAATGCCTGGATCTCTAGACGGATGTTTGCTGCAGCGGTGGAGCCCTCATGGAAAAACTCTGCTAAGGCAGTGTGGAAGGGAAATGTTGGGTGGGAGACCCCACACAGAGTCTCCACTGGGGCACTGCCAAGTGGAGCTGTGAGAAGAAGGCCACCATCCTCCAGACCCCAGAATGGTAGATCCACCGACGGCTTGTACTGTATGCCTGGAAAAGCTGCAGACACACAATGCCACCCTGTGAAAGCAGCTGAAAACAGGGCTGTACCCTGTAAAGCCACAGGAGTGGAGCTGCCCAAGACTGTGGAAACCCACCTCTTGCATCAGCATTACCTGGATGTGAGACATGGAATCAAAGGAGATAATTTTGGAGCTTTAGGATTTGACTGCCCCACTGGATTTCAGACTTGCATGGGGGCTGTAGCCCTTTGTTTTGACCAATTTCTCCCATTTGGAATGGGTGTATTTACCCAATGCCTGCACCCCCACTGTATTTAGAAAGTAACTAACTTGCTTTTGATTTTACAGGCCCATAGTGGAAGGAACTTGCCTTGTCTCAGATGAGACTTTGGACTGTGGACTTTTTAGTTAATGCTGAAATGTGTTAAGACTATAAGGGACTGTTGGGAAGGCATGATTGGTTTTGAAATGTGAGCACATGAGATTTAGGAGGGGCCCAGGGGTGGAATGATATGGTTTGGCTCTGTCCCCACCCAAATCTCACCTTGAATTGTAATAATCCCCAGGTGTCAAGGGCAGGACCAGGTGGAGATAATTGAATCATGGGGGTGGTTTCTCCATACTGTTCTCATGGTAGTGAATAAGTCTCATGAGATCTGATGGCTTTATAAATGGAAATTCCCCTGCCACCATGTATGACATCCCTTTGCTCTTCCTTAGTCTTTGTCCATGATTGTGAGGCCTCCCCAGCCATGTGGAACTGCGAGTTCATTAAGCCTCTTTCCTTTATAAATTACCCAGTCTCAGGTATGTCTTTATTAGCAGTGCGAGAAGGGACTAATACATTGTCTTTAAGAAATACCCATCCGTTTCTAGGAACTGTTCGATCTGGGGTAGAGAGAACGAGAGTTCTAACCAAGACTCGCATAGTAAGAAGGTGAGGACATAGAGTAGAGAGATATTCAGGAAGCAGAACTGACAATATAGTCACTGACTGTAGGGTCAGGAGGAAGAAGAGGTAGAGAGAATGGATCCTTGGCTTTGGGCCTAAGTGCGTAGATGGTGATGTCATTCACCATATCATAGAATGTAAAAGGAAGGACAGGTACTAAGGAGAAAGCCAACACTCTGGAGTACAGTAATCTCAAGGTGCCTGTGGGGCCTCTAGGGGTAAAGAGGAGCCCTTGTTTACCTCCTGACTTGAAAAACTTGCATAGATTCAAATATTTTTTACATTCCTGCTTGGAATTTTCCCTTTTTACTTTTGCAGTCCATTTCTCACAATCTTCTGTGAAAATCAGCATATGCTGAAAGTAGGTAGTTTCTGTTATCTTTACTGTGACTTCATGACACCAGAGGGCCAGAAAACTAAAAATATTGAGAACCTAGGGCCATATCAATCTTCTTAAAACACCTGCATTTGTCTCTGCTCTTCATGAAGCTAAAAAAGGGTCTCGGCTGGGCACAGTGGCTCACTCCTATAAACCCAGCACTTTGGGAGGCCGAGGCAGGTGGATCGGATCACTTGAGGTCAGGAGTTCGAGACCAGCCTGGCCAACAATGGTGGAACCTCATCTCTGCTAAAAATACAAAAATTAGCCGGGCGTGGTAGCGTGCGCCTGTAATCCTAGCTACTCTAGGGGTTGAGGCAGGAGAATCACTTGAACCCGGGAGGCGGAGGTTGCAGTGAGCTGGGATCGCACAATTGCACTCCAGCCTGGGCGACAGACAGAGCAAGACTCCATAAATAAATAAATAAATAAATAAATAAATAAATAAATAAATAAATACAGGGTCTCTTTAAGTTGGGCGTGAAAAAGTCCTTGCCAGTCAGTCAAGCACTGCAGCACCCACAGCCCCTTCTAGTGCCCTGCCCAACTCTCTCTCTGGAGGACTCTGCTGCCCATCTGTGCCTGTCACCAGGTGGTGGTCCTGCCCTGCTGGCCTGGTGTGAGCTAGGGGTGTTGACGTCAATCCCCCGCCTCTGACACCTCAATTCTCATCCCTGTTGTGAATTTAGCTCAAAAACTTTCAACAATTATGGAAACAGAGCTCAAATTCTTTAGCCTGATGACCAAGTCACAGCCAAAATATTGAAGGAGAAAGCAGTGTCTCCTGGGGTCTGGTAGTATTTGTAATGGTAACTGATGGGCTATCCCTATGAGAGAAAGTAACTTTGAGGGAATAAGAGTCCGGGTCTTTTATTAGTGGGAGCTAAATCTTGGATTCACATGGGCATAAAGATGGGAACAACTGACACTGAGGACTCCAAAAGGAGGGAGATAGGGAAGGGGGCAAAGGCTGAAAAACTGTCTATTGGGTGGTATGTTCACTGTCTGAGTGACAGGATCAATGGAAGCCCAAACCTCAGCACCGCACAATATGCCCCTGTAACAAACCTGCACATGGACCTCCCGAATCCAAAATAAAAATGGAAATAAAAAAAAATCAGGGGTTCTAGGTCTAGATTCCATTGCCTGAGAGTGTGGTATGATTCCTCCAGGAAACAGTGGATTTTCTTCATTCTTTCATTTTTTAAGGTTCCATGATTCTTTTTAAATGCTTATTGTATATACTGTTCACATCATTCATTCAGCAGGCAGACATATAATGATCTTATTCTAATTTTTCATGACATTTACCTTTTATTCCTGATTAGATTAATAAATATTAGCATTTTGTATTTCCTACAACCCACTGTGTTTAAGTGGGTGTTAAAAAATACTTGTTGAGTAAATGGATGAATAGATCACTAAGTATGAATCACTGATATAGCACTCACCTCAAATTGGAAGACCTGAGGCAAACACCCCAGCTTATCCTTTAAGGACAGTTCTGGTTTCTTTTAATGTTCATTCAGCTAATTATCTCGAGGTCAGTGAAGCTAAACAGAAGGAAAAAGATTATCCTAAAGAATGGAGTTGTGTTTGATAGGTTAGTGCAGAGGCTCAGCTACTTGCTGTAGAATCTTGAACAAATTACTTAATCCACTTGAACTTATTTATCTATGAAATTAACTCATTTTAAAGAGTCAATGCAGTATAGTGAAAAGAGCATCAAACGTTAAGTCAAAACAGCAAGAGATCCAAGAGAGACGGAGATAGAGATGGGGATAGACATAGACATAGACATAGACATACAGATGCAGATACAGATGGATGGGGATAGGGTACTCAAGACTGAGGCTGCAGTCTTTTATAATCTAAGAATCTTGGAAGTGATCTGCCATTATTTATGCTGTATACTGTCAATCATGGAGACCAACCCTGGTACAGTGTGAGTGCAAATTACACAAGGACGTGAATACTTGAGACAAGGATTATTGGGGGCCATCTTGGAGCTGCTACCACAGTGCTCAATAACTGAATTGAAAATATTCCCAAGTACTGTTCTTACCCTTTCTTGTCTCCTTTGACTGTCTTC
The DNA here is from genome assembly GCF_009828535.3 of Hylobates moloch. NCBI lineage: Eukaryota > Metazoa > Chordata > Mammalia > Primates > Hylobatidae > Hylobates > Hylobates moloch. The sequence goes on along the minus strand of NW_026652283.1, from coordinate 12,930,849 downwards.
CCTGACAGAGTATAAACTCCTTATTCTCCATGATGTCCTTATATGCCAGGAACATGCTATATGTGTGCTCAATATTTGTTGAAATGAATGAATGGGTGCTATATGTTATCCATGTTTCAGCTCTTATTTATTTATTTATTTTTTTTGAGATGGAGTTTCACTCTGTCACCCAAAGTGGAGTGCAGTGGCGCAATCTCAGCTCACTGCAAGCTCTGCCTCCCGGGTTCACGCCATTCTCCTGCCTCAGCCTCCCGAGTAGCTGGGACTACAGGTGCAAGTCACCATGCCTGGCTAATTTCTTTTGTATTTTAGTAGAGACAGGGTTTCACCGTGTTGACCAGGCTGGTCTCAAACTCCTGAGCTCAGGCAATCTACCCGCCTCAGCCTCCCAAAGGGCTAAAATTACAGACATGAACCACTGCGCCCAGCCAGCTCTTTTTTTTCCAATGAGATGCAAGGAAACTTAAAGAGCCTCTAGTATATCTTTTTTTTTTTTGTCTCCCAGGCTGGAGTGTAGTGATACAATCTTGGCTCACTGCAACTTCTGCCTCTTAAGTTCAAGCAATTCTCCTGCCTCAGCTTCCCGAGTAGCTGGGATTATAGTGTGTACCTCTATGCCCTGGCTAATTTTTGTGTTTTTAGTAGAGACAGGGTTTTGCCATATTGGCCAGGCTGGTCTTGAACTCCTGCTCTCAAGTGATCTGCCTGCCTCAGCCTCCCAAAGTGCTGGGATTACAGGGGTGAGTGACTGCATCCGGTCTACCTCATCTTTTTACAGATGTGGAAACCAAGGTCTACACAGGTCCCCTTATTTGTCAGCAGTGCAGCTAAGTCTAGAATCTGATCCCTAAACTCCCAATTCTCTGGACTTTCTACTTCATTCTTTCTTAACTTCAGTCTTTGTAACTTGAAATTACCCTTGACACAGAATTTAGTAGCTCTGTTAATAAATCATCTACCTCTGCAGCTCTGCCTTTTGTGCTATTTGGCCTCAGTTCCACTTTTATTGAAATATTTGGTAATGCTCATCTGATTTTCCTTCTATATTACAATTTTCTCTTTCTGTTCACCTTCTGGTTTCCTGGCCCTAACCCTAAATGTACTGAATGGCCAAGGTTTCTTGGATATTAAGATCTAATATTTATGTGCACTATCATCTTCCATGCTCTGTTTATTTTTTTATTCTTGTGACACAGTTAATAATTATGCATCTCAAATGGCTGCAAGTTTAAAAAGCAAAAGAAAACATTCTCTTGCAGTAGGTCCTACTTAATTTACAGGTCTCATTTTTTGCTTCATTTCTCCATTTCTTTCCCTTATCTAGCACGAGCCTCATTAAAAACATTTATATGAGAGATCAGCATTTTTAAAGTCAAGATCTCTCTTCTATACTTACTGATGTTTGAAAAGGCCTCCTCCACTCTTTCTTCTTGGGTGATGGCACTTTGAATATAAAGCTAGTATAGTATGGGCCTCAATGCATTGGTATTTCCATGTTTATTTCCTCTGCCAGAATGAGCACCTTGAGGGTAGGCATTGTGTCTTAGTCATTTTTGTATACTTTAGTATCTCACAGTATAGCTCCTAAGAGGATCTCCATACATAGTTGTCAAGTGGAATCAACCAACCCTTCATATAATTTCAAATACATTACATGAAACCATCCTCTTCCCAATAGTGATCGTTCTTCTATAACATATTCTTGCATTTCAGTTAAAGACAGGGATGTCCCCTCCACCCCCCTACCCTGCCCAGGCTATCCTATGCTATCCCTTGAGTATCCCATATCCCTAAGTCTGACCTGAGCAGAGCTACTTGAAAGCACTCCTTTCCTGGAAAATGTGATTTGAAGTGTGCCAGGAAAATCTCTCTCCCATGTGTATGGTCCTTTTGTGAATAAATCCAAACCCATTCTCATTTGGGGCTTGAAAACTTTTTAGCTTTCAAAACCCTGCTTTGGAAATCCAGATGTCCCAAGGGAAGGCGGAAACTTGTCTCTCATCTGCTGACACCTTAGCAGCAATAACATTTCAGCAGAAAGTGCTGTGAGCAGCAGTTGGTAAAAAGTGGAGAGAAGCAGAAAAATGTCTTTTGTTCTTTCCCACCTGCTCTGGCTTTCTGGTCTTTGCTTTTTCTCAAGTATTTTTCTTTCCTTTTTTTTCTTCTCTTCTCTTTTCTTTTTCTTTTTTTTTTTTTTTTTGAGACTGAGTCTAACTCTATCTCCCAGTCTGGAGTGCAGTGGTGCAATCTTGACTCACTGCAACCTCTGCCTCCTGGGTTCAAGTGATTCTCGTGCCTCAGCCTCCTGGGTGGCTGGGATTACAGGCACCTGCCACGATGCCCTGCTAATTATTATTCTGATTTTTTTTTTGTATTTTTAGTAGAGATGAGGGTTCTACATGTTGGTCAGGCTGGTCTCGAACTCCTGACCTCAAGTGATCTGCCTGACCTCAGCCTCCCAAAGTTCTGGAATTACGGGTGCGAGCCACTGTGCCCGGCCATGTATATTTCTTGAGCTCATATCCGAAGATGGAAAATTAGCCATGACACTCCCATGGGCTATTTGGCTTTGGGGACCAGGGCAGCTTGGAGGGTCACCCTGTTGCACACAGCTTTAGCCCTGCTAAGAAGGGCTGTAGGGACCCCTTTGCCCAGCAGAGGGTACTGTGCTGGCAGCCTCTCTCACTGTGGATGGTCCCGGCTCAACTGTGCTAAACTTAGCTGCTGGTTTGAAAATTTTATTTGTTTCTGGTTTGTGACACAGTGCAACTCAAAATGGGATGACAAATGTTTACTCTTTAAAGGTTAAAATCCTTAAAATCATTTTTGAGAGTTTAATTTTTGCCCCCTAAATCCTCCGATGGAGTTAAAGACTCAGGTGATATCAAGAAACAAGATTGAGTGTTGACGGCTCTCCTTTCTTTTGTAGTAAGCAGGTATGTTTGCTGCCCCTTATTCTTCTAGCTGAGTCTTCACCCTCATTTAGGCCACCCCCAGAGCAAGGGTGGATGTGGGGGTCCCAGGAAGAGGTTGTATGTCCTTAAGGATTTGGGTGTTTTCCAACGGAGCACACTCAATGGTGGATCATCTCTCTGGTCTTCAGGAGGACTTTGCTTAAGGCAGAGTCCAGGTGAGAAGTACAGGGTTGGATGTGGTCTTCCAAGGGGGCCTTCATGACTCACAGCAGTCATTCCAGGCACATCTGATTCCCTCCAAAGATGATGAGTGTATCTGTGCAATGACTGACCTATGAGTAACCTATTATCACTGATGCCCCTTGGGCAAACCTAGCAGCCAGCAGTAGGTCAACAACCAAATAGAACTTCAGACAGCCTTTCACTTGTACCTTAGAACTTCCAACCTGCTATTCTTGGGAATCGCTCTGGGGTAGACATGAGATCCTCACCTTCTTGGCTTCTCAGAAATTGCTCTCCAGTTTTATTTAGACTGTATGAAGCAGGAACTGACAGAGCTGCCTAATGCTTCTTAGCATGCAATGTTATTACAAATATAATGGTGTTCAATTTAAAAATAAAATGCATTTTCTACTTTGCAACCCTTCTGTTCTCTTTCATTTAGCTGTTTAATAATGTCAAATGCTTAGAACCCGGATTAGAAATTCTTATAATAGTCTCTGATTAAACCCCAATAAAATCAGTCAGGAAAATTCATAATATAAGGCATGCTAACTAACTTTTGGAAGCTCAATTTACATTCTGTAAGGCTAAGACTAATTTGAGGATTACGTCTTAAACTAAAAAGCTTTATGGGTACTTAGGCAAAATATTAGTAATAATAAATGAAATAACCCAAAACTTGGGTAGTTTTGTTCCTTCATTGACTTACTGCATTTACTCTGTTTACTTTCAAAACATTATTTGAGAAAATGTACCATAATTCTTTAGAGCACTGAAGTAAAAATGCAAAGATAAGGGCCAAGCAGTGAAGGACATTGAATAATTATTCCAGAAAACTCAGGTTAAGGGAAATGTTATTATTATTATTTTTTTTGAGGCAGGGTCTCACTCTGTCACTTAGGCTGGAGTGCAGTGGTGTGATCTGGGCTCACTGCAATCTCTGCCTGCTGGGTTCAAGTGATTCTCCTGCTTCAGCCTCCTGAGTAGCTGGGATTATAGGTGCCCATCACTATGCTTGGCTAATTTTTTGTATTTTTAGTAGAAATGGGGTTTTGTCATATTGGCCAGGCTGGTCTTGAACTCCTGGCCTTAGGTGATCCATCTACCTCAGCCTCCCAAAGTGTTGGGATTACAGGAGTGAGCCACTGTGCCCAGCCAGGAAATGTCTACTTTTAAGCCCAAGACTTAATTCTGGATTTTCTTAGAGCCAGGGAAACAAGGGAATCAATTTGGGTTATCTAGCTCTCATATCTAATATGAGTAAACATACTGAATAAATGGCTTACTGGAATTAAATTCAAAAAAATTATGTTGTAAATCTTTGCAGATGTTGGTAAACATAGCGGACATATCTTCAACAAAACAAGGTGTTCTTTATTTAGCATTATCTACACCAGTTTCTGATAGAAAAATGAGGGCATAGTATTAAGTCATAGTTTGTGAAGCCATTTCTATAAAGAACTAGAGCAGTACTCAGGTATATAACTTTCCAGTGAAGTGACATGACACAGCTTAGAAATTCTAAAAGAAAAACAAGAAGGATGAAAGTTAAAATTCCTATAGTCTATCTTTCTTAAGCATCAGTGGTCAGAACTGGGTTTTTGTTAGGAACTTATAAAAGGTACTTCATAATTAAGGTCTCCTGAACTCCAGATATCTTGTGTGGTTTGAAATAATAATCATATACTTTAGAGATGTGGTGAGTCGATGTCTTATGATCCATTTGAAAGACTTTGCCTTTGTATCCTGATGAAGGACCACACTCCGGCTCTGAATAAATGGAAAAATACCTGCAAACATATTAATAAAGCACCCCACAGACTGCTGGGACTCAGAAGGCACTCAGTAAGTGTGAGTGCCCCATTAGGCAGGCAGTTTGCTATGGCCCCTGAGCGTTCCTACACATTCTTGCAAAATGGCTCACCTGCCTCCTGATGCTGAACAGTTCTGTAGCTAGTCACAGGCAAGTAAGCAGGTTTAGATGACCACAGTGTGACCACCCTGTAACAGCTTGCGCCCTAGGAGGAGAGGGACTAACTTATTTTTTGCTTGCTACAATGTTTGCTGCTTGAGGGAAAATTTCTGGACGCTAGGACTTGGGCTCCTCTCCTATAAGCCACCCCATTGTGTGAGCAGGTATTATCGGGTCCCATCATGTCACCCCTGTTGGACTTGGGGACAAGGGAAACTGTATAGATATGCTGATGCTCATGTTCCCCACTGAGGAATAAAGTCGTCTTTGATCCACACATCTTCGTCTGTCCATTAAACTGTAGACTACCTTGTTAGCTTTCAAGTAGGGTAAAATTTCTGACTCTTTGCAGCTTGTGACAGCGGTTTCCTAAGCCATCAAACCCAATCCTCCTTCTCTTCAGGTGGCCTCTTTGAGGCAGATTCATTATCATCATTAGCTCTGAGTGTTTTCTTCGACCAATAAGCTTCTGTTTACTTTCTCTACAATCACAATGATCAGGAATCATATTATTCAGCTTAGATAAGAACTGTGTGGCTGGGTGCGGTGACTCACACCTGTAATCCCAGCACTTCGGGAGGTTGAGGCGGGCAGATTACTTGAGGCCAGGAGTTCGAGACCAGCCTGGGCAACATGGAGAAACCCCATCTCTACTAAAAATACAAAAATAAGTCACACATGGTGGTGTATGCCTGTAATCCCAGCTACTCCAGAGGCTGAGGCACGAGACTCGCTTGAACCTGGGAGGCAGAGGCTGCAGCGAGCTGAGATTGTGCCACTGCACTCCAGCCTGGGTGACAGAGTGAGACTGTCTCAAAAAATAAAAAAGAATTGTGACAGTATGAGAGTCCCTGGGTGGGACATAAGATCCATACATATTCCTGTAGAAACAATAATAGTAAAAATAGTAATAACAAATTACTGTCATGAAGAAATTGATGTTCAGAGAGATTGTGCAGCTTCTCCAAGGTCACACAGCACGTGAATGGTAGAAACAAAATTAAAACCTAGGTCTGCTGATTCTTAGCCATTATTCTGTATTATTTCCTCATTAATAGTTTCCACTGCAGTTTTATATATATGCCTATATGTATGTGGTTCTTACCCTGACATCTTATTTGCCCTTGCTAGGGATCAGCAATCTTTTTAAAAATCTAGGACCAGTTCAAGATTTAATTACAGTGCCTGTGTTGTCTCCTTTCTTCTTCAGTACTATCTTCTTACAAATTGGCCTGAGTCTCCGTAGTTTGCTTTGGGTTGGTGATTTAAACAAGTAATGGTAGAACCAAGGAAGTTACAGAGGTACAATAGCCTAGGGAATCCTTAATATTTACTTGTAATGACCAGTGAATTTTAAATTTTTTTTTTTTTTAGAGATGGAGTCTTACTCTGTTGCCCAGGCTGGCCTTGGACTCCTGGGCTCATGGATTCCTGCTGCTTCAGCCTCTGGAGTAGCTGGGACTATAGGCATGCACCACTGTGCCCAGCCAAATTAGAAATATTCTTAATATTTCAAATATTATTGTTGCTTTTCTTATTTTAAATTTGTTATTGTTGCTCCCCTTATTTTAAATTTCTCTTAGTTATCTTTTTCTGACTTTTTTGGCTGCTTGTCTTTGTGTCTGCACATCCTGCACAATGTTGAAATTGTTCCGTTGATGGTTGAAAGATGAGTCCCTTTATCTATGATATTGGGAAAAGTTACTGAGCTGTCCACATGGTAGACCTGGTGTTTGTGTTAGAAGGACTGGTTCCTTGATGCCCCATTTGGAAGAATACCTCTAACTCTAAACAGAAACAGAACTTTCCCTCATTGTCCTTCCTATTTTTCACTTTGATGTAGTCCACAGCCACAACTTGACTAACAACTCCTACCTCCAAGGCTGCAGGTGTCCCAGACAGATTCCTTGGAACTGGTGCAGTGTAATAATTTCTTATGTCCTGATTGTAGATTATAAAACCAGCAAATGAATAATAATATTGATAATTATAATTACCACTACAACTACCACCACATTTGTTGAATATTGATTATTGACAAGGCTCCATGATGAAGGTATAGTATCTCATTGAACTGTTTTACCACTGTATCTAAGGTGGGTCGTGTTATGATTGACCCCATTTTACAAATAAGGGAATTGAGGCTTACAGAGGTTATGTAGTTTCCCATACCTGTTCAGCTGTCATGTGGCAAAAGAAGAATTTCGTCCTAGGTATTCAGATGTCAGAGCCTTCTCAAATGTTAGACCCACCATGCTCTAAAGGAGAGGTTCACAAAGTGTGGTTCTAAGAACAGCAGCATCAGCATTGCCTGGTAGCTTGTTATTCATGCAAATTTTGGGGCCTTATCTCATATTCACCGAATAAAAAGCTCCAGGGCCGAAGCCCGCAATCTGTTTAAATAAGTCTTCCCAGTTGACTCTGTTGTCTATTAGAGTTTTACAGCCATGGCTCTAAACTCCGAAGCTTTCTCCTCTCCATATAGATGTCTAATGTCAGTTCCATGAATGTTGATAATAAGAAATAATTTACTTAAAAAAAGTATGTTTGTTAAAATACAGATTGCCATATACATATATCTGTAAAATACTCTTGACAACCCCCCTCACCCAACTCCTGCATGAAGCCTGAATCAGATGAAACCTCCAACTCTGACTGCCAGTTTACAGGCAATACAGAGGACAGAGGAACATGTTGCACAACACCAAGGGAATGCAATCAGCAAAATCCAGACTGTGAGAAATTTTGCGGATTAATGATGTGGTTTCTTCAACAGATAAACTGCAATGAAGGAAGATTTGTATGATAAATGCACTAGATGAGACTCAAGAGATACTAACCAAATGCAATGTTTGGATCCCACTTAAAATAAAAATAAGCAAAATAATATAAACATTTTATAGGGCAATCAAGTAGTTAGGGACCTTTAAATGCTAATTGGATATTTAATGATGATAATTAATGTTAGTTTTTAAAGATATAATTTTTTAAAGCTATGTGGTTATATTTTTTAAAAAAAATCTTCAAACTTTTTTTTTAAGTCTTCAAACATACTAGAGTATTTACTGAAATAGAAGTTCCTGGGGTCAAGTTACTAGATTTAGTAAACATTGTGTTATGGCTGCCTCCTTAGCACATTCTCCCTTCTCCTGGTATCTACCCAGATTTTTATTTAAGTATTCATACCCCTCAGCCCTGCTAAGTCCAAAGGGTGAGATAACGTAGTTCATGCTTAATTTAGCTCAATCCTAAGCGTTAGCTACAATTTCTAGTTTGAAAAGGTGCCCTTTTGGCAGAAGGAACATTTTCTGTAAAATTCTGGGAAAGAAGTTTCCATTTTTTTTTTTTTAAACTCTGGGAAGCCACCCAAACTTGCTTCTCTAGGACATAGACAGTATAGCCTGTTCATAAGAGGGTCTTTTGGTATTCGTGACCTTGGTATTCAGTGTAGTCTCCGCCTACACTGAATTAGGGCTGACCTGTGTGAGCAAGAGAGAATACTGTGGAAGTGATGGTGTATGGCTTCTGAGGCTAAAAGACATTGCAATTTTCTTCATGTTATCTTGGATTTCTTGCTCCAGGGAAAGCCAGCTGCTATGTCATGAAGACCCTTGAAGCTGGTGAAGAATCCCACGTAGACAGAAACCAATTTGCCAGCATTAGCCTAACAGCCACATGAAGGAACCACCTTGGAAGTGAATCCCCTGTTCCTAGAAAGGTCTTCAGTGTCTTCAACTTCAGCTGATATCTGATTGCAACCTCATGAGAATGCCTAATCAGAATCCCACAACCAAACCAGTCCAGAATTTCATAAACACATTGCCTACAAGAAACAATAGCTGATTATTGTTGTTTTAGGATACTAAGTTTCATGTAATTTGTCCTGCAGAAATCAATAATGAATGCAATACATGAAAAAATTATAGCCCAGAGAGTTGGAAGTAGGCATTTTGTGACCATGGTGGGTTGAGGGGAGCCAATTTAGGGTGAAGCTTACATTTTGGGAGGCAAAGCAGAGAGACTGGAAGGAAATTGACTCCTCATTGTCATCAGTGAAACCCATCTCACTTCTGTGCTTTCCAGGTCATGAGCAATAAGTTTCTCTTATTGTTAAAGCCAATTTGGGTTTCAATTACTTTTAAATGCCTGATTGGAGCAGGAAATATGAGAATTTTGGTGGTATAAATGGACTACATGGACAGCATGATAATAAACGAAAGAAATAATAAGTGATTAAAAAAGTGATTCTGAACAGGTAGGCTATTGTATTAGTTTCCCAGGGCTGCTGTAGCAAATCAGCACAGACTGGATGACTTAACGCAACAGGATTTTATATTCTCATCAGGGTTCTAAAAGCCAGAAGTCCAAAATCTAGTCTGGGTTGGTTCCTCCTGAAGACTCTGAGGGAGAATCTGTTCCTTGCCTCTGTCCTAGCTTCCGGTGGCTGCCAGCAATCCTTGGAGTTCCTTTGCTTATGGCTGCATCACTCCAGTCTCTGTTTCTGTCATTTATGTGGCCTTCGTCCTTGTGTGTGTTGACATAGATTTCTTATAAGGACTCTGCTCACTGGATTTAGGACACATCCGAATCCAGTAGGACCTCATTTTAACTAATTACATCTGCAAAGATCCTATTTCCAAATAAGCTCCCATTCTGAGTTCGGGGCAGACCTGAATTTCTGAGGGACACTATTCAATCTGGTACAGCTATAACTTACAGTGTTCATTGACTTAACAGATACTTATTGAGTGTCTACTGTGTGCTGGACCCTGGGTTAGTCAGTAGAGACAGTGTGAACAAGACAGATGTGACACATGTTTTACGTAGAGCTTACAGTCCTTACAGTCCAGTATAGAAGACAGATATTAAGCAAATGGTTGCAAGTGTAATAAAAATTACAAAAGAAGGAGCACTAGAATGTGATGGTATCACCTGAGAAGAGACCTAAACTATCTGAGGTGGGAGTGGTGGGGGTAGTCAAAAAGGCCTCCTTGTGGAAGGGACATCTAAGCTAAAACCAAGCAGAAAATAGGGATTAGCTCAGTGAAGAGTGTAAAGACCAGATTATTACAAACCAATGCTGTGTATGAGAATTTGCATTTTTTAACAAGCACTTCAGTAATGTGCCCACATGCTGGACTTTGAGAACCCTTGCTCTGGGTCCTCAGCTGACCTGAAATAGATCCCTATCTCCCCAACAACTACCCACAAAAAAGACCACTCCTCCTCTGCTCTCTCACTCAGCCCTGTGAACCAGGCCAGGGTGAGGACACCCCTGAGAACTGGGCTCCCTCCCTATTGTGACACTTGGGCCCCCTTCCCACCACTGTGCTGAATCAACTAAATAAAACACATGGCTTATATCTGGTTTAGATTTTTCTCCTCCTTCGGTGAGCATTTTCCAACTTTTCCCTGCCTCCAACTCTGTTCTATTTTCTGCCACATAGCAAGCCTATTGCTTTGCATTTCAGTTGATAATTTATTTGCCATTGAATTGCAGAAGTTCACCTTTCTCTTAAAAGCATCTCGTGTATGTTGCACTAATTCAATGTTTTATATGAAGAAAAGGTGTTGACATTTTCTTCATTTCTCATCTTCATCAACAGAAACAGTTTTTAAAAACAGTATCTTTCCTTTAGAATAGGAGATAGAGAAAGTCCAGAATAACAATTCCCAAATATCCAACTGAAAAATATTTTAACAATTGGGGCTGTTTCTCAGGAAAAGTAGTAGATTCTTACCACTTGATTCCTTTGCAAGGTGGGTGAAACTGACATTTTAACTGATAATGATCAGAGATTTTAGAGCTTTAAAGAGTCTTGGAGGTCATTGAAATTCTGAAAGACCATAATCTCCTTTATTTTAAAGTTGAGGAAAATTAAAACTGAAGGAGGTAAGATGAGTTACATAGTCAGTGTCACCAGGTAACTCCAAACTCCTCTTATTCCTCAAGACCTGTTATTTGGTTTATTTTCAATGATTTAGATTCTCCACCTTACTTGGTAGCTAGGCTACTTATGCCTAAGCCACATGCTCAAGGTTTCTCCTCCTCATTTGTTGCCACTTAACCCATAAGAAACCCAGCGCCTTCCTCATGCAGTGGCCCAGGTCTCAGAGAAATGAGGGTCACTCGTCATATCAGAACTAGGGAACCGGCCCCACACTAGAGCTCTGGCTTTTGAGTCTTTTTCAAAAGGTTATACATGCCTTAGACACACAGAAAAGAAAAAAAAATATTTTAAAGCCGTTTTCATTCGTTGTCTCCAGTCTAAAAATAGGGTGACAGAGGGATCGTGGGATAAGCAGCCGGAGCAGGGAAGAGTCGGTTGCCACAGTAACCAATGAGCCATTTCGCCGCATTTGCCTTGACTGTGATTTCTGGGATGTTTTTTCCCCCTTTCCTTCTCTTGTGCGTGGGGGTGGGGGTAGGTGGTGGGGGCATTTTTAGATTATATAATGTGGAACCAGATTCCTTACCTCCGGAGTCAACCAGTCTTCATGAAATTGCTATTCCCTTTTACATCTCCCTCCCACTGCAAACAGCCCAGGTTCAGTTGGCTTTCACTGGGGACCAAGAGAAAAGATTAGGATCACACCCATCTCTAAGTACAGTAGTACCTTTCTTGAACACCTCTCCAATTTTTGACAGCCTAGCTTCGTAGAAATATTTCTTGCTCCCTTCCCCCCAGTCAGGTGCTCAAATGTCACAGACTCCAGGAGCCCACTGGGAGACTACTGGGGCTCTCCCTGTTCCAGAGCAAAGAGGGGTGGCCCTACATGAGGTTGCAGTCTGTGAAGTTGCTCTGAGGCTGACCTGGTTCTCTTGCCTCAAGAGAGCACCTCTCTTACCTCAGGCTCCATCGTCTCCCAACCTGTACATCCTGGGATCTGGATGCAGGCCCATTTTATAGTGTAAACAGCACTGGCTTTGGAGGCAGAGAGACTTATGTTTGAATTGGAACCCACTATCACCTTGGGCTAATAATGATTTAATATTTCTGAGCCTGCTAAGAGACAATAGGCACAAAGCAGCCAGCACAGTTCTGGCACAAGTGAGGCACTGAATAAATGTTAGTCGTATCCACTACTTCCCCAATTTCCCTGTCCATCACTGCTCTCCTTTCCTCCTCTCTGCTATCATAGGCCTCTGGCAGACCACTGCAGGCTTACTCCCATCAGCATTTGAAACACCTAACATATGTTTATTTTAGAGATTACTTTTTCCTGTATCTCTTTTGATCTCTTTTCCTCTCTACAGTCTTCATTCTCCTGCTGGCTGCCTTGTGTCCTCACATGGCATCTCTCCATACTTAAGACCTTTCCTGGCTCGTTTTCATCAAAACACATCTATTCTTTATCCCATTTATGAAGAGCCCAGGCGGTGCTTGAATAGCTAATCAGGTTTAAATCAAAATGTAAAAATGTGTTCAATGGACACAAATGGGTTAAAATGACGCATGACAAGCTCAAATCTTTACTGCTTATTAGGGTTATGAGGTAGGAATGAAAAACTGAATGGGAGTGTATTCATTAGAAATATTTTTTTATTTGCAAATAAAATCCAACCTGAACTCACCTAAGCAAAGAAGGAATATGTTTGCCAAAGTAAGTTGGAAGTCCAGGAGTGAAGCTATCCACAGGGATTCCAGAGATTCAATGACTAGCATCAGAACTCTTTCTTTTGGCTATAGTTTGGATGTTTGGCCCCTTCAAATCTTATGTTGAAACTTGATCCTCAATGATGGTGGTATTTGGGTCATGGGGGTGGATCCCTCATGAATGGCTTGGTGCCATTCTCAAGGCAATGAGTTCGTTCTTGCGCTATTAGTTCCATAAGAGCTGGTTGTTAAAAAGAGCCTGGCACCTCCCTCCTCTTTCTCTCATTTTCTCTCTTGCCAGGTGATCTCTGCATGCTGGCTCACTTGGCCTTCTTCCATGAGTGAAAGCATACTGAAGCCCTTACTAGAAGCAAATGCTGGTGCCATGCTTCTTGTACAGTCTGCAGAACTGTGAGCCAAATAAACCTCTTTTCTTTGTAAATTACCCAGACTCAGGTATTCTTTTACAGCAACACAAATGGGCCAAGACAGAAAATTGGTACCAAGAAGTCAGGTATTGCTATGAAGATATCTGAAAATGTGGAACTGGCTTTGGAACTGGGTAGTAGGCAGAGGTTGGAAGATTTTGGAGGGTTCAGAAGAAGACAGGAAGATAAAGGAAAGTTAGGAACTTCTTAGAGATTGTTGGTGGTTGTGACCAAAATGCTGACAAAAATGTAAACAGTAAAGGTCATGCTGATGAAGTCTCAGGTAGAAATAAGGAACTTACTGGGAAGTGGAGCCAAGGTCACCCATGTTACTTCATGACAAAGAATTCGGTTGCATTGTGTCATGCTCTCAGGCTTTGAGGAAGGCCAGACTTAAGAGTGATAACCTAGAGTGTCTGGTTGAAGAAATTTCAAAGCAGCAAAACATTCAAGATGTGGCATGGCTGCTTTTAACTTTTATGTCAGATATGGGAGGAAAGAAATGACCTAAATGTGGAATTTATAATTAAAAAGAAAGCAGAATGTAAAAATCTGGAAAATTCACAGCCTAGCTCTGTATTAGAGAAGGAAAGAGCCTTTTCAGGAGAGGAATCCAAGGGTGCTTGCAGAGCAACCATTTACTAGAGAGATTAACAGCGATGAAAGGGAATCAGGTGTTAATAGTTAAGACAATGGAGAAAAGGCCCCCACAGGCATTTCAAAGATCCTCAAAGCAGCCCCTCCCATCACAGTCTCAGAGGCCTACAAGGCCAGAATCCTTTTACGGGAATGGCCTTGAGTGCTGCTGTCTTGTACCACCTCCAGATGCTGCTTTCTAAATCCCCGCCACTACAGCTCCAGCCACAACTCAAACGGCTCCAGGTACTGTTTGAGCCACTGCTTGGTGGCTTCCACATGCTTTTAATTCTGCAGGATGAAGAATTTAAGAGCAGAGGCTCTCAACTTCTACCTAGATTTCAGAGGATGTATATAGGAAAACCTGGGTGCCCAGGCAGAAGCCTGTTGCAGACTCTAGTAATGCAATGCTGAGCAAAATTGTGGGGTTTGAGCCCCCATAGAGAGTCCCCATGAGCACACTGTCTAGTGGAGCTGTCGGGGCAGGGCTACCACCCTTTAGACCCCAGAATTATACAGCCAGCAGCAGCATGGAATCTCAGCCTGGAAAACCCACAGACATTGGACTTTGGTCTGTGTGAGCAGCCACGTAGGCGGCGCCCAGCAAAGCCATGGGGACAGTGCTTCACGAGGCCTTGGGAGCCCACTCCTCACACTAGTGTGTCCAGGATGCTGGACATGGAGTCAAGGGAGATCATTTTGTAGCTTTAAGATTTAACATCTGCCCTGCTGGGTTTTGGACTTGTGTGAGGCCTGTTACTCCTTTCTTTTGGCCAGTTTATCCCTTTTGTAATAGGAATGTTTGCCCAATGCCTGTATAATCATTGTATCTTGGAAGTAAATAACTTATTTATTTTATGTTTCTTTCAGAGATGAGGTCTTACTATATTGCCCAGTCTGAAGTGCATTGGCTATTCACAGGTGTAGTTCTGCTACTGATTACTGCAAGAGTTTTGACCTGCTCTGTTTATTTTTAGTTTTTAAAAATTATTTATGTATTTTTTTAATTTTTTTTGAGATGGAGTCTCGCTCTGTCGCCTAGGCTGGAGTGCAGTGGTGTGATCTCAGCTCACTGCAACCTCTGCCTCCTGGGTTCAAGCAATTCTCCTGCCTCACCCTCCCAAGTAGCTGGGACTACAGGTGCATGCTGCCACACCAGGCTACTTTTTTGGTATTTTAGTAGAGACGGGGTTTCACCATGTTTACCTGAGTTTCAAATTCCTGGGCTCAGGCAATCCACCTGCCTCAGTCTCCCAAACTGCTAGCATTACAGGTGTGAGCCACTGCACCTGGCCTCTTTTAATAATTTTTAAAATCATATTTGAACTTGCAGCACTGCATGACCTGCTCTGTTTCTGACCTGGGCTGGTTCACCCCTCCTTAGGCAACCTGGTGGTCCCCCACCCTCAGGAGGTCACCATATTGATGCTGAACTTAGTGCAGACAACTGATCGGCATAGTGCCCTACAGCTCAGAACTCCTGGGCTCAAGTGGTCCTCCTGCCTCAGCCTCTGAAGTAGCTGGGACTACAGGAACACACCACAAGAACTTATTTTTCATGTTAATGGCTCACAGCTGTAAGAAACTTGAGTATTATAGGAGACTTTGAACTTCTCAGTTGATGCTGGAACAGGTTAAGACAATTGGGGACTATTGAGAAGGGATGACTTTATTTTGAAATGTGAGAAGGACATGAGATTTGGGGGGCTAGCGGCAGAATTTTATGGTTTTGATGTTTGACATTTTCAAATCTTATGTTGAAATTTGATCCCCAATCATTGGCCAATGCTGGATGTGGGAGCCTAATGGGAGGTGTTTGGGTCATGGGGTAGATCTTTCATGAGTGGCTTGGTTCTGTCCTCATGGTAATTAGTGAGTTCTTGCTGTATTAGTTCCTGTGGGAACCCACTGTTAAAAAAAGCATAGCACCTTTTTCCTTCTCTCTTGCTTCTTCTCTCGCCATGTGATCTTTGAACACACTGGTTCCCATTCCCCTTTCACCATGAGTGGAAGCAGCTTGAAGTTCTCATTAGAAGCAGAGCTGGCACCATACTTTTTGCATAGTCTGCAGGTCCTTGCACCAAATAAATCTCTTTTGTTTATTTATAAATTGCCCAGCCTCAGGCATTCCTTTATAGCAACACAAATGGACTAAGACACTGTTCCTTAACTCTGCTTGTCTCCCAGTGGCTTTATCCTTGCTTACCACAGACAGGCTTTCCCCAGACTTATATGTTTCTAGCTTCTGTGACCCAAGAGGCAAGAATTCTTCTCTTTCAACTTCAGATTGCAAAATTCCAGGAAAAGACTTTGGCCTGGTTTGCATCTTAGGTGAATCAATCACTTTGGCCAAGAGAATGGGATACTATCATTGACCATGTTATGTCTCATGTTGAGGAGGTGACAGTCTGTGGTGAGTAGTCACCAGAATGACATGATTCAAATGGGAGAAGATCAATTTCCCCAAAGAAGATAGAACACTCGTGTAAGGCAGAAACAACAGAAGTTCACTTCAGAAGGTTAACCACAAAAGAACTGCCTGGACACTCAGAAAAGCATCTGTAGAGCTGCAGAGTAGGTACAAAGCAAGTGTTTGAATGACTCTGAAGACAAAGTTCTTGCCCTCAGGGAGCTGTGAATTCAGCGCAGGAGAAAGAATTAAAAATACAAAGAGAAAACAGGTGCAATTGCAGGCATACAGTTATGTAGCTGGAGAGGAATTGAGAGGACTGAAAATGAAAACTTGAAATTGCCACCATATGTCAAAAAAGTTAATTTATAATAGCATCATATTTCAAATTGGGTTCTGTGGAGTGCCAGCATTACATTAGATGCTGCTCTGGCCCTGGGCTGAATGCTCGTATTCCCCCAAATTTCCTATGTTGAAACCCTAATCCCTAAAGTGATGGTATTGGGAGGTGGGGACTTTGGGAGGTGATTGGATCACGAGAGAGGATTCCTCATGAATGGGATTAGTGCCCTTATAGGAGAAGCAAAGAGAAATTCTTCACCCCATACACCATGTGAGAACCTAGCAAGAATGTGCTATCTATGGGCCAGAAAATGGTGTTGGACCAGACACTGAATATACCAGCACCTTGATCTTGGACTTAGCTTCCAGAACTGTGAGGAAAAAAATTTCTGTTGTTTATAAGCTATCCAATCTATGGCATTTTGTTACAGCAGACCAAATGAGCTAAGATGCTAATAGGTGTTCCCAAGAAAAAATAAAAAAGAAAAGAAGGAAAAAGAAAGGGAAAGGGTCTCTGTGCCATGTTTTAGAAATGATGGATTAAAGTTATTAGGTTTTAATTTCTTTTCTTAATCAGGTTTTAATTTTTTTTCTTATTATGTTAGTACTCATTTCACACATATTTGACCATAGAACCAACCTTTTTAACCATAGACAACTTACAGGATCTTGAGGTGGATTCATGTCCCATAGATCTTATTCTGGAAAATACTACCATAAAGACATCCACATAAATCATGGTGACAGTCAGAATATCAGATTTAGAAGGACCTTTAGAGATCAAATATCTGAATACTTTTTTTAAAGAAATTAAACTTTTTATTTTATTTAAGATAATGGATTCACATGCAGTTGTAAGAAATAATATACAGAAATCCCATGTATACTTTACCTAGTTTTGCCTAATAGAAACATTTTGCAAAGGAATAGTACAATATGACTACCAGGATATTGACATTGATATGGTCAAGACACTGAACATTTTTATCATCACAAATTCTTTTTTTGTTGTTGTTGAGATGGAGTCTCACTCTGTTGCCTAGGCTGGAGTGCAGTGGTGCGATCTTGGCTCACTGCAACCTCTGCCTCCTGGGTTCAAGCGATTCTCCTACCTCAGCCTCCCATGAAGCTGGGATTACAGACATGCGCCACGATGCCCAGCTAATTTTTGTATTTTTAGTAGAGACGGGGTTTCACCATGTTGGCCAGGCTGGTCTCAAACTCCACCCACCTCGACCTCCCAAAGTGCTGGGATTACAGGCATGAGTCACAACACTGGCCCATCATCACAAATTCTTTATGTTGCTCTTTTATTACCACACTTACTTCCCTCCTGCCCCATCCCCTCCTTAATTCCTGGGAGCCACTACTTTGTTTTCCATTTCTATAATTTTGTCATTTCAAGAATGTTACACAAATGGAAACATGTGTGTAACCGTTTGGGATTGGCTTTTTTCACTGAGCATCATTCTCTGGAGAATTATGTATACCAGTGGTTTGTTCCTTTTTATTGCTGAGTAGTATTCCATGGAATGGACAGAAGAGTTTGTCTAACCATTTATCTATTAAAGGCCATCTGGGTTGTTTCCAGTTTTGGGCTACTATAAATAAAACTTCAATAAATTTTCATGTACAAGTTTTTGTATGAACATAAGTTGTTTCTCTAGTATAAATACCCAGGAATGTAATTGCTTGGGTCATATGGTACTTGCATGTTTAAGTTTCAAGGGTTCTTTTTTTTTTTTCGAGATGGAGTCTCGCCCTGTCACCCAGGCTGGAGTGCAGTGGTGCGATCTTGAGAGTTCTTTATGTTGTTCTAGATACTAGTCATCTGTTGGATGTGCGGTCTGCATATATTTTGTTCTAGTGTATAGCTTGTATTTTCATCCTCTTGGCAGGAACTTTTACACAGCAAGTTTTTAGTTTTGATGATGTCAAATTTATTAATTTATTCTGCTATGGATTGTGCTTTTGGTGTCAAGTGTAAGAACTGTTTGCCTAGTTGTAGATTCTCAAGATTTTCTCCTGTTTTTTTTTCCTGGAAGTTTTATGGTTCTATGTTTTGCATTTAAGTCTGTTATTCATTTTGAGTTTATTTTTGTACAAGGAGTAAGATTTAAGTTGGAAATTATTATTATTATGATTATTTGTGTATAGACGTCTAATTATTTCAGTACTACTTGTTGAAAAAGCTATCGTTCCTCCATTGCATTGCTTTTGCACCTTTATCGAAAGGCTGCTGGGCATATTTGTTTTGGTCTATTTCTGTGTTCTCTGTTCTGTTCCACTGAGCTATGCATCTGTCTCTCTGCCAACACCACACCATCTTGATGGCTGTATCTATATAATAAATATTGGTATCAGGTTAATTTATTTATTCTTTATTCTTCCTTTCCAAATTTGTTTTAACTATTCTAGCTCCTCTGCCTTTCCATATACATTCTTGAATAATCTTGTCTATACTTAAAAAAATTCTTGATGGAATTTTAATAGAAATTATGTTAAACTTGCATATGAGTCTGGGGAGAATTAACACTTTATTATGTTGAGTCTCTCAATTCAGGAACACAATATGCCTCTCGATTTATTTAGGCCTTTGATTTATTTTATCAGTGTTTTTTAGGTTTTAGCACCCAAATCCTATATATATCTTGTTAGATCTATTCCTGAGTATTTCCTTTCTTTTTTAGGAATTGTAAATGCCATTGTATTTTTCACTTTGATGTCCATGTGTTTATTGATAGTATTATATATACATATAATTGAGTTTTGTATGTTTATCTTATACTCTATGACTTTGCTGGATTAACTTGTTAGTTCTAGGTGCGTTTTTTGATAAATTTCTTGAGATTTTCTATGTACACAATCATGCCATTTACAAATAAAAATAATTTTATTTCTTGCTTTATGATCTGTATCCGTTTTAATTATTTTTCTTGCCTTATTGCACTGGCTAGAACTTCAAGCATTATGTTGAATCAGAGCAGCTAGAATCGGCATTCATGCCTTAATCTTAGGTGTAAAGCATTCAGGCTTTTGTCATTAACTGCAAAGTCACCTGAAGCTTTTTTGTAGATGCTCTTTATCCAATTGAAGAAGATTCCCTCTATTCCATATTTATGAGAGTTTTTTTAAAGTGATGAATGAGTGTTAAGTTTTGTGAAATGCTTTTTTTCTGCATTGATTGATATGTCATGTAATTTTTTCCTCTAATCTGATTGGTGAATTACATTTATTGATTTTCAAATATTGAACCAGACTTGCATCCCTGGAATAAACCCCAATTGGTAATGATGTATCATTTAAAAGATATATTGCTGGGCCAGGCATGGTGGCTCATTCCTATAATCCCAGCACTTTGGGAGGCCGAGGCGGGCAGATTGTCTGAGGTCAGTTTGAGACCAGTCTGGCCAACACGGTGAAACCCTGTCTCTACTAAAAATACAAAACAATTAGCCGGGCGTGGTGGTGTGTGCCTCTAATCCCTATTCGGGATAATCATCTACTCGGGAGGCTGAGGCAGGGAAATTGCTTGAACCAGGGAGATGGAGGTTGCAGTGAGCCAAGATTGTGCTACTGCACTCCAGTCTGGGCAACAGAGCAAGACTCCATCTCAAAAGAAAAAAAAAATATATATATATACACACACACACAAACATATACCTGGATTTTATTTGGTAATATTTTGTTACGGATTTTTATGTCTATATTCATGAGGGGTATTGGTCTTTAGTTTTTTAAATTGTCATTTTCTGGCTTTGGTATCAGGCTAATTATAGCTTTATAAATTGAATTGGGAAGTGTTTCCTTTTGTATTTTCTGGAAGAGATGGTGTAGAATTTGTATTAATTCTTCTTTAAAATGATTGCTGGAATTCTGTTTTTTTTTTTTTAACAGGGTTAGTGGAATTCTTGAGCAAAACCATCTGGGCTTGGAGATATCTTTTTTGGGAGTTTTTCAAATCATAAATTCAATTTTCTTCATAGTCATAGACCTAGTCACATTATTTATTTTATGTGAGTTGTGGTTGTGTGTGTGTGTATGTGTGTGTGTCTTTTTGAGGAATTTGTCCACTTTGTGAAATTTGTGTGTAGAATTGTTTGTAGTATTCCCATATTGTCCTTTCAATGTCTGCAGAGTTCGTAGTCATATCTTCTGTTTCATTCCGATACAGGTAATTTATGTCTTCTCTCTTTTTTCCTTTGTCAGTCTTGCTAGAGCTTGTCCATTTTATTTTTGATTTTTCGAAAAACCAAGTCTTTTTAAAATTGAATTTTTTTATTGTTTTTCTATTTTTTGTTTCACTGATTTCTGCTCTTATCTTTGTTACTTCCTTTCTTCTACTTCTTTTGAGTTTATTTTACCCTTCATTTTCTAGGGGCTAGTGGTGAGAGCTTAGATTATTGATTTGAGACATTCCTCTTTTCTTACACATGCATTTAGTGCTATAAATTACCCTCTCAGCCCTGCTATAGCTGTGTTGCACACATTGACATATGTTGTAGTTTCATTTTCATTCAGTTCAATATATATATTTAAATTTCCTTTCAGATTTCCTCTTTGTTGATATTTTACAAGTATGTTGTCTGGGTTCCAAGTGTTTGGAATGTTTTGTTGTTGTTAGAGACAGGGTCTTGCTCTGTTGCCCAGGCTGAATTGCAGTGGGGTGATCGTAGCTCACTGAACCTTGAACTCTTGAACTCAAACAATCCTCTCGCCTCAGCCTCCTGAGTAGCTGGGGCTACAGATGTGAGCTATTGCTCTCGGCCAAGTTTTAAAATAAATCTCTTTGTTATTAATTCCTAGTCTGATTCCATTGTGATTGGAGGACACACTTTGATTTCAGTTCTTTTAAAGTTGTTGAGGTTTGTTTTATAGGCCAGGATTTATTTCATCTTAGCATATGTTCCATGGACACCTGAAAGCAATGTACATTCTGCTATTGTTGGGTGGAGTGTTCCATAACTGTCGATTGATCCTGTTGGTTGATAGTGTTGAGTTTTATGTCCCTGCTGATTTTCTGTGTAATTGTTCTACTAATTATTGAGAGAAGGATGTTGAAACCTTCAACTATAATCGTGGGTTTCTCTATTTCTCTTTTCCATTCTATCAATTTTTTCTTGAAATATTTACCAGTTCTGTTGTTTGGTTCATACACATTTAAAATTACTATGTCTTCTTGGTAGACTGTTCCTTTTATAATTATTAGATGTTCCTCTCCCACTTTTACTTTTAATACAATTGTTGATAAATTAGGACTTAAGTCTGCCATTTTATTATTTTTGTTTTCTATTTGTTTTTGTTGTTTTTCATTTTTCTGTTTGCTTTTTTTTTTTGCATTCCTGTGGGTTACTTGAACTTTTTTAAGAATTTCCACTTAAGTTACTTGTAATATTTTTGAGTGTATCTCTGTTTACATACATAACTTATCATAGCTTTCTATTATCATCATATTATCAGTTTGAGTAAAGGAGCCTTACTTCCCTTTATGTTCTTTTACCTTCATCCATTTATAATATAATTTTCTTAAGTACTTCCTCTACATAATTCAGAACTGCATTAGGCAATGCAATAGTTTTTTTTCAACCATCAAACATAATTTACAAAATGCAAAAGGAAAAGGTTATTGTGTTTATCCATTTTTTTCTTACAATATTCTTTTTCTTCCTGATATTCCCAGGTTTTTTCTTTCTTTGTTTTTTTTGGAGACAGGGTCTCTCTCTGTAGCCCAAGATGGAGTACAGTGGCAGAATCATGGCTTACTGCAGTCTTGACCTCTTAGGCTCAGGAGGTCTTCCCACTCAGCCTGTTTTCTTATATATGCGTTGAGTGAGTAGCTGGGACCACAAGCGCATGCACCACTATGCCCAGCTTTTTTTTTTTTTGGCAGAGATGAGGTCTCACTATGTTGCCCAGGCTGATATCAAACTTCTGTGCTCAATCAATCCTCCCTTGGTCTTGGCCTCCTGTAGCGCTGGGATTACAGGTATGAGCCACTGTGCCTGGTTTCAGGTTTATATTTTTAATAATTTCTTTTCTGCTTAGAGAACTTTTGGTAATTCTTTTTAGAGTACAACACATTCTTTTAGATTTCTTAAAATCTGAAAATGTCTTGATTTCCCCTTCATTCTTGAAATATATTTTTGCTGGATATAGGATTCTAAATTTACAGATTTCTCTTTCAGCAGTTGAGAAATGTTGTGCCATGTTTTTTCTGGCCTCTATAGTTTTGATGAAAAACCCACTGTCGTTTGATTTGTATTTCTCCTATAAGTGAGGTATTAGTTTCTTTAGCTGCTTTCAAAGTCTTTAATTTTCATAGGTTTGACTATAATATATCCTTGTGTAGATCTCTTTGAGTGTATTCTATTTGAGGTTTATTCAGCCTTTTTTTTTTTTTAGGCAGTCTCACTCTGTCACTCAGGCTGGAGTTCAATGGCATGATCTCAGCTCACTGCAACATCTGCCTCCCAGTTTGGACCGATTCTTGTGCCTCACCCTCCCAAGTAGCTGGTAATATCGGCATGTGCCACCATGCCTAGCTAATTTTTCTTTTTTTTTTTTTCTCCTGAAGATGAATACAAATAATATATTTAAAATATATTAGCAAATAGAATCCAGAAATATATAAAAAGAAAAAATATATCATTACCAAGTGAGTTTATCCCAGGAATGGAAAGTTCAGTCAACATTAGAAAATCTATCAATGTAATTCACTGCATTAACAGAGCAAATGACAAAAAAAAGTCTCCATAGAAACAGAAAAAAAAACTTGACAGTATCTGTCCATGATAAAAACTCTCATCAAGTTAGAAATAAAAGAAAGTTCCCTCATCCTGATAAAGGCATCTGTATAAAACATATAGCTAATATCATATTTAATGCCTAAAGGCTGAAATTGGAAAAAAGTTAAACATTACTGTTCTCACTACTCTTCAACATTCTATTGGACATCTTAACAAGTATGATAAAAAAAAAAATAAAAGATGTAAGTATTGAAAAAATAGTAAAACTGAGATTATTCACAGATGGTATGATTGTGTACATAGAGAACCACATGGAATCTATAAAAAATAATAACTGATACATGAACTTAGGTTACAAAATACAAAGTCAATATTTAAAAATCAATTTTATTTTTTTATTTTATTTATTTTTTTATTATACTTTAAGTTTTAGGGTACATGTGCACAATGTGCAGGTTTGTTACATATGTATCCATGTGCCATGTTGATTTCCTGCACCCATTAACTCGTCATTTAGCGTTAGGTATATCTCCTAATGCTGTCCCTCCCCCCTCCCCCAACCCCACAACAGTCCCCGGAGTGTGATGTTCCCCTTCCTGTGTCCATGAGTTCTCATTGTTCAATTCCCACCTATGAGTGAGAACATGCGGTGTTTGGTTTTTTGTCCTTGCGATAGTTTACTGAGAATGATGTTTTCCAGTTTCATCCATGTCCCTACAAAGGACATGAACTCATCATTTTTTATGGCTGCATAGTATTCCATGGTGTATATGTGCCACATTTTCTTAATCCAGTCTATTGCTGTTGGACACTTGGGTTGGTTCCAACTCTTTGCTATTGTGAATAGTGCCGCAATAAACATACGTGTGCATGTGTCTTTATAGCAGCATGATTTATAGTCCTTTGGGTATATACCCAGTAATGGGATGGCTGGGTCAAATGGTATTTCTAGTTCTAGATCCCTGAGGAAGTAGAGATGGGGCTCTACTTCACCATGTTGGCTAGGCTGATCTCGAACTCCTGGGCTCAAGCAATCTGCCCTGCTTGGCCTCCCAAAATACTGGGATTGTAGGAGTGAGCCATGGTGCCCAGCCTATTCAACTTTTTTAATCTGTAGGTTTGTGTCTTTGTCAGATTTGATGAGTTTTAAGTCAAACTCCTTTGCATACTTTCTCAGTCCCACCTTCTTTTCCCTTCTCCTTCTGGGACTCCAATGTCTCCTTCTGGGACTCCAGTGACAGAACTGTTACTTTTTCTTACAGTCACTGGTCCTTCAGACTCTGTTCATTTTGTTTTCAGTATATTTTTTCTCTTTTATTCATACTGGATAGTTTCTATGATTCTATTTTCAAGTTCACCAGTTATTTCCTCTGTTCCATTTTGCTTTTGAGTCTATCCATTGAGTTTTTATTTTGGTTATTGTATTTTTTATTTCTAAAATATCCATTTGATTCTTCCTTATATCTTCTGTTTTTTTTTTTCTGAGACTATTTCTTTGCAAAAGATTACAATTTTTAAATTTGTTGTTGTGGGCAGCAAGCCACCCAGGTGCCGAGGCAAGAGACCGAGGACACGAGCTGTTCCAGTATAATAAAATATAAAATAAGAATAGTTATTCCAGATATAGATCTTAGATATGATTATATATGAATATCATTAATCATTAGTTTGTAGCAATTACTCTTTATTCCAATATTATAATAATCCTCACTCTATAGTCATAACCTAGGAAAAACCAGGCCATACAGAGATAGGAGCTGAGGGGACACAGTGAGAAGTGACCAGAAGACAAGTGCGAGCCTTCTGTTATGCCCGGACAGGGCCACCAGAGGGCTCCTTGGTCTAGTGGTAATGTCAGCTTCTGGGAAGACGCCCGTTGCTGAGCGGACCTTGGTCTAGCGGTAGCCTCAGTGTCAAGGAAAAACACCGGCTACTTAGCAGACTGGGAAAGGGAGTCTCCCTTTCCCTGGGGGAGTTTAGAGAAGACTCTGCTCCTCCACCTCTTGTGGAGGGCCTGACATCAGTCAGGCTCACCTGCAGTTATCTGGAGGCCTAACCGTCTCCCTGTGATGCTGTGCTTCAGTGGTCATGCTCGTAGTCTGCCTTCATGTTCCATCCTGTACACCTGGCTCTGCCTTCTAGATAGCAGTAGTAAATTAGTGAAAGTACTACAAGTCTCTGATATGCAGAAATAATGGCGTAAGCTGTCTTGCTCTTTGTCTCCTCTCTCTCTCTGCCTTGGCTGCCAGGCAGGGAAGGGCCCCCTGTTCAGTGGACACATGACCCACGTGACCTTACCTATCATTGGAGATGACTCACACTCTTTACCCTGCCCCTTTTGCTTTGTATCCAATAAATAACAGTGCAGTCAGACATTCGGGGCCACTACCGGTCTCCGCGACTTGGTGGTAGTGGTCCCCGGGCCCAGCTGTCTTTTCTTTTATCTCTTTGTCTTGTGTGTTTATTTTTACACTCTCTCATCTCCACACATAGGGAGAGACCCACAGACCCTGTGGGGCTGGTCCCTACATCTGGCGCCCAACGGCTTGTCCCTACAGTTGTAAACATATTGGTCATTGCTTATGAAAATATTTTTATGATGGCTGCTTTAAAATCTTTGTCAGATAATTTTAGCATCTCTGTCATTGATTGGTATCTACTGATTATCTTTTTTTATTTATTTTGAGATCTTCCTTGTTCTTGGTATGACAAATAATTTTCTCCTGAAATCTGAACATTTTGGGTATTATGTTATAAATCTCTGGATCTCATTTAAATGTTCTGTTTCGCTGGCTTTCTCTGATACTTCTCTAGCAGGGGAAAGGAGGGATTGTCATGTCATTACTGCTAGGTGGGAAAGAAGTCCTGGCTCTGGATGTAGTCTCTACTGATACCAATGGGGGTGGTTTGCTACGTCCTAGCAGAGATGAAAGTACTGGGTTTCTACTTGACCTTCCCTGACACTACCCTAGTCAGGGCACCATGTTACAGCCTAGTGGTTGTAGAACACTAGACCTCTCACTTGGCCTGAACTAGCATGAGTGTGAGGTAGCTAAAGGTTTTTCTGTGGTGTTTGCTTATAGTAGAGCAGTATTATCATAAAGTTTCATGTCTTGCTTCCTTGGTTGTTTTGGCTAAAGAGAGTGGGTTTTTGTTGGAGCTTATTTTGTCTGCACCTACTGATGTTTTGAGGTTGCCAACTTTTTCGGTACCAAGTCTAAAATATAGGAGGCAAATTGAAAACCCAAGGAACTTATTATGATTTTCCTTAGGTCCAGAAGTCCTGAGCTGATCTGTTATGTTCTCTCTTTACCTCCCAGAGTCTTTTTTTTTTAAGTTTTTGATTTTATTTTTAGATATCTATCTATCTATCTATCTGTCTGTCTATCTATCTATCTATCTATCTATCTATCTATCTATCTATCTATCTATGTATTTTGAGACTGGATAATGAGACTGGCTAATTTTTGTATTTTTGATAGAGATGTGGTTTCACCATGTTGCCCAGGCTGGTCTCAAACTCCTGGGCTCAAGCAGTCCTCCCACCTTGGCCTCCCAGAGTGCTGGCATTACATGCATCATGAGTCACCACGCCCAGCCACCACTGTGGCCAGCCCCAGTGTCTTCTTATGTGTGCTTTATATATAACGTAGAGTGTTTTTAGTTGTACTTTGTGAGAGGAATAGGGAAAATTATGTGCTCTCCATTTTCCCAGAAGCTAAGTCCTCAACACTCCTTCAATAGATGAGAAAATTGAGGACAGGAGAGGTTAAGTGAATGACCTAATATAAAACAGCTATATCCACACCTATTATAGACTAAATACCTAACCTCCTGTTCCATTTTTTTTTGTTTTTACTTTCTGTGCCACCTGAATTCTCACCCAACAAATACAGTTGAGACTCTTCCCTAACTCTTATGATAGTCACCAAATTCAGAGTTTTTAAGGGACCTGAATGAGGAAATGATCTGTAACTTGTGATTTAATGCAGCAGCGAATTCCCCCTTAGATAAGAATTGTGGATATCAGTGATTTACTATTCATTTAAAAAGAAGGAACATTTGAGAATAAATCCAAAATGCTGTGACTGTAAATAATATGCTTCTTCATTGTCAAACTTGATTTTGGACTCATATTCTCTTTTTTTTTATTATACTTTAAGTTCTAGGATACATGTGCACAATGTGCAGGTTTGTTACATAGGTATACATGTGCCATCGTGGAGGTTTGTTACATAGGTATACATGTACCATTGTGGTTTGCTGCACCCATCAACTTGTCATTTACATTAGGTATTTCTCCTAATGCTATCCCTCCCCCAGGCCCCCACCCCCTGACAGGCCACGGTGTGTGATGTTTCCTGCCCTGTGTCCATGTGTTCTCGTTATTCATCTCCCACTTATGAGTGAGAACATGTGGTGTTTGGTTTTCTGTCCTTGTGATGGTTTGCTAGAATGATGGTTTCCAGCTTCATCCATGTCCCTGCAAAGGACATGAACTCATCCTGTTTTATGGCATAGTATTCCATGGTGTATATGTGCCACATTTTCTTAATTCAGTCTATCATTGATGGACATTTGGGTTGGTTCCAAGTCTTTGCTATTGTGAATAGTGCAGCAATAAACATATGTGTGCAAGTGTCTTTATAGTAGCATGATTTATAATCCTTTGGGTATATACCTAGTAATTGGATCACTGAGCCAAATGGTATTTCTAGTTCTAGATCCTTGAGGAATTGCCACATTGTCTTCTACAACGGTTGAACTAATTTACACTCCCACCAACAGTGTAAAAGCGTTCCTGTTTCTCCACATCCTCTCCAGCATCTGTTGTTTCCTGACTTTTTAATGATCACCATTCTAACTGGTGTGAGATGGTATCTCATTGTGGTTTTGATTTGCATTTCTCTGATGACCAGTGATGATGACTATTTTTTCATGTCTGTTGGCTGTATAAATGTCTTCTTTTGAGAAGTGTCTGTTCATATCCTTTGCCTACTTTTTGATGGGGTTATTTGTTTTTTTCCTGTACATTTGTTTAAGTTCTTTGTAGATTCTGGATATTAGCCCTTTGTCAGATGGGTAGATTGCAAAGATTTCCTCCCATTCTGTAAGTTGCCTATTCACTCTGATGATAGTTTCTTTTGCTTTGCAGAAGCTCTTTAGTTTAATTAGATCCCATTTGTGAATTTTGGCTTTTGTTGCCATTGCTTTTGAAGTCTTTGCCCATGCCTATGTCCTGAATGGTATTGCCTAGATTTTCTTTTAGGGTTTTTATGGTTTTAGGTCTTACATTTAAGTCTTTATTCCATCTTGAGTTAATTTTTGTAGATGGTGTAAGGAAGGGATCCAGTTTCAGCTTTCTACATGTGACTAGCCAGTTTTCCCAACACCATTTATTAAACAGGGAATCGTTTCCCCATTTCTTGTTTTTGTCAGGTTTGTCAAAGATCAGATGGTTGTAGATGTGTGGTATTATTTCTGAGGGCTCTGTTCTGTTCCATTGGTCTATATCTGTTTTGGTACCAGTACAATGCTGTTGTGGTTACTGTAGCCTTGTAGTATGGTTTGAAGTCAGGTAGCATGATGCCTCCAGCTTTGTTCTTTTTGCTTAGGATTGTCTTGGCTATAGAGACTCTTTTTTGGTTCCACATGAAATTTAAAGTAGTTTATTCCAATTCAGTGAAGAAAGTCAGTGGTAGCTTGATGGGATAGTATTTAATCTATAAATTACCTTGGGCAGTATGGCCATTTTCACCATATTGATTCTTCCTATCCATGAGCATGGAATGTTCTTCCATTTGTTTGTGTCCTGTTTTATTTCACTGAGCAGTGGTTTGTAGTTCTCCTTGAAGAGGTCCTTCACATCCCTTGTAAGTTGGATTCCTAGGTATTTTATTCTCGTTGTAGTAATTGTGAATGGGAATTCACTCATGATTTGGCTCTCTGTTTGTCTATTACTGGTGTATAGGAATGTTTGTGATTTTTGCACGTTGATTTTGTATCGTGAGAGTTTGCTGAAGTTGCTTATCAGCTTACGGAGATTTTGGGCTGAGACAATGGGGTTTTCTAAATTTACAATCATGTCATCTGCAAACAGAGACAATTTGAGTTCCTAATTTCCTAATTGAATACCCTTTATTTCTTTCTCTTGCCTGATTGCCCTAGCCGGAACTTCCAACACTATGTTGAATAGGAGTGGTGAAAGAGGGCATCCTTGTCTTGTGCCAGTTTTCAAAGGGAATGCTTCCAGTTTTTGCCCATTCAGTATGATATTGGCTGTGGGTTTGTCATAAATAGCTCATATTATTTTGAGATATGTTCAATCAATACCTAGTTTCTTGAGAGTTTTTAGTATGTTTTTAGTTTTTAGCATGAAGGGCTGTTGAATTTTGTCAAAGGCCTTTTCTGCATCTATTGAGATAATCATGTGGTTTTGTCGTTGGTTCTGCTTATGTGACGGATTACTTTTATTGATTTGTGTATGTTGAACCAGCTGTGTGTCCCAGGGATGAAGCCGACTTGATTGTGGTGGATAAGGTTTTTTTTTTTTTTTTTTTTTGAGACGGAGTCTCGCTCTGTCACCCAGGCTGGAGTGCAGTGGCTCAATCTCGGCTCACTGCAAGCTCCGCCTCCTGGGTTCAGGCCATTCTCCTGCCTCAGCCTCTCTGAGTAGCTGGGACTACAGGCGCCCGCCACCACGCCTGGCTAATTATTTGTATTTTTAGTAGAGACAGGGTTTCACCGTGGTCTCGATCTCCTGACCTCGTGATCCGCCTGCCTCGGCCTCCCAAAGTGCTGGGATTACAGGCGTGAGCCACCGCGCCCAGCCTGGTGGATAAGCTTTTTGATGTGCTGCTGGATTCGGTTTGCCCGTATTTTATTGTCAGACTCATATTCTTAAAGCAGTCTTTTCAGACTGCCCTCCCTCCCCGCTTGTAAAAGTAAACTGGCCACTCATTGTTTTTCACTTTCCTCATATTTCTGATTTCATGGAACTTCTAAGAAGCATCATTTTAATTCGTCCTCTTTCTCTCTCCCCCCACCCCACCCCAGCACTCTATCTCCCTTACCCCAACACTTGCCAGGGTGGAACAATAAGGTCCTTTCATATTTGGGCATTTTTAGAGTCAAGTCATTCAGGAAGGAAACAGTGCTTTCTCTTTTTCCAAAGCAAAAGTGCTTTCTCTTTTCTAAAGAGAAAAGAGAAAGCACCTTTCTAAAGCAGGGAGAACCCCTTCATTCATAGGATTGTTGATCCATAGAAGTATAAATGCTGGTGTAAACATTTCTGGCATTTGTATTTAAAAGAGTTCCTTAGGAGTGGGGCCCATGTTGACTTAAAAAATATTGAGGAGAACGTCTAATAGTGACCATCACCAACTTGATTTATTAGTAACCTTTATGAACAAATATCCATTTGAGGAAGGCTGCCCCAGCTGGTAGCCTGAACAAGCCTACTGTTTTCCTTGACTTGGGATTTCCTAATCTGGTTATTGGCCTTCCCTTTTCCATAGGAGTTCACTAGTCCTCAAATTTAGCTGTAAAAGCTGGAATGACCACAAGCTTGGTTCTAGGCTCCTCATTCTCTTCTATTTGGATTCTCTCCCTCTGTAGTCATATCCAGTTAGTTGCTTTCTATTGCTTAACCTCAATATGACTCCCATATTTGTATCTTTAGTCTGGTATCTTTCCTGAGCTCCATACTCATATATGCAGCTTGCTACCTATCTCTTTACATATAAATATTATGTACCAATATTACATATAAATATATGCACAGATTATATATGCATGTATACATGTATGTATATATGTACACATATATATGCACATATATACAATGTATATACGTACACATATATATGCACATATATACAATGTATATACACACATTATATATATTTTATGTGTATGCTTATATATAATGTATATATTTATATATATGTGTATATATGTTATATACTACATATTATATAATATCATAGACACTATTGGTCTGTTCCCTGAGATGAATACATTCAGGGATAGGTCATCTGACTTCCTACTGTCTGTTAGTCCCTCCCCATGTCACTTGAGTGCACACACCATGAATGTAGCCTGTTTTTGTTTTCTTTATATCACTGTTCTCTCTCCAAGCCTCTCTTGATAATTTGCTGTCTGTCTATCTCTTGTCCTTTACATCTTCCTGCAGGGGACGCGAAAGCAGTGGCGCCTTGTTTGCCTAATTCAGCCCTCTGCACCCAGCACACTTCTCAGTAAAGGGTGTAGACTCAGTGGAGGAATGCCGTGCTGCCCTCTTCTCTGGCAGTTCTAGTCCCTTTTTTCCTATCTTGATGTAGCACCAGCTTAAGAAAGGGGATTCTGGATGATCCTGGTGTAACAGGGTGTAAAAATGGGACTCTTTTTGTCTTTGTTTTACCTGAGACCTGAAAAAGTAGGTTGATAATAGGCCTGAAAAGAATAGGCCAAAAGGATCTCCATGTTCTGAAATGAGCATGGAGATTATTAATTTCAGATGTCTTGAGGTGCCAAGACTCCCAAGCAGGGTGTAAGGACTGGTGCTCTACGCCTTAACAGGCTGCCCACCTCAGCAGTGGGGAGGACTGAGGGGCTTATTCCTCATTCAAGGGTAGTTAGGGGTTATGGTGGAAACACCGTAGCTGCTTCTGCCTCCTGCTCGTGAGACCTAAAGGTAAGTGGCCGGAGCCGCTTGCTAGGCTGGCAGAGCAGGGAGAGGTGGCTCACCCAGGAGCCTGGTGGGTTGGGAGCAGAGTTTGTTAGAGTGAAAGGATGAGAGAGTGTTTTCTATGGATCATATGTGTACCAGATGTGAGCCATGCTGGGAGAGAAAGCTGCCTTGGGATTTTGTTTTATACTGCCTGAGAGGACCACCTGGAAGGGGCAGGAAATCACAGTAGAAAGTGTGACATCAGGTGTCTAAACACCAAAGGAGGAAATATTAGCGGCCTATCTGCGGAGATGCATTTCCTGCTTCAAGGGAACTGCAGGTAAGCGACCTCCAGTGGTGTGTGGGAGTATCTCTGAAGTGCTCACAAAAATGCCACCGAGAAGTGTCTTTAACATTTGCCAGCCCCAGAGAACACCACACCAGCTCACAGCAGCACCAGTCAAATCAGGCCTTCTCCGTTTATGGTGCAGTTAGCTGGGCTGGCTCTGGTAACAGATTAGCCCCTATATCCCAGTGGCTTAACACCGTACTGGCTTTATTTGTGTCTACACAGTCAGTGCAGGTGAGGATGCCCTTCTTCATCTCATGCGGGGGAGGATGGGAGTGGAGGAGGCACGTCATTTCCTAACTTTCTTGACTCAGAAGTTACACATCATTTCCACTGACAGTTTCTGGCCAGAATAACTCATCTGGCCCAAACCTAACTGTTAGGAAAGCTGGATATGAAGGAAGGGAGGACGTGGGATATGTGATGAGCACAACTCTGGCCTCACTGATCTCCTGCCCTTACCTTCCACTCTGCATCCTTTAACCTGGACGCAGAACCAGTCCTTATCCTGTACATACCACTGTAGCCATACTGGTTGTTAAATTCTTTTAAATCTAGGTGATGGATATAAGGTGGCCATTGTGTAATTCTTTCTACTTTTGTATATGCTTGAAGTGTAGAATTTTGACAATTACACAGGACTATTTGTTTAAAAAAGATTATTGAGCATTTTTTATGTTTTAAGGTCCTTACTAATATTTCCTTTTTAAATATTCACAAGCCTGTGAAGTAAGCCATATTAATGTCCCCAGTTTATGGACAAGGACAGTAAAATGAAGAAAGATGAAGTAGTTTAGCTAAGATTGTAGATCCAGTACGATCAGTTGCAATTACCTATTAGTTTGTCAATTAGAAGAGGAGCTTTTTGGGTGAAGGGATCATTTATTTATTTTAGTACCTCTAGCATACAGCCTAGGGCTTAGCACAAAATAAGTATGTAAGTATTCTGTTAAGGAGTGTAGCGTCTAAGTTCATCAAGAATACTGGTCTGTAGTTTTCTTTTTTGCTTATATCCTTTTCTGGTTTTAGGATTAGAGTAATGGTGGCTTCATAGAATGAATTAGGGAGGGTTCCTTCTTTCTCTATCTTTTGTAACAGTGTCAAAAGTATTGGTACCAATTCTTCTTTGAATGTCTGGTAGAAACAGTCATTTTAATTACTGAAGTGGGGGCATAGTATGATTTACGTGACTTAAAAGACTGATACATTTTAATTATTTAGGTGAGATTGGAAAAGTCATGTTTTCTAGACTTCCTTGAGGGGCAGAAAGAACCAGGTGCCACTGATTTGAGCAGAGCACGGCCTTATTTTCTCATGTACTTTTTAGGGTCCCTCTTGTTTCCCATACAGGTGACACTCATTTGGGAGATAATTTTGCAGGGCTCATTGTGAATGCTACCTCTCACAGGAGACTTTCCTGAGCCCTGCAGCTCCTTGTCCCCACTTTTAGCCTCAGGCCTAGCCCTTTGATGGCCTTCTAGCTCTTACCACAACTGCAATTTTAAAAATTTACTTAAAAAGCTTCTCCCTCATGAGAATGTCAGCTCCATGAGGCAGAAACTATGTCTGTTTCATTTGCTGTTCTATCCCCAACCATAATAGTGATGAACACATTTTATGTGCTCAAGAATATTTGTTTGGTGAATAAATGAATGAATGAGGCCCAGCCCTCATGCCATCATTCTGTCCTGTACTCTGGCACTTATTAAGAGTGGCTTGGAATGAACAAAGTCCTGCATTTGCACTGCTCAGTAGGTGGAAGTGAGGATGGAGAAGTGGCAGGGAAGCATCTGAGCTGAATGCTAGAGGAGAGAGACCTGGGTATCCGAGTAGATTAGGTTTCGTGGTGCTAATTGTCCAATGCAAAGTTATTCTGCGTGTACATTACTGGATCCTTTTTTGGAGGTGGGGTGGAAGAGTCTAACCTAGGAAACTTGTTATCAATGGTAGTTGTATTTCTGTGGGAAAAGGTCCTCTGAGTTTTAATCCACAGAATTTAGATAGCACCTTCAAAACAGCTAATTTATAAGCTGAGGCCTGTCACCATATAATACTAATCTCTTATTAGGAACTCAAATATTGTTCATATGCTTGGCATTGTTGGAAATTGGAAATACAGAGTAAAAGTCACAGTTCCCTCCCTTAAGGACTGCACAATCTAGGGGAGATGGGAGGTTAGACTGCCCATCCCCCTCCTGAAAAAACTGAAAAGAAATGAACACCCACAACTTTATGTAATTCCATTGTGGAGAGACCTAGACATGAAAATACTGTGAATTTTGAGTTACTCTTAATGCTTTATGTCTTACTTTTATAAAGAGCAAGATATACACAGTGCAATGAAGAATCAGGTTGTCATTTAAAATAAATTTGACTTTCTTGTTTTAAAATGTCAAAATAGTTCTCCTTTCTAATAGCTGTGTAATTTGGTCAGGTATTCTCTATCCTACATAGCTGGTAACCTGATGAAATACTTGCTGCCTTTGACCTTGTGCTGCAGTTGGCAGTTTACACATCTGTCTTCCCTCATAGGCTGTACATTCCTGGACTCCAGGATCATAGCTAACTGATCTTCATGCCTCTCCATTCCACATGCTGTCTACTTCATGTGTGAGCCACGGCAGACTTTGGATCACCACTAATTAAAACATGAAAATTGCATTTTCTTCTTCAACACACCTTTTGCACACTTTATGATTCTTA
The DNA here is from genome assembly GCF_009828535.3 of Hylobates moloch. Lineage (NCBI taxonomy): Eukaryota > Metazoa > Chordata > Mammalia > Primates > Hylobatidae > Hylobates > Hylobates moloch. Next base: position 12,895,857 of record NW_026652283.1, on the reverse strand, counting down.
TCATTATTGTGAAAGAAGAAAATTCTGTCCTGTGTGCACTGTGGCTGTCATCAAAGGTAGCAATTGTCACAAAAACCGAAGACACACACACATCTTTTCTTTTAGAACCTACCAATAATTCCATATATAGTTATGGTAAAAAAGGAATTGCATACAATTTTGGGCAAAAGATCGTATCATTTCAACATTTTAGGATAGGGTAGGAATCTAAACCAAGGAGTTAATTTTTAGTGACAAAAGTTGATACTAGTTCTAACCATTTTTGTTACAGAAGTGTTAGGGAGTGGGGAAGGGGCATAGTTTTGTAGATGCTTTTCATGGAATTTTTTTTCCAACTATAGCTGTTTATATTTTAAAAATTTTTTTCCATAGGGTATTGGGGAACAGGTGGTGTTTGGTTGTGTGAGTAAGTTCTTTAGTGGTGACTTGTGAGATTTTGGTGCACTCATCACTCGAGCAGTATACACTGCATCCTATTTGTAGTTTTTTATCCCTCACCCCACTCCCGTCCTTCCCCTCCAAGTCCCCAAAGTCCATCATATCATTCTTCTACCTTTGTGTCCTCATAGCTTAGCTCCCACATATCATTGAGAACATACGATGTTTGGTTTTCCATTCCTAAGTTACTTCACTTAGAATAATAGTCTCCAAGCTCATCCAGGTCACTGCGAGTGCCATTAATCCATTCCCTTCTATGGCTCTATGGCTGAGTAGTATTTCATCATACACACACACACACACACACACACACACACACACACACACACACACCCGTTTCATTATCCACTCGTTGATTTATGGGCATTTGGGTTGGTCCCACAATTTTGCAATTGCGAATTGTGATGCTATAAACGTGTGTGCAGGTATCTTTTTCATATAATGACTTCTTTTCCTCTGGGTAGATACCCAGTAGTGGGATTGCTGGATCAAATGGTAGTTCTACTTTTAGTTCTTTAAGGAATCTCCACACTGTTTTCCACAGTGGCTGTACATTCCTGTCAGCAGCGTAGAAGTGTTCCCTGATCACCAAATCCATGGCAACATCTACTTTTTTTTGAATTTTGATTTTTTGCTTATGTCCATTCTTTCAGGAGTAAGGTGGTATCACATTGTGGTTTTGATTTGCATTTCCCTGATCATTACTGATGTTGAGCATTTTTTCATCTGTTTATTGGCCACTCGTATGTCTTCTTTTGAGAATTGTCTAGTCATGTCCTTAGCCCACTTTTTGATGGGATTGTTTGTTGTTTTCTTATTAATTTGTTTGAGTTTGTTGTAGATTCTGGATATTAGTCCTTTGTCAGATATATAGATTGTGAAGATTTTCTCCCACTCTGTGGGTTGTATGCTTATTCTGCTGTCTGTTCCTTTTGTTGTGCAAAGCTCTTTAGTTTAATTAGGTCTCAGCTATTTTGTTTGTTTTTATTGCATATGCTTTTGGGTTCTTGGTCATGAAATCCTTGCCTAAGCCAGTGTCTAGAAGGGTTTTCCCAATGTTATCTTCTAGAATTTTTATAGTTTCAGATCTTAGATTTAAGTCCTTAATCCATCTTGAGTTGATTTTTGAATAATGTGAGACATGAGGATCTAGTTTCATCCTCCTACATGTGGCTAGCCAATTATCCCAGCACCATTTGTTGAAAAGGGTGTCTTTGGCCGGGTGCGGTGGCTCATGCTTGTAATCCCAGCACTTTGGGAGGCTGAGGCGGGTGGATCACGAGGTCAGGAGATTGAGACCACAGTGAAACCCCGTCTCTACTAAAAATACAAAAAATTAGCCGGGCGTGGTGGCGGGCACCTGTAGTCCCAGCTACTCGGAGAGGCTGAGGCAGGAGAATGGCGTGAACCTGGGAGGCGGAGCTTGCAGTGAGCCGAGATTGCGCTGCTGCACTCCAGCCTGGGAGACAGAGTGAGACTCCATCTCAAAAAAAAAAAAAAAAAAAAAAAAAGAAAAGGGTGTCTTTTTCCCACTATTTTATTTTATTTTATTTTTGAGACAGAGTCCAGCTCTATTGCCCAGGCTGGAGTGCAGTGGTGTGATCTTGGCTCACTGCAACCTCTGCCTCCTGGGTTCAAGTGATTCTCCTGCCTCAGCCTCCCAAGTAGCTGGGATTACAGGTGCCTGCCACCACTTCCAGCTAACTTTTGTATTTTAGTAGAGACAGGGTTTCACTGTGTTAGCCAGGCTGGTCTTTAACTCTTGAGCTCAAGTGATCCGTCTGCCTCAGCCTCCCAAGTTGCTGGGATTACAGGTGTGAGCCACCGTGCCTGGCCCTTTTCCCACTTTATGTTTTTGTTTGCTTTGTCAAAGATCAGTTGGCTTTAAGTATTTGGGTTTATTTCTGGGTTCTCTATTCTGTTTCACTGGTCTATGTGCCTATTTTTATTCCAGTACCATGCTGTTTTGGTGACCATGGCCTTATACTGTAGTTTGAAATCAGGGAGTGTGATGCCTCCAGATTTGTTCTTTTTGTTTAGTCTTGCTTTGGCTATGCGGGGGTTTTTTTTTTTGGTTCTATATGAATTTTATAATTTTTTAAAAAATTCTGTGAAGAATGATGGTGGTATTTTGATGGGAATTGCCTTGAATTTGTAGATTGCTTTTGACAGTTTGGCCATTTTCACAATATTGATTCTACCCATCTAGAGCATGGGATGTGTTTCCATTTGTTCGTGTCATTTATGATTTATTTCAGCAGTGTTTTACAGTTTTCCTTGTAGAGGGATTTCATTTCCTTTATAAGGTGTATTCCTAAGTATTTTATTTTATTTTTTTTGCAGCTATTGTAAAAGTTGTTGAGTTCTTGATTTGATTCTTTACTTGGTTGCTGTTATTGTATAGAAGAGTTACTGATTTGTGTACATTAATCTTGCATCCAGAAACTTTGCTGAGTTCTTTTATTAGTTCTAGGAGCTTTCTGGAGGAGTCTTTAGGGTTTTCGAGGTAAATGATCATATCATCAGCAAACGGTGACAGTTTAAGTTCCTCTTTACTGATTTGGATGCCCTTTATTTCTTTCTCTTGTCAGATTGCTCTGGCTAAAACTTCTAATACTATGTTGAAGAGGAGGGGTGAGAGTGGGCATCCTTGTCTTGTTCCAGTTCTCAGAGGGAATGCTTTCAACTTTTCACCATTCAGTATTATCTGGGCTGTGGGTTTGTCACAGATGGCTTTTATTACATTGAGGTGTGTCCCTTGTATGCTGATTTTGCTGAGAGTTGTAATCATAAAGGATGCTGAATTTTGTTGAATGCTTTTTCTGCATCTTGACATGATCAAGTGATTTTTGTTTTTAATTCTGTTTGTCTGGTGTATCACATTAATTGACTTGCGTATGTTAAACCATCCCTGCATCCCTGGTATGAAACCCACTTGATCATGGTGGATTATCTTTTTGATATGTCACTGGTTTCAGTTAGCTAGTATTCTGTTAAGGATTGTAGCATCTAAGTTCATCAAGAATATTGGTCTGTAGTTTTGTTTTTCACTTATATCCTTTTCTGGTTTTAGTATTAGAGTGATGGTGGCTTCATAGAATGAATTAGGGAGGGTTCCTTCTTTCTCTATCTTTTGTAATAGTGTCAAAAGAATTGGTGCCAATTCTTTGAATGTCTGGTAGAATTCTGCCATGAATTCATCTGGTCCTGGACTTTTCTTGTTGGTAATTTTTAAATTACCATTTCAATATCGCTGCTTGTTATTGGTCTGCTCAGGGTATCTAGTTCTTCCTGATTTAAGCTAGGAGGGTTGTGTTTTTCCAAGAATTTATCCATCTCTTCCAGGTTTTCTAGTTTATGTGCATAATGGCATTCATAGTAGCCTTGAATGATCTTTTTTATTTCTGTGGTGTCAGTTGTGATATCTCCCATTTTGTTTCTTATTGAGGTTATTTGGATTTTCTCTCTTCTTGGTTAATTTTGCTAATGGTCTATCAATTTTATTTATCTTTTCAAATAACCAACTTTTTGTTTCATTTATCTTTTGTTTTATTTCAATTTCTTTTAGTTCTGCTCTGATCTTGGTTATTTCCTTTCTTCTGCTGGGTTTGGGTTTGGTTTATTCTTGTTTCTCTGGTTCCTTGGGGTGTGACTTTAGAATGTCAGTTTGTGCTCTTTCAGTCTTTACAATGTAGGTGTTTAGAGCTATGAACTTTCCACTTAGCACTGCCTTTGCTGTATCTCAGAGGTTTTGATAGGTTGTGCCATTATTGTCATTCAATTCAAAGAATATTTAAATTTCCATTTTGATTTTGTTTTTGACCCAGTGATCATTCAGGAGCAGGTTATTTAATTTCCATGTATTTGCATGGTTTTGAAGGTTCCCTTTGGAGTTGATTTTCAGTTTTATTCCACTGTGGTCTGAGAGGGTGTTTGATCTAATTTCTATTTTCTTAAATTTATTGAGATTCACTTTGTGCCTATCATAAGGTCTATCTTGGAGAAAGTTCCATGCACTGTTGAATAGAATGTGTATTCTGTGGTTGTTGGATGAACTGTTCTGTATATATCTGTTAAGTCCATTTGTTCCAAGGTATAATTTAAATCCATTGTCTCTTTGTTAACTTTCTGTCTTGATGACCTGTCTAGTGTTGTCAGTAAAGTATTGAAGTTTCCCACTATTATTGTGTTGCTTTTTATCTCATTTCTTAGGTCTATTAGTAATTGTTTTATAAATTTGGGAGCTCTAGTGTCAGGTGCATACATATATTTAGGATTGTGATATTTTCCTGTTGAACAAGGCCTTTTACCATTATATAATGTCCCTCTGTCTTTTTTAACTGCTGTTGCTTTATTTGTTTTGTCTGATATAAGAGTAGCTACCCCTACTTGCTTTGGTGTCCATTTGCATGAAATGCCCTTTTCCACCCCTTTAAGTTTATGTGAGTCCTTCTGTGTTAGGTCTCTTGAAGGCAGCAGATAGTTGGTTGATGTGTTTTTATCCATTCTGCAGTTCTGTATCTTTTAAGTGGAGCATTTAGGCCATTTACATTCAATGTTAGTATGAGATGTGAGGTACCATTGCATTCATCGTGCTGTTTGTTGCCTGTGTACCTTGGTTTTTTTGTTTTTGCTTTTTAAATTGTATTTTTGTTTTATAGGTCCCGTGAGATTTATGCTTTAAAGAGGTTCTGTTTTGATGTGTTTCCAGGATTTGTTTCAAGATTTAGAGCTCCTTTTAGCAGTTCTTGTAGTGCTGGCTTGGCAGTGGCGAATTCTCTCAGCATTTGTTTGTCTGAAAAAGACTGTATCTTTCCTTCATATATGATGCTTAGTTTCGCAAGATACAAAATTCTTGGCTGATAATTGTTTTGTTTGAGGAGGTTGAAGATAGGGCCTCAATCCCTTCTAGCTTGTAGGGTTTCCCCTGAGAAATCTGCTGTTAATCTGATAGGTTTTCCTTTATAGGTCTCCTGGTGCTTTTGTCTCACAGCCCTCAAGATTCTTTCCTTTGTCTTAACTTAGATAACCTGATGACAATGTGCCTAGGCAATAATCTTTTTGCGATGAAATTCTCAAGTGTTCTTTGTGCTTCTTGTACTTGGATGTTGAGGTCTCTAGCAAGGCTGGGGAGATTTTCCTTGATTATTCCCCCAAATGTATTTTTCAAACTTTTGGATTTCTCTTCTTCCCCTGGAAAAGTGATTACTCTTAGGTTTGGCTAACATAATCCCAGACTCCTTGGAGGCTTTGTTCATATTTTCTTATTCTTTTGTCTTTGTTGGATTGGGTTAATTCAAAGACCTTGTCTTCAAGCTCTGAATTTATTTCTTCTACTTGTTCCATTCTATTGCTGAGACTTTCCAGAGCATTTTTCATTTCTGTAAGTGTGTCCAGTGTTTCCTGAAGTTTTGATTTTTTTAATGCTATTTATTTCTTTGAATATTTCTCCCTTCATTTCTTGTATCATTTTTTGGATTTCCTTGCATTGGGCTTTGCCTTTGTCTGGTGCCTCCCTGATTAGCTGAATAACTAACCTCCTGAATTCTTTTTCAGGTAAATCAGGTATTTCTTATTGGTTTGGATCCATTGCTGGTGAGCTAGTGTGGTTTTTTAGGGGGTGTTAAAGAACCTTGTTTTGTCATATCACCAGAGTTGATTTTCTGGTTCTTTCTTATTTGGATAGGCTCTGTCAGAGAGAAGGTCTAGGGCTCAAGGCTGTTGTTCATATTCTTTTGTCCCAAGGGGTGTTCCCTTGATGTAGTACCCTCCCCCTTTTCCTATGGATGTGGCTTCCTGAGAGCCGAGCTGCAGTGATTGTTATCTGTCTTCTGGGTCTAGCCAGCCAGCAAGTCTACCAGACTCTGGGCTAGTACTGGGGCTTGTCTGCACAGATTCCTGTGATGTGAACTGTCTATGGGTCTCTCAGCCATGGATACGAGTGCCTATTTCAGTGGAGGTGGCAGGAGGTGAAATGGACTCTGTGAAGGTTCTTAGCATTGGTGGTTTAATGTTCTATTTGTGTGCTGGTTGGCCTCCTGCCAGGAGGTGGTGCTTTCCAGAGAGCATCATCTGTGATAGTATGGAGAGGAACTGGCAGTGGGCAGGGCCCTAGAACTCCCAAGAGTATATGTCCTTTGTCTTCAGCTACCAGGGTGGGTAGTCAAGGACCATCAGGTTGGGGCAGGGCTAGGCATTTCTGATCTCAGACTCTTTTTGGGTGGGTCTTGCTGTGGCTGCTGTGGGGAATGGGGATGAGATACTCAGGTCACTGGAGTTGTGTACCTAGGAGGATTATGGCTGCCTCTGCTGAGTCATGCAAATTGTCAGGGAAGTGGGGGAAAGCTGGCAGTCACAGGCCTAACCCAGCTCCCATGCAATCCAAAGGGCCAGTCTCACTTGTACAGTGCCCCTCTAACAGCACTGAGTCTGTTTCCAGGCAGTGGGCAAGCAGGGCTGAGAACTTGCCCCGGGCTACCTGCTTCCCAGCTGTGGAAGAAAAGGGCTTTAGTACTTCCCCAACCTGTGGAGTCTCCACACTGGATTTGTGCTCTCTCCTGAGTTCTGGCCTGGAGGCTTCTTGCCCAGTTCAAATTGTCACAAAGTTCAGCTGGAGACTTCCTTCTCCTTGTGGTTTTCCCCTTGCCTCTGGTCACCCTCCCAAAGGATCCCTGTGATACCAGGCAGGAATGGCCTGCTTTGGGACCCAGTGAGTTCCTAGGGCCTTTCCTGCTGCTTCCTCTACCCCATGTATTTCGCTCAGCTCTCTAAATTGACTCAGCTCCAGATAAATTTGGAAACTTCTCCTTGAAACTCGACCTTCAGTTTCCTCAGTGAGGGTGTGTGTTCAGTGGTGGAGGATCTCCCTTTCCCACTTCCACAGTTTGGGCACTCACAGTATTTAGGGTGTCTCCTGGGTCCTGCAGGAGCAGTCTACTTCCTTTAGAGGGTCTGTGGGTCCTTTTGGGATTCCTGGTTTATTCCTGAAGTCATTCTGGAGCTAAAATTCATGATATGAGCCTCCACACATACTGCTCTGTCCATCCAAGTTGGAGCTGCAATCTAGTCCTGCCTCCCATCCACCATGATGATCCAGGAAATGTCTTCATGGAATTCGTATTGTTTTGATTTGCTTTAAGTTTAAAGGGTGACATTTTCTGATTGTTCCTAAGTTTGGCTGGGAACCCATTTTGTGTTCTCAGGGCCTCTGTTATGAACTAAATGTTTGTCTCCCTCTGCCCTCCACTCAAACAATTCATATCATGAAGCTCTAACTCCCAATGTGAAGGCATTTGGAGGTGGGGCTTTTGAGAGTTAATTGGGTTTAGCTTAGGTCACAATCCCATCCCTCCTGATGGGATTAGCACCCCTATAAGAAGTGACCAGAGAGCTTGCTGTCTTTCTTTCCACCATGTGAAGACATAGCAAGAAGGAAGCTGTCTGCAAACCAGGAGGAGGGTCCTCATATATACTGTGATTTAGTCTGTTTTAAAAAACTTTTAAAGTTTTTTATGCTTAAAAGGAAATTGTTTATTGGAAGCAGAAACTGACACTTTAGTCTATATCACCCATAAGGGATGGAAAAAATGAATGAAGAGCAAGTAAAGCTATGTCTTTTATAATTGCATGATTTGAGGAGTTTTAGCCTTTAAATTAGGAAATAAGCACCCTTCCCTCCAGATTCTCAATTCTAAGACAGTGTTGGCTCCCTGATCTTGGACTTGTCAGCCTCCAGAACGGTGAGAAATAAATGTCAGTTGTTTAAGCCACTCAATCTATGGTATTTTGTTATAACAGCCTGAGCTAACTAAGACAGCCTCTGTGTACTGACCAACTGGACACTAATTCTGGAATACGCTCAGAGTTAGCATTTGTTCCCTCTCATTATAAGAGTCTGTATCAGTTATCTGCTGCCACAATAACAAACTACCCCAAAACTCAGTGGCTTAAAACAATGACCATTCACTTATCCATGAGTCTGCAGGTCAGAGACTGCTTGTCTGGGAAGTTCTGCTGATCTCAGTTGTTTTCACTCCCACGTCAGCTGACTGAAGCACCTGGGCCACCAAGTTTTCATGCTCCAGCAGGCCAACTCAGGCATGTTCTCATGGCAGTAGCTGAAGCACAGTAGCAAGAGTACTTTTTCAACCTTCTGCATATATCACATCTGCTAACATCCCATTAGCTAAAGCAAGTCACATGGCTGAACCTTGAGAAATGCAAAGTCACCTGGCAAAGTAGCACTGATTCATGAGAGGTGAAGAACTGGGGCCATCAATACAATTAATACACTTAACTCCTCTCAGTCACCATCACATGACTCACACGGAAGAAAAAAATTGGGCAGAACCTTGGTGGGACTCCATTGTGGAGGAATGGGGTTCATTTTCTGTTGTCCTCTCAGAAATCCTGTGCAATGTGGTAGGAAGAACAGGAGACTGAAACCAGAAGACTTGGAGTGGAATCCAGACTTTCCTATATATTTGTGACTTTGGTCAACTTATTTCACCTCCATAAATCCTTCTGTAAAAGAAGGTTGATAACACTTATGATGATTAATTTTATGTGTCAACTTGACTGTGCCACAGGGTGCCCAGATTAAACATTATTTCTGGTGTGTCTGTGAGGGTGTTTCCAGATGAGATTAGCATTTGAGTCAGTGGACTCAGTAAAGTACATTGTCCTCCCCAATGTGGGTGGGCACCATCCAATCTGTTCAGGGCCTGAATAAGAACAAAAAAGGCGGTGGAAGGAGAAATTTGTCCCTTTTGTTTCCTGCCTGCTTGCTTGAGCTGGGACACTGATCTTCTTCTGCTCTTAGACTGGAATTTACACTGTCATGTCCCCTGGTTCTTAGGTCTTCAGACTCAGACTGAAATTATACCTCAGCTTTCCTGGGTCTCCAGCTTGCAGATGGCAAATCACAGGACTTGTCAGCCTTTATAGTTATGTGAGCCAATTTTTCTTTCTTTCTTTTTTTTTTTTTTTGAGATGGAATGTCGCTCTGTTGCCTGGGCTGGAGTGCAGTGGCATGATCTCAGCTCACTGCAACCTCCACCTCCCACGTTCAAGCAGTTCTCCTGCCTCAGCCTCCCGAGCAACTGGGACTACAGGGATGTGCCACTTCACCTGGCTAATTTCTGTATTTTTAGTAGAGACGGGGTTTCACCATGTTGGCCAGACTAGTCTTGAACTCTTGGCCTCAAGTAATCCATCCATCTCAGCCTCCTAAAGTGCTGGTATTAAAGGTGTGAGTCACTGTGCCCAGTGAGCCAACAGTTCATAGTAGATCCTTTTCTCTCTCTCTCTCCTCTCTCTCTCTCTCTCTCGTGTGTGTGTGTGTGTGTGTGTGTGTGTGTGTGTGTGCGCATGCATGCTCTCTCTTTCTCTGGAGAATCCTGACTAATATAGATTTTGGTACCAAGAGTGATTCTAGAAGAACAGAATGTTAAAGATGAGTTTTCTGATTTGGTTCTGAGTTTTCTTCAATTGGCTTTCTAATCTGATTAGACTTAAAGATGCTAATGATCCTATTTCCAGTATAAAGAGAGCACTGATAGTCTATGGCATTTATAGAGATGTGCAAAATATCTCTATTGAATACTCCTAACCAACCACTTAAAAGAAGCAAGGAGCTAGGTGACTCTATATGATACTTTCAAACATTTTTAGAAAACTAAGGAATATAGTGCTGTTGGTTGGTTGTTCCTAATGTTCTTGGACAAAGGGGTGAAAGAAAAGGATGAGTTCAGAGGTTCAGATTCCTTCACTGATACATTATCTGTCCCACAGCATTTTGAGGATCAAATTTGGTAATTAAAATATGTATAGTGCTCTATAAGTACCAGCTCAATAAGTGTTTACTTTATGCCAAAGATAGGCTATTCTTTTATGTATACAGGCTGTAGAACTTCTCTTTTGTGTTTGCCTTTTACTGGGAAGAAGAAAATACTTCTCATTTATGAAATGGATGGCACAGCCATGGGTAATTTTGAGGCATATACCATATTCACATTATATGTGAAGGATGGCTCAGAAACAGTAATAAGTTCATATCATAGAGCACCCAGTATTATTAGAATTATACCAACCACCAAAGAAACACAATGTTTATGAAAGTATTTCCAATTTAATAATTTAAAATTCCTTTCCTTATTTATACTATCTCAATATAATTCACTCCAGCTGAGTTGTCGTCTGGTGATTCTTATTTATATTTTAAGGTCTGTATTAGGGACACAGATGGCAAAGTCTTTTCACTTCATAGACAGGGCCTAAGACTAATCATTAGAAAAATGTAAACCTTATTAATTGCCCCAAAATGTAAGAGGCTCATTAAGAATAAGTGTGTTACATAATAAGTAAACACATTTTCCCCAATAATTTGCTTCAAATCCATTTAGAAAAAATAATCATGGATAGTTTTTGAAGTTTTATTTTAGTGAAAGTGTGGTGGGACCATTGAAAACATTTGGTTATAGAGCTTAAAGATGAACATATTTTATCAGCCTCTTATAACAAGTTCTTTAATATAGTCTTGTCTGTATAATTTTGAAGCTAAAAGCAATGTCTAAATTTAAGTTGGTTTTTACTAGCATTGCAAACTCCATCTGTGACTAGTCTCAACAGCTGCCTTTCCTGTTCCTTCACTGGCATAAGACCATTAATCAGGTGGTAGGGGAAAATGGGAGGGCTGTGTGTTATTGTTGATTGTATTTTGCAGTGAAACATGAGTTTGATGTTATAGAGAACGTAAATTTGTAATTGTTTCCTGTTAAAGAGTCTGAGAATAAGAAATGGGTTCTTTCCATTGTTCCTTTAATCCCACTTAAAGATTTCTTGATCCCCTCATATTTCTCTGAGATGTTAAGTAGAAATTGGCTTGTATTCTTGTCTGATCTAGTCTTTATTTAAAATTGAGATATCTTGTTTATTATAAGTTTCTCATTAATTTTTGCATTACTCTCACCATATGCAAAAATTAACACAAGATGGATTAAAGACTTAAATATAAGATGTCAAACTATAAAAATCCTAGAATAAAACGTAAAATACTCTTCTGGACATTGGCGTAGGCAAATAATTTATGACTAAGTACTCAAAAGCAAATGCAACAAAAACAAAAATTGACCATTGAGACCTAAGTAAACTAAAGAGCTTCTGCATACCAAAAGAAACTATCAACAGAGTGAACAGAAAACCTATAGAATGGGAGAAAATATTTGCAAACTATGTATCTGACAAAGGACTGATATCCAGAATCTGTACAGAACCTAAACAAATCAACAAGAAAATACATAACTCCACTAAAAAGTGGGCAAAAGATATGAACAGGCACTTCTCAAAAGAAGACATACAAGAGGGCAACAAACATATGAAAAAATGCTCGTCATCACTGGCCATCAGAGAAATGCAAATCAAAACCACAATGAGATACATCTCACACCTGTCAGAATGGGTTATTAAAAAGCCAAGAAACGATGGATGTTAGTGAGGTTGCTGAAAAAAGGGAGTGCTTGTACACCATTGGTAGGAATGTAAATTAGTTCAGCCACTGTGGAAAGCAGTTTGGAGATGTCTCAAACAACTAAAAATAGAACTACTGTTCGACCTAGCAATATCATTACTGGGCTTATACCCAAAGGAAAAAAAATATTTCTACATAAAAGACACCTACAGTTTCATGTTTATTGCAGTCCTATTCACAATAGCAAATACATGGAATCAATCAAGGTGCCCATCAATAGTGTATTGGATAAAGAAAGTGTGGTATATATACACCATGGAATACTATGCAGCCATAGAAAGAACAGAGTCATGTCCTTTGCAACAACATTGATGCAGCTGGAGGCCATTATCCTAAGCAAATTAACAGAGGGACAGAAAATCAAATACTGCATATTCTCACTGATAACTGGAAGCTAAACATTGGATACATATAGACATAAAGATGACAATAATAGGCACTGGGGACTACTAGAGGTGGGTGGAAGGGAGGGGGAAAAGCTATGTTGAAAAACTATATATTGGGTGCCATGTTCACTATTTGGGTGATGGGATCAATAGAAGCCCAAACCTCAGCATCACACAATTTACCTATGTAACAAACCTGCACATGTACCTCCCGAATCTAAAATAATTTTTTTTTTTGAGATGAAGTCTCCCTCTATTGCCCAGGCTGGAGTGCAGTGGCATGATCTCAGCTCACTGCAACCTCTGCCTCCTGGGTTCAAGTGATTCTTGTACCTCAGCCTTCTGAGTAGCTGGGATTACAGTTACGCACCACCATGGCCTGCAAATTTTTGTATTTTTAGTAGAGATGGGGTTTCACCATCTTGGCCAGGCTGGTCTCGAACTCCTGGCCCCAAGTGATTCTTCCTGCCTCCACTTCCCAAAGTGCTGTGATTACAGGCTTCAGCCATCACACCCAGCCTAAAATAAAATAAAACAAATTATTTAAAAAGTTGCATTAAAATGCTATTTATCTTGATTATTGAGTTTTTAGGTATTCCCTTAAATTTTTCCCTTAAGGCAGATGCATCACTCACCTCACAGTAGTCTTGGTCACGGACAGTTTTACAAATCACGATGATATACTGTCAAATTCCATACTCACTACCATTATATCTTTTCAAAGAGACTCGCAATATAGGAATTGATGTTGAGAAAGGAAATTGTAGTAGTTTCTATTGTTCCATTACAAGACACTCCAAAACTCACTAGCTTAAAAAAATTATTTAGCTCACAGTTCTGTAGGTTGGCAATGTAGATTGTGCTCAGCTGTTTGTCATCCCGGTCTCAGCTGGGCTTCCTCAGCTTTGTTTGTGGTTAGCTGTGAGTCAGGTGGGCAGCTTTGCAATCTTGGCTAGCAGGGTTAGGACTAAGGGGAAATAAGGAATTGGACTTTATCTTATAGGCAATAGAACTCTGAAAAGTTTTGTAGGGGGAAATAATAATGTTATTATTAGATTTGCCCAGGTTCGTCTTGAACTCCTGGGCTCAAGTGATCCTCTGGCTTCAGTCTCCCAAAGGGCTGGAATTATAGGCATAAGCCACCATGCCTGGCCTCTTTTTGCTATTAATTGTTTCCTTTTCTGTGGAGAAGCCTTTTAGTTTGATGTAATCCTACTTACCTAATTTTGCTTCTGTTGTCTGTGGTTTTGGTGTCATATCCGTAAAATCATTTCTAAGTCTAATGTCATGAAGCTTCCCCTCATGTTTTCTTGCAGGAATTTTGTTGTTTCAGATCATATGTTTAAGTCTTTAATCCATTTTGAATTGATTTTTGTGTATGCTGTAAGATAAGGGTCCGATTTAATTTTTTTTTTTGCATGTAGATACACACTTTTCCAACACCATTTGTTGAAGAAACTATTTTCCCCCCATCATGTGTTCTTTGGCCATCTTTACAGAAAATCAGTTGACCACACATGCATGGATTTATTTCTGGGCTCTCAGTTCTATTCTATTCATCAGTATGTCTGTCTTTATGCCAGTACCATACTGTTTTAATTACTGTAGCTTTATCCATGAAATCAAGATACGTGTTGCCTCCAGCTTTGTCCTTCTTTTTCGAGATTGTTTTGGTTGTTCAAGGTCTTTTGTGGGTCTCTATCAATTTTATAATTTTTTCTATCTCTGTAAGAAGTGTTATTTTGATTTTGATAGGAATTTCTTTGAATCTGCAGATGGCTTTGGGCAGTATGATAGACATCTTAAAAATATCGAGTCTTCCGACCTGTGAACACAAAATGTGTTTCCATTTGTTTGTGTCTTCTCTAATTTTTTTTATCAGTAATTTGTAGTTATCAGTATGTAAGGCTTTCACCTCCTTATTTAAATTTATAACTAAGTATTCTATTCTCTTTGATGCCATTGTAAATGGGATTTTTTTTTCTTAAGCTTTGGGGATATTTTATTATAGTATAGAAGTACAACCAATTTTTGTTTGTTGATTTTGTATCTTGCAACTTACTAAATTCAATTATTAGTTGTAATAGTTTTGTGGAGTCTTCAGCATTTTCTACACATAAGATCATATCATCTGCAAATAGGGATGCTACATTTTGAATGTGTCCCCCAAAGTTTGTATGCCGGAAACTTGATCCCCAACACAACAGTGTTGGGAGGTGGAGCCTAATGGGAAGTGTTTAGTTTATTAGGGCTCCCCCCTCATGAATAGACTAACTCCTGTTGTAAAGGGGCTTGAAACTGTAAGTTTGACCTCTGACTATCCTCCGTCTCTCTCTCTCTCTTTTTTTCTTTTATTTATTTATTTACTTGAGACAGGATCTCACTCTTGTCACCCAGGCTGGAGTACAGTGCCATGACCATGGCTCACTGCAGCCTCAACTTCCTATGCCCAGGTGATTCTCCCACCTCAGCCTCCTGAGTAGCTAGTGCATACCACCATGCCTGGCTAATTTTTTTGTGTTTTTAGTAGAGATGGGATTTTGCCATGTTACTGAGGCTGGTCTCAAACTCCTGGGCTTAAGAGATCCTCCTGCTTTGGCCTCCCAAAGTGCTGGGATTACAGGAGTGAGCTACCACGCCCAGCCACCTCTCACTTTCATTTGTGCTCCCTTCCACTTTCTGCCATGGGATAATGCGGTAAGAAGGCCCTTACCAGATGTGGGCCCCTCAGCCTTGGACTTCCCAGCCTTTAGAACTGTAAGAAATAAATCTCTGCTTTTTATTAATTATCCAGTCTCAGGTATTCTGTTACAGCAGCACAAAATGGACTGAGACAAGGAACAATTTTGTTTCTTTTTCTGATTTGGATCTTTTATCTTTTTCTTTCCTAGTTGCTCTAGCTAGACATCTAGAACAATGTTAAATAGAAATGGCAATAGTTCATTAATTTGGTACACTTTGGGATTCCTTTTTCCCAATCTTAGTGAAAAAGCTTTCATTTTTTTCCCTGTCGAGTGTGATGTTAGCTGTAGGCTTGTCATATATGGCCTTTATTATGTTGAAGTAATTTCCTTCTATTACTAATTTGTTGAGAGTTTTAACCAGGAAAGGATGTCGAGTTTAATCAAATGCTTTTTCTTGCGTCTGTTGAGATGATCTTATGGGTTTTTTTTCATTTTGTTAATGTGGTGTGTCACATTAATTGATTTGTATATGTTGAGCTATCCTTGCATCCTAGGGATAAATCTCACTTGGTCATGGTGTGTGACCCTTTTAATACACTATTGAATTTGATTTGCTCGTATTTTGTTGAAGATTTTTTACTTATATTCACAGGAATATTTGTGTGTAGTTTTCTTTTCTTGCGCTTTGTCTGGCTTTGGTATCGGGGTAATGCTGGCCTCATAAAATGAGTTTGGATGTATTTTCTCCTCTACGGTTTTTCTTTTTTTAGAAGAATTTGAGAAGGAATGGTGTTATTTCTTTAAATATTTGGTAGAATTTACCAGTAAAGTCATCTGGTGCTGGGCTTTTCGTTGTTTGAAGGATTTTGATTACTGATTGAATCTCTCATCTTGTTATAGGTGTGTTCAGACATTCTGTTTCTTCATGATTCAGTCTTGGTAGGCTCTTTGTTTCTGGGAATTTGTCTATTTCTTTTTAGTTATCCATTTTGTTGACATAATTGTTTATAGCAGATTCTTATGATATTTTTTATTTCTGTGTTTACAGTAGACTCATGATCTTTTTTATTTCTGTGGTATCAGTGTTAATATCTCCTCTGTAATTTACAATTTTATTTATTTAAGTATTTTTTTAATCAAGCTAGAGATTTCTCAATTTTATCTTTTCAACCAACTATTAATTTTGTTGATTTTTTTCTGTTGTTTACCTCTTCTCTATTTTACTTATTTCTCCTCTAATCTTTATCATTTTCTTCCTTCTGCTAACTTTGAGTTTGGTTTGTTCTTATTTCTAGTTCCTGGAGATATAAGGTTATGCTATTTGAGATCATTCTTTTTCAATGGAGGCATTTGTTGCTATGAACTTCCCTCTCATTACTGCTTTTCCTGTACCTTATAAGTTTTTATGTATTGTGTTGTTTTTATTTGTCTTAAGATGTTTTTTAACTGCTTTTTAACTTTTCTTTGACTCATTGGTTGTTTGAAAGTGTAGTGTTTAATTTCCACCTATTTGTGAATTTTCTAGTTTTTCTTCTGCTACTAATTTCCAGTTTAATTCCATTGTGGTCAGAAAAGTTATTTGGTATGATTTTGGTCTTTTAAATTCTTTAAGTCTTGTTTTGTGACCAGCATGTGAACTGTCCTGGAGAATGTTCTATGTGTAGTTGAGAAGAATATATATTCTGTTATTGATTGAAAATATATGTCTGTAAACAGAGAGCCAAGTCATGAGTGAACTCCCATTCACAATTGCTTCAAAGAGAATAAAATACCTAGGAATCTAACTTACAAGGGATGTGAAGGACCTCTTCAAGGAGAACTACAAACCACTGCTCAATGAAATAAAAGAAGACACAAACAAATGGAAGAACATTCCATGCTCATGGATAGGAAGAATCAATATCGTGAAAATGGCCATACTGCCCAAGATAATTTATAAATTCAATGCCATCCCCATCAAGCTACCAATGACTTTCTTCACAGAATTGGAAAAACCTCCTTTAAAGTTCATATGGAATGAAAAGAGAGCCCACATTGCCAAGACAATCCTAAGCCAAAAGAACAAAGCTGGAGGCATCACGCTACCTGACTTCAAACTATACTGCAAGGCTACAGTAACCAAAACAGCATGGTACTGGTACCAAAACAGATAGACAAATGCAACAGAACAGAGCCCTCAGAAATAATACCACACATCTACAACCATCTGATCTTTGACAAACCTGACAAAAACAAGCAATGGGGAAAGGATTCCCTATTTAATAAATGGTGTTGGGAAAACTGGCTAGCCGTATGTAGAAAGCTGAAACTGGATCCCTTCCTTACACCTTATACATAAATTAATTCAAGATGGAATAAAGACTTAAATGTAAGACCTAAAACCATAAAAACCCTAGAAGAAAACCTAGGCAGTACCATTCAGGCAAGGACTTCATGTCTAAAACACCAAAAGCAGTGGCAACAAAAGCCAAGATTCACAAATCGGATCTAATTAAACTAAAGAATTTCTGCACAGCAAAGAAACCACCATTGGAGCCAACAGGCAGCCTACAGAATGGGAGAAAATTTTTGCAATCTATCCATCTGACAAAGGGCTAATATCCAGAATCTACAAAGGACTTAAACAAATTTACAAGAAAAAATCAAACAACCCCATCAAAAACTGGGCGAAGGATATGAACAGACACTTCTCAAAAGAAGACATTTATGCTGCCAATAGACACATGAAAAAATGCTCATCATCACTGACCATCAGAGAAATGCAAATCAGAACCACAATGAGATAACATCTCACACCAGTTAGAATGGCCATCATTAAAAAGTCAGGAAACAACAGGTGCTGGAGAGGATGTGGAGAAATAGGAACACTTTTACACTGTTGGTGGGACTGTAAAGTAGTTCAACCATTATGGAAGACAGTGTGACGATTCCTCAAGGATCTAGTACTAGAAATACCATTTGACCCAGCCATCCCATTACTGGGTATATACCCAAAGGATTATAAATCATGCTACTATAAAGACACATGCACACATATGTTTATTGCTGCACTATTCACAATAGCAAAGACTTGGAACCAATCCAAATGTCCAACAACGATAGACTGGATTAAGAAAATGTGGCACATATACACCATGGAATACTATGCAGCCATAAAAAACGATGAGTTCATGTCCTTTGTAGGGACATGGATGAAGCTGGAAACCATCATTCTGAGCAAAGTATCACAAGGACAGTAAACCAAACACCGCATGTTCTCACTCATAGGTGGGAATTGAACAATGAGAACACTTGGACACAGGGTGGGGAATATCACACACCAGGACCTGTCGTGGGGTGGGGGAAGGGGGGAGGGATAGCATTAGGAGATCTATCTAATGTAAATGACTAGTTAATGGGTGCTGCACACCAACGTGGCATATATATATGTAACAAACCTGCACATTGTACACGTGTACCCTAGAACTTAAAGTACAATAAAAAATAAAAAAATAAAAAATAAAAAATTTTTCCCCGGGAGTTTGTTCATTTCATCAAAATTTTCAAATTTATTTTCATAAATTTTTTTGAAACATCTTTTTTTTTAAGTATTTGTGGGACATATAGTAGCGTTATTTTTATTAGTATTATTGATTACCTTTTTTGCCCTTTCTTTTCAGTAACAGCTTTGAGATAAATTTAGATAAGATTCACATGCCATAACATCGTAAAGTGTTTTTTAGTATATTCATAGTTGTGCAACCATTACTACTATATAATTTAAGAATATTTTTATTACCCTAAAAGAAACTCTGTACCTATCACCAAGCAAGGACACTCCATTTTTCCCTACCCACAGTCTTAAGCAATCACTAATCTACTTTTTGGACCTGTGAATTTGCTTATTCTGGACATTTTACATGAATGACATTATACAATATGTGGCCTTTTGTGACTGGATTCCCTCAGTTAGCAAAATGTTTTCAAAGTTTATCCATGTCGTAGCATGTATCAGTAGTTTATTGTTTTTTATTGCCAAATAACACTTCATTGTATAGATATTACACATTTTGTCCTTTTACTCATGAGTTAATGTATATCTGAGCTTGTTTTTCACTTTTTATCCATTATGCTGCTATATACGTTTTTATGTTTACATATGTTTTCAATTATCTTGTGTATATATCTAGAAGTGGGATTTCTGGGTCATACTCTAGGTTTAATGTTTTGAAAAACTGTCAAACTGTTTGGCAGAGTGGATGTACCATTTTACAGCCCCAACAGCATCCATTGAGGATCTAAATTTCTCCATATCCTCTATAAACTTGTTATTGCCTATATTTTATATTTTAGCCATTCTAGTGAGTATGAAGTGGTATCTCACTGTGGTTTGATTTGTACTTCCCTAATAACTAGTGAGGCTAAGCATCTTTTCATGTGATTATTGGCCATTTTAATATCTTCTCTGGGATAAAAGATCCTTTTTCTATTTTTAATTAGGTTATTTCTCTTTTTATTATTAAGTTGCAAGGATTTCTTAAATATTCTAGATACACATTCCTTACCACATATATATGTGCAAACATTCTCTTTCATTTTGTTGGTTGTCTTTTTATTTTCTTAATGGTGTCCTTTTGAAACCCAAACATTTATGATTGTGATAGTCTCATCTGCCTAAATTTTCTTTTGTCACTTGTGATGTTGGTATTATAGGTAAGAAATCATTGCCTAATTCAAGGGCATGAAGATTTCCTCTTTTGGGGTTTTATACTTTTAGCTGTTATATTTAGAACCATGATCCATTTTGTGTTAATTTTTGTACAGTCATATGTCATTTACTGATGGGGATATGTTCTAAGAAATGTGTTGTTAGGGGATTTTGCTGTGCAAACATCATAGAATGAATTTACACAAAACCAAATAGTATAATGGTATAGCCTACTATATACTTAGATTTCATGGTATAGCTTATTTCTCCTAGGCTATAAACCTATGTAATACGTTATCGTACTAAATACTGTAGGCAATTGTAACACAATGGTAACTACTTGTATATCTAAACACATCTGAACACAGAAGAGGTACCATAAAATACAGTATAAAAGATAAAAAATGGTGCACTTGTATAGCATATTTACCATGAATGGAGCTTTCAGGACTGGAAGTTCTTCCAAGTGAGTCAATGAATGAGTGGTGAGTGAATATGAAGGTCCAGGACATTAATGTACACTACTGTAGACTTTATCAACACTGCAAACTTAGGCTACTCTAAATTTATTTAAAAATTATCTCTCTTCAATAATAAATTAACCCTAGCTCACTGTTAATTTTCTACTTTACAAACTTTATAATTTTTTTTTGAGATGGAATTTCACTCTTGTTGCCCAGGCGGGAGTGCAATGGTGCAATCTCAGCTCACCGCAACCTCCACCTCCCAGGTTTAAGCGATTCTCCTGCCTCAGGCCCAGAGTATCTGGGATTACAGGTACCCACCACCACGCCCAGCTAATTTTTTTGTAATTTTAGTAGAGATAGGGTTTCACCATGTTGGCCAGGCTGGTCTCAAACTCCTGACCTCAGGTGATTTGCCCGACTTGGCCTCCCAAAGTGCTGGGATTACAGGTGTGAGCCACTGTGCCTGGCCCAAACTTTTTAATTAAAGAAAAAATGTGCTCCTTTAATAACACTTAGCTTCAAACACACTGTACAGCTGTACAAAAATACTTTCTTTCTCTATAAGTTTTTCTATTTATACCTTTTTTACTTTTTAAAATTTTTGTTAAATACTGAGACATGAACACTAACATTAGCCTATCCCTACACAGGGTCAGGATCATCAATATCACTGTCTTCCACCTGTACATCTTGTCCCACTGGAAGGTCTTCAGAGGCAATAGCATGCATGGGGCTGTCATCTATGGTAACAATGTCTTCTTTAGAATACCTCCGGACCTACCTGGAGCTGTTTTATAGTTAACTTTTTTTAATAAGTAGAAGGATTGCACTCTAAAATAATGATTAAAAGTATACTATAGTAAATACACAAACCAGTAACATGGTCATTTATTATCATAATAATATAATTGTATTAGCTATACTTTTATATAACTGACAATGCAGTAGGTTTGTTTACACCAGCATTACCACAAAAATGTGAGTAATATGTTGGACTAAGATGTTACAATGGCTAGTGTCACTAGATAACAGGAATTTTCAGCTCCATCATAATTTAATGAGACCACTGTCATATACGCAGTTCGTCATTGACCAAAACATCATTATGACAGTAACGGCTGAAAACTTTCCGGGTCTGTGGAAGGAAATAGGAACCAGACCCAAGAATCCCAAAGGATACCAAATAAATGAACTTAAAGAAATCTACACTGAAAACACATTATAATCAAATCATCAAAAGTCAAAGACAACGAGAATTTTGAAAACAGCAAAAGTGTCTTGTCACATACAAAGGAACTTACACAGGGCTATAAGTAGATTTTTCAGCAGAAATCTCTCAAGTCAGATGGGAGTGGGATGATATATTCAAAGTGCTAAAACAAAACAACAACAACAAAAATCTGCTGATCAAGAATACCATGTCTCGCAAAATTGTCTTTCATAAGAAGAAGAGATGCTTTTCCAGAGAAAGAAGCTGAAGGAATTCTTTAAAACTAAACCTGCCCACAATAAATGCTAAAAAGAGCTCTTCAAGTTGAAATAAAAGAATGTTAAACAGCAACACAATGGCATAAGAAAGTATTAATACAAAATAGAAATATTGGTAGAAATAAATACATAAACAAATGCAGAATTCTCTATTATTGTAATGGTGGTAAGTAAATTACTTTTAATCTTGACATAAAAGTTAAAAGACAAAAGTACTACAAAATAAGACAGTTAAAATTACATAAATGAATATATGATATAAATAAATATAAATTATAACATCAAAAACATATAATGTTGAGGGGAGTGGTAAAACTGTAGAGTTTTATATGCAAGTGAAGTTAACTTGTTATCAGTTTAAAATAGATTATGATAACTATATGATATATTGTGGAAGCCCCATGGTAAACACAAAGAGAACACCTATAAAAGTTACACCAAAGAAGCAAGGAAAGAAAAGAATCAAAGTATATCAACACACACACAAAAAAAATGAAACACAAAGGAAGACAGCAAGACAAAGGATGAAAAAAACTACAAGATAAACAGAAAACAGTTGAAAAAATGAAAATAGTAAATACTTCCTTCTGAATAATTACTTCAAATGCAAGTGAATTAAACTCCCCAATTCAAAGACATAAACTGGTTAAGTGGATTTTTTTAATCTAATTTTATGCTGTCTATAAAAGACTCACTTTAGATTTAAAGATACACATAGGATGGAAGTTAAGGTATGGAAAGAAGTATTTTGCATAAATGGTAACCAAACGGAACATGGGTGGCTACATTATATCAGACAAAATGAACCCTAAGTAAAAAAAACTGTCACAAGAGACAAAGAAGGACATTACATAATGATAAAAGTGTTAATCAATCAGGAAAATAAAACAATTATAAATATATAAGTACTCAACAAAGAGCCCCTAAATATATAAAACAAACATTAACAGAAACAAAGCAAGAAATAGACAGCAAAACAATAATACTAACAGACTTCAATATTCCACATTAAATAATGGATAAGTCAACATGATAGAGAATCAACAAGAAAACAGTGGAAGTAAATAACAACATAGACCAAATAGAACTAATAGACGTATCTTTTCTTTTTTTAATAGTTGGAAAAATTTATTATATTCAATGAAAATGATTAAGTTACCTATCCAAGAAACTCAACAAACTCCAACTAGGAAAAAAGTCAAAGAAATCAACACCTAGTTATATCATAATAAGCTGTTGAAGGAGAAGAAAGAATCTTTTTTTTTTTTAAAGTTTGGGTAATTATACATTTTAGAATCTTTTTTTATTAATATACTTTAAGTTCTAGGGTACATGTGCACAACGTGCAGGTTTGTTACATGTGTATACATGTGCCATGTTGGTGTGCTGCACCCACTAACTCGTCAGTTACATTAGGTATATCTCCTAATGCTATTCCTCCCTGCTTCCCCCACCCCACGACAGGTCCTGGTGTGTGATGTTCCCCACCCTGTGTCCAAGTGTTCTCATTGTTCAATTCCCACCTATGAGTGAGAACATGCAGTGTTTGGTTTTCTGTCCTTGTGATACTTTGCTCAGAATGATGGTTTCCAGCTTCATCCATGTCCCTACAAAGGACATGAAATCATCGTTTTTTATGGCTGCATAGTATTCCATGGTGTATATGTGCCACATTTTCTTAATCCAGTCTATCATTGATGGACATTTGGGTTGGTTCCAAGTCTTTGCTATTGTGAATAGTGCAGCAATAAACATATGTGTGCATGTGTCTTTATAGCAGCATGATTTATAATCCTTTGGGTATATACCCAGTAATGGGATGGCTGGGTCAAATGGTATTTCTAGTTCTAGATCCTTGAGGAATCATCACACTGTCTTCCATAATGGTTGAACTACTTTACAGTCCCACCAACAGTGTAAAAGTGTTCCTATTTCTCCACATCCTTTCCAGCACCTGTTGTTTCCTGACTTTTTAATGATGGCCATTCTAACTGGTGTGAGATGGTATCTCACTGTGGTTTTGATTTGCATTTCTCTGATGGTCAGTGATGATGAGCATTTTTTCATGTGTCTATTGGCAGCATAAATGTCTTCTTTTGAGAAGTGTCTGTTCATATCCTTCGCCCAGTTTTTGATGGGGTTGTTTGATTTTTTCTTGTAAATTTGTTTAAGCTCTTTGTAGATTCTGGATATTAGCCCTTTGTCAGATAGGTAGATTGCAAAAATTTTCTCCCATTCTGTAGGTTGACTGTTCACTCTGATGGTAGTTTCTTTTGCTGTGCAGAGCTCTTTAGTTTGATTAGATCCCATTGCTCAATTTTGGCTTTTGTTGCTATTGCTTTTGGTGTTTTAGTCATGAAGTCCTTGCCCATGCCTATGTCCTGAATGGTATTGCCTAGGTTTTCTTCTAGGGTTTTTGTGGTTTTAGATCTTACATTTAAGTCTTTAATCCAGCTTGAATTAATTTTTGTATAAGGTGTAAGGAAGGGATCCAGTTTCAGCTTTCTACTTATGGCTAGCCAGTTTTCCCAACACCATTTATTACATAGGGAATCCTTTCCCATTTCTTGTTTTTGTCAGATTTGTCAAAGATCAGATGGTTGTAGATTTGTGGTATTATTTCTGAGGGTTCTCTTCTGTTGCATTGGTCTATATCTGTTTTGGTACCAGTACCATGCTGTTTTGGTTACTGTAGCCTTGTAGTATAGTTTGAAGTCAGGTGGCATGATGTCTCCAGCTTTGTTCTTTTGGCTTAGGATTGTCTTGGCAATGTGGGCTCTTTTTTGGTTCCATATGAACTTTAAAGGAGTTTTTTCCAATTCTGTGAAGAAAGTCATTGGTAGCTTGATGGGGATGGCATCGAATCTGTTAATTACCTTGGGCAGTATGGCGATTTTCACGATATTGATTCTTCCTATCCATGAGCATGGAATGTTCTCCCATTTGTTTGTGTCCTCTTTTTTTTCATTGATGAGTGGTTTGTAGTTCTCCTTGAAGAGGTCCTTCACATCCCTTGTTAGTTGGATTCGTAGGTATTTTATTCTCTTTGAAGCAATTGTGAATGGGAGTTCACTCATGACTTGGCTCTCGGTTTGTTACTGGTGTATAGAAATGCCTGTGATTTTTTGCACATTGATTTTGTATCCTGAGACTTTGCTGAAGTTGCTTATTAGCTTAAGGAGATTTTGGGCTGAGCCGGTGGGGTTTTCTAAATATACAATCATGTCATCTGCAAACAGGAACAAGTTGACTTCCTCTTTTCCTAATTGAATGAATACCCTTTATTTCTTTGTCCTGCCCATTGCCCTGGCCACAATTTCCAACACTGTGTTGAATAGGAGTGGTGAGAGAGGGCATCCCTGTCTTGTGCCAGTTTTCAAAGGGAATGCTTCCAGTTTTTGCCCATTTGGTATGATATTGGCTGTGGGTTTGTCATAAATAGCTTGTATTATTTTGAGATACGTCCCATGAACACCTAATTTATTGAGAGTTTTTAGCATGAAGGGCTGTGAATTTTGTCAAAGGCCTTTTCTGCATCTATTGAGGTAATCATGTGGTTTTTGTTGTTGGTTCTGTTTATATGATGGATTATGTTTATTGATTTGCATATGTTGAACCAGCCTTGCATCCCAGGCATGAAGCCCACTTGATCATGGTGGATAAGCTTTTTGATGTGCTGCTGGATTCGGTTTGCCAGTATTTTATTGAGGATGTTTGCATCGAATTTCATCAGGGATATTGGTCTAAAATTATCTTTTTCTGTTGTGTCTCTGCCAGGCTTTGACATCAGGATGATGCTGGCCTCATAAAATGAGTTAGGGAGGATTCCCTCTTTTTCTATTGATTGGAATAGTTTCAGAGGGAATGGTACCAGCTCTTCCTTGTGCCTCTGGTAGATTTTGGCTGTGAATCAGTCTGGTCCTGGAATTTTTTTGGTTGGTAGGCTCTTAATTATTGCCTCAATTTCAGAGTCTGTTACTGGTCTATTCAGGGATTCCATTTCTTCCTGGTTTAGTCTTGGGAGGGTGTATGTGTCGAGGAATTTATCCATTCTAGATTTTCTAGTTTATTTGCATAGAGGTGTTTGTAGTATTCTCTGATGGTAGTTTGTATCTCTGTGGGTTCGGTGGTGATATCCCCTTTATCATTTTTTATTGCATCTATTAGATTATTCTCTGTTTTCTTCTTTATTAGTCTGCTAGTGGTCTATGAATTTGTTGATCTTTTCAAAACACCAGCTCCTGGATTCATTGATTTTTTGAAGGGTTTTTTGTGTCTCTATCTCCTTCATTTCTGCTCTGATTTTAGTTATTTCTTGCCTTCTGCTAGCTTTTGAATGTGTTTGCTCTTGCTTCTCTAGTTCTTTTAATTGTGATGTTAGGGTGTTAATTTTAGATCTTTCCTGCTTTCTCTTGTGGGCATTTAGTGCTATAAATTTGCCTCTACACACTGCTTTGAATGTGTCCCAGAGATTCTGGTATGTTGTGTCTTTGTTCTCATTGGTTTCAAAGAACTTTATTTCTGCCTTCATTTCGTTATGTACCCAGTAGTCATTCAGGAGCAGGTTGTTCAGTTTCCATGTAGTTGAGCGGTTTTGCATGAGTTTCTTAATCCTGACTTCTAGTTTGATTGCACTGTGGTCTGAGAGAAAGTTTGTTATAATTTCTGTTCTCTTACATTTGCTGAGGAGTGTTTTACTTTCAACTGTGTGGTCAATTTTGGAATAAGTGCGATGTGGTGCTGAGAAGAATGTATATTCTGTTGATTTGGGGTGGAGAGTTCTGTAGATGTCTATTAGGTCTGCTTGGTGCAGAGCTGAGTTCAATTCCTGGGTATCCTTGTTAACCTTCTTTCTCATTGATCTGTCAAATATTGACAGTGGGATGTTAAAGTCTCCCATTATTATTGTATGGGAGTCTATGTCTCTTTTTAGGTCTCTAAGGACTTGCTTTACGAATCTGGGTGCTCTTGTATTGGGTGCATATATATTTAGGATACTTAGCTCTTCTTGTTGAATTGATCCCTTTACCATTATGCAGTGGCCTTCCTTGTCTCTTTGATCTTTGTTGGTTTAAAGTCTATTTTATCAGAGACTAGGATTGCAACCCCTGCTTTTTTTTTGTTTTCCATTTGCTTGGTAGGTCTTCCTCCATCCCTTTATTTTGAGTTTATGTGTGTCTCTGCGCATGAGATGGGTCTCCTGAATACAGCACACTGATGGGTCTTGACTCTTTTTCCAATTTGCCAGTCTGTGTCTTTTAATTGGAACATTTAGCCCATTTACATTTAAGGTTAATATCGTTATGTGTGAATTTGATCCTGTCATTATGATGTTAGCTGGTTATTTTTCTCGTTAGTTGATGCAGTTTCTTCCTAGCATTGATGGTCTTTACAATTTGGCATGTTTTTGCAGTGGCTGGTACAGGTTGTTCCTTTCCATGTTTAGTGCTTCCTTCAGGAGTTCTTGTAAGGCAGGCCTGTGGTGATAAAATCTCTCAGTATTTGCTTCTCTGTAAAGGATTTTATTTCTCCTTTACTTATGAGGCTTAGTTTGGCTGGATATGAAATTCTGGGTTGAAAATTCTTTCCTTTAAGAATGTTGAATATTGGCCCCCACTCTCTTCTGGCTTGTAGAGTTTCTGCTGAGAGATCCACTGTTAGTCTGATGGGCTTCCCTTTGTGGGTAACTCGACCTTTCTCTCTGGCTGCCCTTAACATTTTTTCCTTCATTTCAACTTTGGTGAATCTGAGAGTTACGTGTCTTGGAGTTGCTCTTCTCAAGGAGTATCTTTGTGGCATTCTCTGTATTTCCTGAATCTGAATATTGGCCTGCCTTGCTAGATTGGGGAAGTTCTCCTGGATAATATCCTGTAGAGTGTTTTCCAACTTGGTTCCATTCTTCCTATCACTTTCAGGTACACCAATCAGATGTAGATTTGGTCTTTTCACATAGTCCCATATTTCTTGGAGGATTTGTTCATTTGTTTTTATTCTTTTTTCTCTACACTTTTCTTCTCACTTCATTTCATTCATTTGATCTTCAGTCACTGATACCCTTTTTTTCTAGTTGATCGAATCGGCTACTGAAGCTTGTGCATGTATCACGTAGTTCTCGTGCCATGGTTTTCAGCTCCATCAGGTCATTTAATGTCTTCTCTATGCCTTTATTCTAGTTAGCCATTTGTCTAATCTTTTTTCAAGGTTTTTAGCTTCTTCATGATGGGTTTGAACATTCTCCTTTAGCTCAGAGAAGGTTGTTGTTACGGATCTTCTGAAGCCTTCTTCTCTCAACTCATCGAAGTCATTCTCCGTCCAGCTTTGTTTCATTGCTAGTGAGGAGCTTCACTCCTTTGGAGGAGAAGAAGCACTTTGGTTTTTAGAATTTTCAGCTTTTCTAGTCTGGTTTCTCTCCATCTTTGTGGTTTTATCTACCTTTGGTCTTTGATGATGGTGACATACAGATGGGGTTTTGGTGTGGTTGTCCTTTCTGTTTGTTAGTTTTCCTTCTAACAGTCAGGACCCTCAGTTGCAGGTCTGTTGGAGTTTGCTGGAGGTCTACTCCAGATCCTGTTTGCCTGGGTATCACCAGTGGAGGCTGTAGAACCGCAAATATTACAGAATGGTAAATGATGCTGCCTGATCGTTCCCCTGGAAGCTTTGTCTCAGAGGGGCACCCGGCTGTATGAGGTGTCTGTCTGCCCCTACTGGGGGGTGTATGAGGTGCCTCCCAGTTAGGCTATTTGGGGGTCAGGGACCCACTTGAGGAGGCAGTCTGTCTGTTCTCAGATCTCAAACTCTGTGCTGGGAGAACCACTACTCTCTTCAAAGCTCAGTTGGAAATGCAGAAATCACCTGTCTTCTGCATCTCTCACGCTGGGAGCTATAGACTGTTCATATTCAGCCATCTTGGAACCTCCCCCAGGAAACATTTTTTACCCAGAGTGATACATGAGGAAATTTGAATAGATATATAATGTTTAAAAATTTTTATATTTATAATTTTTATATTTATAATTTATAAAAATTGCATTTTCTAAAACCCATGTACAGTGTATATGTAATAAATATATTACAATGTATATTTATGTGTATAATTATATATTATAATTATATATCTTTTTTGTACAATTACACAATTTTAATACTTATATTTATCACTTTATTTCCACATTAAAAATAATTTTGCAGCCGTGTGCAGTGGCTCATGCCTGTAATCCCAGCCCTTTGGGAGGCTGAGGCGGGCGGATCATGAGGTCAGGAGATCGAGACCATCCTGGCTAACACGGTGAAACCCCGTCTCTATGAAAAATGCAAAAAAAATTAGATGGCATGGTGGCGGGGCCCTGTAGTCCCAGCTACTTGGGAGGCTGAGGCAGGAGAATGGCGTGAACCCAGGAGGCAGAGCTTGCAGTGAGCCAAGATGGCACCACTGCACTCCAGCCTGGGTGACAGAGCGAGACTCTGTCTCTAAAAAAAAGAAAAAGATAATTTTGCAAATTTAAGTTAATATATAAGAAAAAATGTTGCAAGTTTATGGTTTTTTTTTTCGGAAAATAGAAGAAGAAATATTTTTCAACTCATTTTAGGCCCACTGAACCTTGATACCAAAACTTAATAAAGACATTGTAAAAAAGAAAAATGACAAGCCAATATCATTAATAAACGTAAATACACAAATTTGAAAACAATATCTTAAGCAATATATAAAATTGATAACTGAGTAGGAATTTTCCAGAATGTAAAACTTAATATATAATGTTGCTAAAGCAACATTTAAAAAATCAATAGTAAAATAAGGAAAATAAAATTATATAGTTAGTAGATGTGAATGAAGCAATGTATCTACTTTAAAAAACATTAATAGCAAACATACTCTTTTTATTTATTTATTTGTTTTCCTTAGTATTTATTGATCATTCTTGGGTGTTTCTTGGAGAGGGGGATGTGGCAGGGTCATAGGATAATAGTGGAGAGAAGGTCAGCAGATAAACACATGAACAAAGGTCTCTGGCTTTCCTAGGCAGAGGTCCCTGTGGCCTTCTGCAGTGTTTGTGTCCCTGGGTACTTGAGATTAGGGAGTGGTGATGACTCTTAACCAGCCTACTGCCTTCAAGCATCTGTTTAACAAAGCACATCTTGCACAGCCCTTAATCCATTTAACCCTGAGTTGACACAGCACATGTTTCAGAGAGCACGGGGTTGGGGATAAGGTTATAGATTAACAGCATCCCAAGGCAGAAGAATTTTTCTTAGTACAGAACAAAATGGCGCCTCCTATGTCTGCTTCTTTCTACACAGGCACAGTAACAATCTGATCTCTCTTTCTTTTCCCCACATTTCCCCCTTTTCTTTTCGACAAAACCGCCATCATCATCATGGCCCGTTCTGGATGGTTGCTGTCTCTTCGGAGCTGTTGGGTACACCTGCAGAAAGGCTGTCACTTCACACTTGGAAGGTTGCACAGCAGCCAGGCAGAGGCGCTCCTCACTTCCCAGATGGGGCGGCCAGGCAGAGGCGCTCCTCACTTCTCAGATGGGTGGCGGCTGGGCAGAGATGCTCCTCACTTCCTAGATGGGGTGGCAGCCGGGCAGAGGCTGTAATCTTAGCACTTTGGGAGGCCAAGGCAGGCGGTTGGGAGGTGGAGGTTGCAGCCAGCCGAGATCACGCCACTGCATTCCAGCCTGGGCAACATTGAGCATTGGGTGAGTGAGACTCTGTCTGTAATCCCAGCACTTCGGGAGGCCGAGGCAGGAAGATCACTCAAGGTCAGGAGTTGGAGACCAGCCTGGCCAACATAGCAAAAACCCGTCTCCACCAAAAATACAAAAACCAGCCAGGCGTGGCGGTGCGTGCCTGCAATCGCAGGCTGAGGCAGGAGAATCACGGGAGCCCGAGGCAGGGAGGTTGCAGTGAGCCAAGATCACGGCACTACACTCCAGCCTGGGCAACAGAGGGAGACCGTCTCAAAAAAGAAAGAAAAAGAAAGGCAGGCAGGCAACAGAGGGAGACCGTCTCAAAAAAGAAAAAGAAAGAAAAAGGGTGGGCAGGCAGGCAGGCGGGCAGGCGAGAGGGCAGGCGGGCAGGCAAGAGGGCAGTCAGGCAGGCAATACTCTTAGCAAACTGAGAATAAAAGAGAATTTTCTCGTGATAAAATGTCTCTAATAAAAAAGCTACAGCAAACATCTTACTTAATGGTGAAATGTCAAATGCTTTCCCTCTGAGATTAGAAACAAAACAATAATGTCTGCTCTTATCACTTCTAATAAACACTGTACTTAGGTTTTAGAAAATTCAAGGAGGCAAAATAAATAAATATAATAAAACTTATAAACTTAGGATGAGAAAAATAATTTATTTACAGATAATATGATGTATATTTAGAAAACTCAACTTACAGGTAAATTATTGAATTAATAAATAAGTGTAGCAGAGTTACTAAACACAGGATTACTACAGAAAAAACAGATGTACATATAGCAGTGCAATGGTTTATTTTATACCCAACTTGACTGGGCCACAGGGTGGCCATTTGATTAAACATTATTCTGGATGATGAGGGTTTCTGGACGAGATTAACATTTGAGCCAGTAGATTGAGAAAAGCAGATTGTCCTTCCTAATACCAGTGGGCCTCAAGCAATCCATTAAAGGCCTGCATAGAACAAAAAGGTTAAGTGAAAGAGAATTCCCTCATTTTGTTTGATTGTCTTTGAGCTGGGACTTTGGTCTTCTTTGCCTCTAGACTTGGATTGAGACTAAAATTTACAACATTGGCTCTCCTTGGTCTCTAGCCTGCCAACTGCAGATCTTGGGACTTCTCAGCCTTCATGATCACGTGAGCCAATTGCATATAATAAATCTTTCTTCTCTCTCTCTCTTTCTCTCCCGGCCCTGACCCCTCTCACAGAAAGTTGGCAGGGCCCCGCATTTGCTAGTCCCCAGGGGCTATACAGAACAAAGCAAGCAGTGATTTTGAACAGGTATGAGTGCACTTCCCATATCTCCTTCCCCTGGCTCTCATTCAGGCAATAAAACCTATAAAACCAAGCTTCTAGTTTCTCAGTAGAAAGAGTTCGATGACACAACTAGCACCCCAACTTTCCTGGTTAATATCCAGGAACTGGCTTCTAACTTGCCTGACTCTGGGAGCTGATAGGGCTTGGTATCTGTTAGTTCCCTGAAGGCTACAGAGAGCAAAGCATGGTTTGAATACCTATGTGGGAAGTTGCCACAGTGGCTCTTTCACCTCAGTGCAGAGCAAGTGGGCAATAAACTCCAGCCCCCAACTTACCTTGTGGTGCAAAAAAGTGGACCACAGATCTAGCTTCCCAAATGTTTTGACTGCTGCTTGAGGAACTGGCTTCTATTTTGCTTGTCTTGGGTGCTGATGGGAAATGGCATTCTCTAGATTTCTAGGGGCTGCTAAGAACAAAGGACAGCAGTTTGAACCAACATAAAGGCTTGAGAGGCACCCAGAATCTCTGACCAAGCTGATTAGTGAGGGTTTTCTATACAACACCAGTCTTTGAAGTCTAGGAAAGGTGGTTATTTTCTCTAATGCACAGACCAACACAGTTGTGGAAAATGAATAAACAAGAAAATATATTCCAAATAAAAGTAAAGATAAATCTTTAGAAATTGACTCTAATGAAATGGAAGTATGTGATTTACTAAAAAGAGAATTCAAAATAACAGTCATAACAATACTCATTGAGGTCAGGGGGCCATAGCATGAACAAAGTTATAGTTTCAACAAAGAAATATAAAATATTTTAAAAGTACTAAATAGGAATTATAGAGCTGAAGAATACAATAACTAAACTGAAAAATTAAATAGATGGGTTCAACAGAAGACTAAATCGAGCATAAGAAAGAATCAGGAAACAAAGCCAGGTCATTGGAAATCATCCAGTTAGAGGAGCAAAAATTAAAAAATAAAAAAGAGTGAAGATAGCTTAAAGGAGTATGGGACAACAATATGGGCATTATGGGAGTTACAAAAGGAGAAGAGAAAGAGAAGGGGACTAAAAGCTTATTCAAAGAAATACAGTCATGTACTGCTTAACTAGGGGGATGTGTTCTAAGAAATGTGTCATCAGGTGATTTTGTCATTGTGCAAGCATCATAGAGTGAACTTACACAAACCTAGATGGGACAGCCTACTACACACCTAGGCTATATGGTATAGCCCATTGTTCCTAGGCTACACACCTGTACAGCATGTTACTGTACTGAATACTATAGGCAATTGTAACATAATCATAAGTATTTGTGTACCTAAACATGTCTAAACATAGAAAAGATACAGTAAAGATAAAATATAAAAGATAAAAAGTGGTACACTGGTATAGGCACTTACCATGAATGGAACTTGCAAGACTGGATGAGTCAGTGAATAAGTAGTAAGTAAATGTGAAGGCATGGGGCATTACTGTATACTACTGTAGACTTTATAAACTGTACATTTAGGCTATGCTAAATTTATAAAAAATAATTTCCTTTCTTTAATAATAAATTAACCTTAGCATACTATAACTTTTTTACTTTATAAACTTTAATTTTTAAAACTTTTGACTCTTCCGTAATACCACTTCAAACACAAACACATTGTACAGCTGTACAAAAATATTTTTTCTTTATATCATTATTCTACAAGATTTTTCTCTAATTTGTTTTCTTTTTTACTTTTTAAACTTTTTTGTTAAAAATTAAGATACAAACACACATGTTATCCTAGGCCTATACAGGGTCAGGATCATCAAGACATCACTAGATGATAGGAATTTTTCAGCTCCATTATAATCTTATGTGACCACCATTGCATATATGGTCTGTTATTGACTGCACCATTATTCTGTGGCACATGACTGTATGTGATGTGAGGGAGGGACTCAACTTCATACTTTTGCATGTGTATCTCCAGTTGTCCAGGCATCATTTCTTGAAAGGAATATTCATTTTCCATTGCATTTTCCTGGTGCACTGGTAAATCAGTTTACCAGAAACTAAGGGTTTATTTATGGACTCTAAATGCTATTCCATTTATTTATATATCTAGACTTATGCTATATCTAGTCTTATGCTATTACCAAACTGTCTTGGTATGGTAGCTTTATAGTAGGTTTGAAACTGAGAAGGGTGTGTTCTCCAACTTTGTCCTTGTTTCTTAAAGATTGTTTGGTTATTCTGGGTTACTTGCATTTACATATGGATTTTAGAATCAGCTTTTACATTTTTGAAAAAAAAAGCCAGCTAGGATTTCAATAGAGATTGTGTTCAATCTATAGATCAGTTTGAGTGGTATTGCCATCTTAATAATATTACATCTTCCAATAAATGATCATGGGAGATCTTTCTACTTATCTAGGTCTTTAATTTTTTTCAAAAATGTTTCATAGTTTTTAGTGTACAAGTTTTGCATTCCTTATCAAGCTTATTTCTAACTATTTTATTTTTCTTGATGTTGTAAAAGGATGTTTAATTTTCAGAGTGTTCATAGGTAGTTTACAGAAATACAATTGATTTTTGTGTATTAATCTGTTATCCTGCAACCTTGATGATCTTGCAAGAATTTTTAGTCAATTTTATTAGACTTTTTCTGAAAACAATTTTTTGTTTTGTTGATTCATTATTGTACCTTATACAGTTATTTCACTAATTTCTTTTGTAAATTATTTTATTCTTTCTGCTTTTTTTCAGGATTTATTTTTCTAAAATTTGAAATAAATGCTTAGATCACTGGTTTTTAGCATTTTCCCTTTCTTGTATACATTTAAAGCTGCAAATACCCCTGAAATTTTTGACTGAATTTAAAATTTTTAAAAGTTTAATATTTTTATTACTATTCAGTTCAAATATTTACTACTATGTTTTTTTCTTTAATATATAGTTATAGTGTTATATTTCTAAAGATAGTTGACTTTCAGTTATCTTTTGCTTGTTGATTTGTAGGTTAATTACATTGTGATCCTGGACATATAATTTTATATAATTTTAATCTTTTGAAATTTGTTGAGATTTCTTTTGTGGCCTAAGTTAGAATCAGTTTTCACAAATATACTATACACAGTTGAAAGGAATGTGTATTCTGTAGCTGCTGAGTACAGTGTTCTATATGTGTTCAGCAAATTAGATTTTTTTATCATGTTGTTCAAGTTATATTATTAATGATTTTTTCCTTTTGCTTAACATAAATTAATGAGAAAATTTGTCATAATCTCCAAATGTGATTGTGGATTTGTCTATTTCTACTTAGAGTTCTATTACTTTTAGCGCGCGCTCTCTCTCTCTCTCTCTCTCTCTATATATATATATATATACACACACATATGTGTGTGTGTGTGTGTGTATATATATATATATATATATATTTTTTTTTTTTTTGAGATGCAGTCTTGCTCTGTCGCCCAGGCTGGAGTGCAGTGGCATGATCTCAGCTCACTGCAACCTCTGCCTCCCAAGTTCACGTGATTCTCCTGCCTCAGCCTCCTGTGTAGCTGGGATTACAAGCATGCACCACCATACCTGGCTAAGTTTTGTATTTCTAGTAGAGATGGGGTTTTGTCATGTTGGCCAGGTTGGTCTCAAACTCCTCACCTCAAGCCATCTGCCCTCCTTGGCCTCCCAAAGTGCTGGGATTACAGGCATGAGCCACTGTTCCCACCCATGGCTTCATGTTTTTAAACTGTTTTGGAAAATTGCCATAATGTTTCTTCCAATACTGCTTTTGCCTCATTCATTATGTCCAAGAGAATGTAATTTTCATGAGTAAGTCATATTCTTTGGACATAGTCTTCCTATAGGAACAGAATTATAGCGATCTAGTCTACATTGTGGTGGATATTTTTCTTTATTAGTATTTAGAGAATGTTCTTTTTCTTTCTATATGTATATATACATGTTGTATAGTATTCAGTTGCACAAATGTTGCCATAATTTGTTTAAAAGGCTTTCTGTTAATGAAATCAAAAAATTGCTTTCTCAAAAAATGTTGAACTCACTTGTATATGTTAATGAAAATTTATAAACAATACTACACCTCAATTTCTTGGAATATATTTCTCCCTTGCATTTGTGTTTTTTACTTCTCCTTGATAAGTCATGCCCATCTTTTATGACTAAGCTTAAATACAAAGTCCTAACAAACTCCCTCAAAAAGATTTACTCTCTTTTTCACTGCTTTTACACATCCCTCTCTCAGAAGTTATTGCAATTGGTTGTGATCTTTTGTTTGTATGTCTATATTTTTCTTCACAATGTGAATATCTTATGATCAAGGGTCATGCCTGAGTTATTTTTGTCTGCCAATTGCTAGTGAGATTTTTTTTCTCTTCCCTCTTGCAGGATTTCGTTTTCTAGCCTAGTGAGATTTTTGGAGCCAGTAAACACTCAATAAAGGCTGAATAAATAAATAAATAAGTTTTCCCTTAGAGATCTTCTTCATGCCTTCCTAACCTCCATGCTATGTGCATTAATTATATCAATTAACTTAACTGTTCCATTACTGATTGCTGAAATGACTCATAAGACTCAAATCATTTATGCTCTTGGAACACTTTTATTACAAGCAAAGGATACAGGACAACAATATCAGGAAAAGAATACGTATTTAAAGTGTCAGGAGATTTCTTATCTAAGTTTCTTTGTCCTTCTATTGCTGGGTTGAATAAAATATGCTTTGTTTCCAGGTCACAAACCACCACCACTGTGTGTGCAAAGCATCTCATTACCAGGAAGCTCAAAGACTGCTCCAGGTCCAGTTCTTTTACACTGAGATGGCCATAGAGGCACATTATAGTTAAGTGACTAGATTTAACTGTCAAACCTGCCTAGTTCCACCAAAGCCAAGTACAAGTCACAAATCTAAGATTATTACTAAAAAACTCAGACAGTCTGCTGCATTCTGTTGCAAAACAACTCATAGGAAAACAGCTGTAAAACATCATTTGTCTTTAGCTGATATGACATAGTGTGGAACAAGGGTCACCAGTATGTGCCAGTAAGACTTGGAATAAGCATTCCAGAACAGCTAAGATTATTTTTAAAAACTGATGAAAAGGATAATGTCAGGACAGTTTTCTTCAGTTTTTAGAGCACCAAAGATTCTTTTAAACTCAAAACGTGAAATATCGGTCCTTTTTTAAAACAGAAACCACATATAAATCCCAAATATATTTTTAAAAACCCTACAAGAATACAGTAGCAATATGGGCAAAGTATATGAAAAGGCAACTTAAAAAGCAAGAAGCCCAAGTGGACAATTGCTAATGAAAATATGTTCAACTTCATTAGTTCCCAGGGAATTGAAAAGTTAAACAGGAAGGTACCATTTAAATTATCAGATCAGTAAAATATAATTAATATGAGGCATAAGTCTTTAGATGGGCTAAACATAACTTCCTTGAAAAGAAATCCAGCCAAACTTTGAAATGTATTTTTGGGAAATAACTACTTATTCTTGAAATCACAGCTAGCCACTGTCCATCTTCAGACTAATTGTTGTTTGGTGGCTCAGAGGAAAATAAGTCAGAACCAAGAGGAAGTTAAAATTTAATTTGACCAACTTTCAAATACTATTCAGTTATGGCATCCTTGTAACTATTACAAGACCTCACTTCAGGCCTTACCAAGTTACAGAATCTTAGGAGTACGAGGGGCCTTAATTTATCTCAGGCTTACTTCCCTTTAATTGTGATATTTATACTCATGTTAATGCTATTACTAGAAAGAAGATCTATCTCATTTCCATTCAAAAACTTTCTCAAAATTTTCTCAAAGCCCTCCTATTTCAGTATATTTTAATACTCAGCTATATATTCCCCCTTTCATTCTATCACGCATAGTGCCTGGCATAGAGTAGGTGTTTAACAAATATTTGCTAAATGAATCAAGGCGTGTGCAAGTAATTGTCATGCCAGATAAAATTCAGCTCTTTGCCACTGTTGAATTTCCAACTTCTTCTTCCAAACTGTTAAACATTGCTAGAGGACATAATCCAGCTGAGCTGATATGGCCCTTTCCAAATTCGTGCTATTAAATCCAGCTGTGCCCTCATTGATATTGAACCATCTTTTTAGTCATGTCTTGTTGCCTTTTTAGAACACTCACTGTAATAGTTTATTCCAAGTACTTTAACACATTGAAACCTTAGTCCCACCCTGGGCTTCCTTACACTCTCTGGGAAAGGCTGTCAGGGAAAGGAAAGGTTGTTAGAAAGTTGTCACTAGCAGCACTACTGACTTCCTGCCTTGTTGGGTGGTTACACGTAGTTATGAGTGATTGGGTGATTACGTACATGTCTTATTTTGTCTTCTGATTATAAACTTCCTGAGGCCAGGATTCATCTTTTACTACTTCTTTCTCAGCCTGCATCATAACCCATTAAACACAGAACAGTGGTTTTCTAATAAGTTGAGGTGCTCTGTTCTGATTATTGCTATATAACAAAGCACCCCAAAGTTAGTGGCATGAAACAGCAACTACTTCATTATCTGTGTGTCAGGAATTTAGAAAGGATATCGTGAGTATGATTGACCTCTGTTCCATGGTATCTGGGGGTCTTAACTGGGATGACGGGGAAGCTGGAATTATTGGAAGACTCATTTACTCACATGTCTGGTGGATGGGAAAAGAGGAACAAAGGCAAATACTGTAGACTAGAGCACCTGTGTATGGCTTCTCCGTGTGTGTTGGCTTTCTCACAGGATGGCAGACTCGAAGTCTTTGGACTTATTGAGTAGTGATAGTTCAAGGCTTTGAGCATGAGTGTTCCAGTGAGCAAAGTAGAAGCTGCGTTTTCTTTTATATGCTAACCTCTATCCTAGCTTTCATATCTGCTCCACTTTATTGGTTGAAATGGTCACAAATCTCACCCATATTTAAGAGGGAAAGGCAATTGACCCTACCTTTTAAAGAGAGAAATGCCAAAAATCGAATTGCAAGAAGAGCATTT
This sequence comes from Hylobates moloch, assembly GCF_009828535.3. Classification (NCBI taxonomy): domain Eukaryota; kingdom Metazoa; phylum Chordata; class Mammalia; order Primates; family Hylobatidae; genus Hylobates; species Hylobates moloch. Next base: position 12,857,230 of record NW_026652283.1, on the reverse strand, counting down.
AGGGTGGTAGGTATGGTTGCAGCCACCTGAGAAAAATACAATCTGCCATATTATCTTCCACATTTTTTCTTTGTCATTTCCAAAAATCCCTTTTAGTCCTCTACATATCTCAAAGGCAAGGCCAATACCTCCATCTCTACCCTCATCTCTTATTGGCCCTTGTTTCATCAATGAAACAAACAATCAATCAAGCAGCAAGCCTCAGAGGTAAAGCTATACCCTTATCTCTATCTTCACCCTCCTATTGGCTCTTGTTTCATCAATGCTGCCTCTTTGGTGCTTTTCTTTTCTTTTTTCACTTGCCCATATTTCTTTTTGCCTGAAACATGCCCATTATCAACTATCATAAAGCTTACCCTCCTTCAATTCTTTCACCGATACTACTTTCCCTTTAAATTACTTTCCTGTAATTTTCTTTCTCATCCAAACATATCCCTGTGTCTTATTGACACATCATTTACTTGTTTTTTAAGCTCCTGCACTCTGGCTTCTTTCCCTTCTACTTCCCCTGAAATTCCTCTGAAACCTATTAATATAATATAATCCTAATTATCATAGAGCCTTTTCAAAGTTCTCATGCCCTGCAAAATCTCTGCATCATTTTGTACTAATGCCGTAAGTATATCTATATAATTGATCTAATTAATCTGAACTACTCTGAGCAGGCTTTATTTTTTCCTGACCCTGCTCTAGTGCTTAAGATATTCTCCTCACCAAAAATTCCCTCCCATAATCTACATCTTTGAAATTTTTGTAATCCTTTAAGGCATGGCTCAAAATGCCTCTTCCTCTAAAAACCTTTCCTAACTGCCCAGTCTCCCCTTTCTGACTTTCTCTAGAATCCATTGCCTCTGATTTATTGAAAAGAACATTAGGCATATAGTGTAAGAATCCTTTTGATTATGTCATTGTATGACCTTGGACAAGACAGTGTATCTGGGCCTCAATTTTTCTCATTACACAAATCTTAATTTGAATGATTTACAAATATTATACAAGTTGGTTATAAAAAATAAAAAAATTTACTCAAGTAAAATTTTTTACTCCTCCCCAATTCCACTTCTGTTAATAATTTGCTTTGGATTCTTAAAGATATTTCTATACTCACATAATACATACCTACAAACACATAGGCATACATACACATAAACATCCACACAAACATTTTACCTATAATAAGGAGAATATGTAATACTATACAACAACTTTTGAGACTTCTTATGGGAAGCAATATATATTACAGGCTTCTCTCATTTTTATAGTTTTATTGCTTTACATTTGCACACATTGAATTTTTTTGATATACAGTTTTGAGTTTAAGCACATACATGGATTTGTCTATATGTATATATTGTATATGTGCACCAACACATATGCAGAATAAAGAACATTTACATGACTTCAAAAATTCCCTTGTGCTACCCTTTTGTATTAAGAACCTCTCCCCACCTGTAACCTCTGGCCTTTTTCATTCATATAAATGGAATCATACATTATGTAACATTTGGAAACCGGATTCTTTTACTCAGTATGATTGTGTCTACATAGGAAATCTCAAGGAATCTGCTAAAAGTCTGCATACATGAATTTAACAACAGTACAGGATACAAGGTCAACATAAAAATGTCAGTTATATTTTTATGTACTAGCAATAGGGATTTGGAAAATAAAGTAAAAATACAATTTTTCAATAGTTACATTAAAAATGATATACTTAGGGGTAAACCTAGCATCCTTGCCAGCTCTTTGAAATTGGGTAGTTTGCTTCTTATTGTTGATTATCTTTTTCCTTGCAAATTGTTGAGATTTTTCTCGGTTCTTTAGTCAAGTAATCTGGATTGCATCATTGATGTTTTGATTGTTATAAGACTCTGTGTCTTGTTTGAATCCTATGGAGAATGTTGCTTTTTGCTTGCTCGTTTTGGTAGGCATATTAGTTATCTGCTGCTGCATAACAAATTATGCCAAACCCCAGTAGCTTAACACAGCAAACATTATCTCACAGCTTCAGAGGGTCAGAAAGCTAAGAGTGACTTAGCTCATTGCTTCTGGCTTAGGATATCTCATGATGCTGCAATCAAAGCTTGACTGGACTTTGAGGATCCACTTCCAAGCTCACTCACGTGGAGGCTGACCAGGAGACTTCAGTTCTGCACCACCTACGTGGGCCTCTCCATAGGGTTGCACATGACATAACTTCCCCTAGATAGAGTGATCAAGAGAGAGTGAACCCAATTCTGAAGCCACAGTCTTGTAACCTCAAAAGAGACAAGCAGTCACTTCTGCCCTACTCTACTGGCTATGCAGACCAATCTTGGTACAGTATATGAGGAGAGGGTGTGAATACCAGGATGTGGGGTCACTGGGGGCCATCTTGGAGGCTGGCCACCTCATAAGGCATTTAAACTTATTATGTTTAGGTTGCATGTTCCTACCTGCTTTCTGTGGACTGTGTTTTCAAAGCTTTTGGAAAATTATTCAAATCCATACTGTGTGTGTGCCACCCAGTAGGCAATCTGGGACCTAAGTGGTGTTCTATCCCATAGTTCAGCACTCGAGCTAGTATATGGTTTAGGATCATTTCCATGCATGCACACTTCAAGGGTGAGCCCAGAATTTAATCACAGATATATAGGATCCTTTTTTTGAGTGGCCTCCTCTATTTAATCTCCCCAACACTCTCTGGCATCCAGGAGTGCCTCTTTCTGGTCCTTTGGGGGTATATATATATATACACCCATCTTGAATTTTCTTGGATACAAAAGTATGAAGTGGATCTTTTGCCAAAGAGAAGTTCTCCTTCTCAGAGTTTTATGTGCCTATTGGTCAAAACTGCCATCATCCAGCTGCTTTGCATCCTACCTTCTTTCTGTGGACTTTGTTTTTCTGTGGACTGTGGCTTGCTTGGAGTCTTGGTTAGGAAAGAGAAAAAGAAAGAAGGAGAAACAGAGGGAGAAAAAGAGGGAGGGAGGAGGGAAAGAAGAAAGGGAGGAAAGAAGGAAGGAAGGAATGCAGGGCATTTCTCTCATTTTCTGTGTCCTGTAAAGGGACCCATTTCTCACTCCTCAGATCAGAAAGAGAGGGCTTCTTTTGGAGCACCTGCTCTGTGGTGAGTCCACAGCTCTGGGGTTTAGGTTGCTTTTCAGTCTAGGCTTGAAGATAAGGAAAGAGAAACAAAAAACGAAAAACTCAGGAAGTTTACCGCTAGATTGTTCATAATTTGAGTTTTTCTTTCTCAGTCTATTACCAGTGGCAAGTCTGACTGGTCTTCAGCAAACTCAACTCTTGCCTCCTGGGAGGAAAGAATTCAGCTGAGGAGCATAAAGTAGAGTGAGAGACCAAGGCAAGTTTTAGAGCAGGAGTGAAAGTTTCTTAAAAAGTTTTAGAGCAAGAATGAAAGGCAGCAAAGTGCATGTGGAAGAGGGCCAAGCAGGCAACTTGAGAAATCTAAGTGCCCTGTTCGGCCCTTGACTTTGGGTTTTATACATTGGCATGGTTCTGAGGTTTTCATTTCTCCTTGATGTTTTCTTGAGGCGGGCTGTCTGCATGTGCGGTGCCCTGCCAGCACTTGGGAGGGGCCGCATGCGCAGTGTGTTTACTGAAGTCGTGTGTGTGCTCACTTGAGGTGTTTTTCCCTTACCAGTGAAGCGTTCCCAGAGGCAGAGTCCCTGACATTTTGCCTCTTAGTGTGCATGCTTGAGCCCATTTGCCCCTCTCCTGAGCTCTTATCAAGAAGCTGCTGATTACCAGTTCTAGGTGTTGTCTATTGGGAGATTGCCCTCCTCTGGTGCCAGCTGTGACCAATTATGATTTTAGAGAGACAGTTTAACAACCACCTGACCATCATCACCTGACATTCCTAGAGGAAGGGGCCCTCTCCTGTCCTGCTCATGAATGCCTAACTAGCCAAGAAATCTGCCTGCTACCATTTACTTTTCAGTTTTCAGATAATTTTTCCATGCGTTTTGTCTAGCATTTTAATGGCATTCAGTATAGGGTTGCCAGGTAAAATATAAGACATCCTATATAATTTTTTAGTATAAGTTTATTTTAAATATTGCATGGGAAATATTTAAACTAAAAATTATTGCTTACCTGAAAATCACATTTAACTAAGCATCCTGTATTTTATTTGATACATCTGGCAATCCTAATTCAATGGAAGATGAGGTAGAGTGTGCTTACTCCATTTTACCCAGAACAAGAACTTTACCTCATTATTTTAACAGTGCCTACCATTCTGTTTTATGGAAGTACAAAATGTATTTAGCCACTTTGCTATTGATATTTAGGCAGTTTTCTGTTTCCTCCTCTTTTAAATAATGCCAAAGTGACATTCATTTATATTTATCTTTGCACACTTTTAGTCTCAGTTTTTAAAAATCTATGCCAAATAGAGAAGTGCAACTGCCTATCTCAAAGGGTTGTTGTGAGAATCAAATGATATGATGAGTGTGAATATGCTTAGTAAGCTGTTAAAGACTACAGAAAGTATTTCTCAGCACTTGTCTTGTGAGTGATGGACTTATAAGTGTACATGTTTAGTTTCCCTAGTGATTAAAAAAATCCCTTGAGTGGATAGATTTTGTCTTATACAGCTTTGTAATCAATTCTACTGAGTTTTATAATAGTACTTTGCTTTTAGATGACTCCAAATAAATAATAGTCAAAAAAGAGAATTAAACTTGCCTTCATTTGCCCTCATCTTCTAACATTTCCTTATCTCTTAGATATAGCTCATTAATTATGCTTATCTTGGTTCCCTTTCTAAAATCACCTATTTGTTTTAAGTGATTTGTTTTAAAAATCATTGATCTTTAATTTTTTAAATATGTACCTTTAAGAAGTTCCCAGGTGATTCTGGTGACTCAGCCAGGCCCAGGATCCCTGATCTAATGCACTGTCCCAGTAATGCAGGTATTGACATTCCTTCTACTGAATCACTCACCGGGGGAGATCTGACCTTGCCTCAGCACAGCCAGGATTCTTGTGGTTGCAAGTGACAGGCAACTCAACTTCAATTAGCTTAAGCCATAAATGTGGGTACACATGGCTGAAAAATCCAGAGGTAGCACTAGTTTGATCTAACATCTCAAATGATGTCACTGACGTGATGCAGCTGCTCTAGATCTCCCTTCTGGATTGCAAAATTCTACAGCAGTCCTAAGACTTACATCTTCAAATCACACACTCCAGGAAAAGAAAGTCTCTTTAAATGGTTCCTGTAGAAGACAGAAGAATTTTCTCCTTCCCAGAAGTTCTAGCAAACATTTCATTGACCTGCCTCCTAATCAAATCACTATGGTCAGGGGAATGAATAGGCTGATTGGTTTAAGTCTGTGAAGGCCACCCCATGGTGTGTGAGAGAGAAGCAGAAAGAGTTAGGGGAGCCAGACAGTGCCAAACGTTCTCTTACAGGAGCCTTCCATGTTTTAGTCTTATTTCAAACATCCACTGAAATGATCTTTTTTTAAAAATTTTTTTTCTCATTTCCATTACTTTCTCTGTGTCAATACCAAATCCACTCACTAGAAGCCTGATTAATGGTAGATTCTGTTTAATGAAAATGTTTTTCTAAGGGTCAATTTCTTTTCAGACACATGTGAATTATAATTAATCATTTTTAAAAAGAGGCAAATCTCCTTAACTATCTCCATTGAAAATCTCTTGTAGTTACACAACTTTGCATTTAATACAAAATGAAAATACCAACTTCCTTATCCAAAGGCTGGTTTAACATATGGTTGCAGGTGGGTTCTCACTTTTAAACTGAATTTAATTATAGTGATTTGTCTGGGTAACAATTATACTAACTGAATGGAAGAGGATCACGCTTTTCATTAAAATGCAGAATCATTGGGGAACTGAAAGCAGCCACCGTGGATGGGGGCAGACAAAAAAAAAAAAATCAGACTTAAGAAAGTCCATCAGCCAAGAAGATGAAACAAATATGTTTTCTTACTCCTTGGATCTCTTACCACTGTCTTTAAAACATAATTAACTGCAAACAAATAAACAAGCAGCAGCAGTAGCAGGGATTTGCAGACCAAGGAGGGGGAGACATGTTCCACTGTGTAAGCGGTTCCCCTGGCTCAGCCATAGGGAAAGTGAGCCCCTCATAGGAAAATTAATGCCGATTAAAAGCAGGGGAGTTTTAAGGCTAACCCCTGACTTTTCTCTTCATCTAATTTTTTTTTTTTTTTTTTTGAGGTGGAGTCTTGCTCTGTCGCCCAGGCTGGAGTGCGGTGGCGCGATCTCGGCTCACTGCAGGCTCTGCCCCCCGGGGTTCCCGCCATTCTCCTGCCTCAGCCTCCTGAGTAGCTGGGACTACAGGCCCCCGCCACCTCGCCCGGCTAATTTTTTGTATTTTTAGTAGAGACGGGGTTTCACTGTGTTAGCCAGGATGGTCTCAATCTCCTGACCTCGTGATCTGCCCACCTCGGCCTCCCAAAGTGCTGGGATTACAGGCGTGAGCCACCGCGCCTGGCCCATCTAATTTTAATTGTTCCTCAGATCCATTAGATCACTTAACGTGACAGCCCAACACCCTCTGTTTATAAACAGAAAATGTCACTTGATCTGACAAAGAGCAGGCAGGTATGGGTAAATCAGCCCTTCTTAGGACGCATTCACAGAACCATACTGGAGAGTAGCTCTTGTTTCCAATGGAAGGTAGGCTAAATAACTTCCAGGTTATTGCTCTCTGGTTACTGAGCAACCGTGAAGACTTTGCCAGTCCTCTCCCCACAAAATTCATCTCCTTGCATAATATCCAGTAGTCCAACCGTCTCATCCCTCTGTTCCTCTCTTATCCGTTCCATTTTCTGAGGCCCCTCTTCCACCTGCCATCGAGTCTCCCCAGTGCCCACCTCTCATGTCTGCTGTCCTCCCGCGTCCTCTCATTCTCTCACTTCTTCATCTCACCTCTTCTAACCCTCTGCAACGTTCTTGTTCCCTTCCTGCCCATCTTCTTCTGATCACAGTCGTGTCTGAACCTTGGCAAAGAGAACGCTCTGAAAAACATTAATGACTCCTATGGAAACAGCTGGTTCCTCTGAGTTGGAAATGAATATGCGGGTTGTGAATGGTGCTTGTTGTGAAAGAAGCAAGCAGAAGGAAAGAGTTCAAACAGAAAATCTTCCGTCTTCCTTGGCGTCCTCCAGAATTACTGTCTCATTTCTTTGATCTCTCTTGTTTACCAAAAATGTAGCTAAGAGATTTATGATAGGTATGTGCTAAAACTCCCTCTGAAGTGGAAAATTTTCAATGAGTGTTGTTATTAGTCTTTTGGTTCCACCTTTAATGTGAGGGTTTGAAGGGCTTATTGAAACAAAAATGTAAATTAATCCAAACATCAAATTGGTTGGACCCACTTATAGCGTTTTTATTGTTTATCAGATAATTAATTAGGTCTACTTCTTAATCTGAAGTTTCTGTCACCTTTCCATTTTTTTCTGCTCCCCCTCTCTGTCAACATTTTACTGATTATATTAATCATGGTTCTAGTAGGAAATACATGACACCTTCAAATTAGAAAAATGGGAGAAGGGTTTAATAAAGAGACTGTTTACAAAGGTGTGGGAAAGTGTTGGGGAACCACGGTGGATGGTGCAGGAGCTAGGGGCCTGCAGGTGCAAGAGGAGGGAGCAATTATTAGAACTATTAGGAAGAGAGTCAGGTAGAAAGGACATCTTTTTTAGGCAATGTGATTTTTGGTCGAGGGGTGCAGCTTGCTTCTTAGTCTTTTTCTCTCCTGATCTTCCACTATGTCCCCTCATTGGCTGAAACCCAACCAGAAGCTGGAGAATAAGAGAGCCCATTGATGTAGATCATACAAGTCAGTCTCTCCAGGGCAGAGATTAGGTTGGAAAATCAGGGAGAGTGGATCTGGAGGAGTCAACAGAAAAGATATGAATCATTTTATAAAAAGAGGCAAATCTCCTTCACTATCTCCATTGAAAATCTCTTAGAGTTAGATACTTTTGCATTTAATACAAAGTAAAAATACCTAAGACCTGCAGGCACATCTTTTGTGAGAGGAAGGCAAACCGGAAATAAAGAGAATAGTACAGAACGTTTATGTAAATTTATCGGGATTACATTTTATGAGTTAGGAGCCAATCTGAGATAGAAATACAAGATTCTTTGGTCTTGGTCTTTGATTTTAATTTTAGGCCTACATAATTTTTGGAAGCATTTTCATATCAGTGGTTACCCAAATCTTAAAAATATATGCCAATATGTTAGGTCCATCTAAAAATACTACATGGCGGGGGCGGGGGGGGGCCTAAATGTACTCATAGTTAAATGTTTTATGTGTCAGCACTGAATAATTTTAATAAATGAATACAAGTACTTCTGTTTTATAAGGAGATGCTGTAGAGAGAACCTCTATTGGTTTTAGGCCTTCCCCCGTCCCCCCACACCCAGCCATTTTTTAGAAATAGTTTCTTGAATTTCCATTGGGGACCTTTTCTTTCTAACCCCTTATGGTTCTGTGGGTGGACATGGGATTCAATTTGGCTGAAAGTGCACTCAATGCCCTTGGCCACAGGGGTGTGATGAAGGATGAGTGCATGAAACAAGCCGGGCCAATCAGAGTGGCACCCAGAACACTTATTCTGCGAACTCCCCCTGAACTCTGGAGAGTGTTAGGACAGGAGCTACTGATGGTTTTATCTGCCACCAAGCGGACACTCAAAGCGGAAGCAACATGAAGGAAAACAGAACCCAGGTAGGGAAAGAGGACAGATTCTGGTGACAGAGTTTGTGTCCTTGAATTCATATGTGCCAGAAGCTAGCTCTAGGCTGGTTGCATCCACTAACAAGTTGCCTTTTAACTCAAGCTAGTTTGAGTTGGATCTTCTGTCACTTAGAACTGAAATTTTCTTAAAATGATACAAAGTATTCCAGGTAGGTTATCAGGATAAGACTTTTCCTTAAAGGCAAAAACTATTGTTTCATTAAATTCCTTTATGAAGTTATGATTTTTTTTCCTTCTTAAGAAAATTATCTCCACAGGCTGTTGGAAATGAGATAAGAAGCACCACATCACAGAACCCTGTGGTCTGTCAGCAAGCATGCTGTGCTTTGCAAAGCTTCTTAGACCTGCCTCCTTTACAATGGGAATTTTTCCCTTCTGTCCTATGCTTGCAGTTTGATTTGGCTCTCATCTTAATCTGAATATGTTTGAATACAGGTCCACAACAATATTCATGGATGAAGCCCCCACAGTGGGACCTGTATTTACACCTTGAACAGTAATACTCAGAGTCTCATAAAATGTGGAGAGAATTTGTTCCTTACTGATCCTGTGAGCTCAGCCTTTGGTATAGTTTATATGAATGAAGGTTGTTTGTGTTCATACATGTATTGAATGAACCTGGATCTGGCTACTTTGTAGCTTAAGGGCAGGAAAAGGAAGGAGAGACTGGGCTTTGCAGAGTGTGGAAGACTCTCGGAGCCATGCTGCTCCATGGGCGATGGCAGAGTTGTGGTTAGAGTGGGCCCTGACAGCCTGTGTCTCAGGGTTCTGATCTGGATAGAGGGATGACAGGAGTTGTGTCGTGAAGCTGGGGCCCGGACTCAGGATGAGAGAGGGACCCTGGTTGTGTAGATCCACAGGGAGGCACTCCAGTTGTGCTGGGAAGGCTGTAGCCATCATTACCTCTGGCTCACTGAGACAGCTCTGCTCCCATCAGCAGCCCTGGGTCCTGTTCTCAGGGATGGATGGGCAGGTCAGCGCAAGTATTAGGGCATGATTCTTTTTTATAGCAGATGACAGAAAGTAGAAGGGTGAATTATCACTGTGGGGGCTAAAGGAGAGCTTTCACTTTGGCCCACTGAAGGTTCACTGAAAACCAACTCATGAAAGACAGATTAATTGGAGAAAAGGCATACACACACATTTATTTAATGTATATACACAGGAGTATTCAGAATAAAGACCCAAAGACATAGGGGAAATTGTCCATTTTTATGCTGAGGTTCAACAAAATATGGGGCAGCCTTCTATTATAGAAATATGGTTGGACAAAAAGGGCATGATTGAAAGCTAATAGACACTGGAGGTACCCAGCAAGGCCTGTCTGTCTAGATTCTTCTTGGCCTGTCTGAGCATGCATTTCTTCCTTCTGGGTGTGCAGCAGGACCCTCTCTGGAATGGGGATCTTATGACCTATCATCAAACAAGTTAGGTCAGATAATTTCTTTATGGCTGGTTTTTACATAGATAAGGTGGAGGGAAAGTTAGAGTGATATCTTTAGGTTTTATGACTGGCTTTGGGAAAAAGGGATTCTGGCTTCTATGTCCCATGTTGGGGAAGAGAAATTCTAGTTTCTACGGCTAGCCTGGGGGGAGTATGGGACTGAGAGGGATGAAGGCAGGAGAAGGTCAGAGAAAAGGTTTTGCTTCTGAAGCTGCTGTTGGGGCCCTCATTTGGGGGCATTATTTTTTGAGCCCCAGAATCTCCTTTCTCCATCTACACTAGCACAGTGATTTGACTCTAGAGTCAGAAAGACTGTGTTAAAATTCTAGCTCCATCTTTACAAGCTGCATGGCTTCTGTAAGATGGAAACAATAACATGTACCTCACAAGGCTGTGAGAATTAAATGAGATCATTCTCACTAGAGTAGTTAACACAGTACCTGGAACATAAGTCTCCAGTAAATGTTAGCCTGAAAGGGAGCGGGGATACACTCTATAAGATATTTTAAAAGTAAAATATGTTTCTATGATCAACTTTCCTCCACTCTCATTTACCCCTGAGCCTCCCAGCAGCTACTTAAGGTGTCCCCAGATTTCCTTGTCACACAGTTAAAATGACTGTGGATTACATTGTATTTCAAATAATCCAAGAACAGTGCAGCAAGCTTAGGATCTGAAATTAACTTTGTTCACGCTAGTTGCTCTTCAAGTACAATTATCATCGGAAAGCTGCCACTAAAAATAGTACTGATTCTCATTTTTCTTTCAGTGTTATCTGCTGCCATAGTGTTTCCCAGGCATGTTTATTTACTTGATTCACAGCGGTGAATCTTTTCTCTTATTAGTCTGCCAGCAACAAGCGGATCCCACAGCAACGCTCAGTTCAGGTACAGTCTTTATCCCTCGGGAAGCACAGGAGGGCTGTGTCGCCATTTCTCCCTGAGAAGCTCAGTGGAAGTGTCGGTTATGGTAGGAGTTGTGTGGACAATTTTGATGTGAAAGAAAGAGAAGACCAAAGTAGAACCTTCGCTTTGATAGTTTCAGAACTTTTCTCCCTCTGGGGAGAATGACAATTTAGCCTTCAGATTTCCTCTTGTTCCCTTTTCACTGCTCATATGTGCTTTGTATGCAAGTGTGAATTTAATGGTAGTCAGAGAAGCTGATTGACAGCTCCCTGCATGTCTCACCCTCCCTCTGATGACTCTTGCTCACAATTTGGCAGTAAGCTGTCTGAGTAATATGAGAGCTCTGTTTCTCTTTTTCATTAGGTGCTAAGATGTTGGCCAGTGATATGGTTAGGCTTTGTGTCCCCACCCAAATCTCATCTTGAATTGTAATTCCTATAATCCCCATAAACCCCATGTGTCAAGGGAGTGACCAGGTGGAAGTAATTGAATCATGGGGTTGGCTTCCCCCATGCTGTTCTCCTGATAATAAGTGCGTTATCACAAGATCTGATGGTTTTATAAGGGGCTCTTTCTCCTTTGCTCAGCACTTCTCCTTCCTGCTGCTTTGTGCAGAAGGTGCCTTGCTCCCCCTTTGCCTTCCATCATGATTGTAAGTTTCCTGAGGCCTTCCCAGCCATGCAGAACTGCGAGTCAATTAAACCTCTTTCCTTTGTAAATTACCTAATCTCCTGTATGTCCTTATAGCAGTGAGAACAGACTAATATAGCCAGTAAGTTAGAACAAAACGCCATGACACTGAAAGCATTTTATCCTGGGGTATTCCCTCCTACCAGCCTGCCAAATATCTCTGACTTGTCCATCACAAACCTAAGGAGTTAGCGTTAGATAATTTGGGGCCTTCTTGGGGTAAAAATAAATTGCTGTTAATTCTAGAATTATTCAATTCTTTTCCTCTCCTCTCTAACCTTCTCCTCCATTAAAAAAAAAAAAAAAAGAAAGCAATTCATCCATCCAACCCTGAGAAAAAGCAACAGGCAGTCTGAGGACACAGCTCTGTAATCTGTGAGCTCCAAGTGTTGGCTGTGAGTCTAGGAGATTTGCAGCCAAGGCTGCCAGTGAAGTAGCATCTGAAGCAAGCTTAGGAGAGACAGTGTGTTGGGGGAGGGAGGGGGTGGCCTAGGAAGGTGGGAAGGAAGGAATAGAAAGTGAGCAAATTGAAACAGGAATGGAAGCAAAAAAAAAAGAACCAACCTAACCAAGCAATTTTATATTACAACTCCTTCAGTCTTGAGAAATAACCATGTGATGTGACTGGCCCTGCAGCTAGAGGCAATGTGAGAGACTAAAAGGTTCTAGCCCTGGCTCTGACAATCACTAACTGTGAGATCCCCAGCAATGCTTAGGGCTCTTCTTACCACCTGTGTTGAATGGAGGATACGTAAGCTGCCCAAGCCATCTAGGGTTGATAGATGCTGAGGTCATATAACACTTTATGAAACCACTTTGAAAACTGAAAAGTCTAGTTCCAAATGTAATGTATTATCAGTTCTCTTCCAGAGAACATGTATCCAACTTGCCTCAAGCTTCTCTGTTTCTTCCCTTCCTCAGAAAAAACAATGCTTACTTTAAGCCATCTTAGGCTCTGTCCAGAATCTTCCATTGTCAAGTCATACACCATTTTTTTTTCTTAGCAAAGAAGTGAAGGCATGGACCCTGCTCTGCTGCTAATTCCCAAAGATAAGGATGGTGTCAGGTATTTTGTATTGTCTTGCTACTGGGCAGGCTTTTCCATTAATAAGATGAGCAACTAGAGATCACTGTCCAGTTGGCCAACCTCCGATATTGCATGCAGGATAGTCATCCTTTTCCACCATGCATGGTGAGGGGGTATCAGTTTGCAAGGACATGGCTAGCATGTTGGGAGCTCTGTGGTTCCCAGAGGCCTCCAAGTGGCTTAGATTGGAGCTATAATTAAAACCATTCCTTGCAGTTTGAGGAGAGAGTGGGAATCTTCAGCCTCTGTAATCACCGAGTCATAACCAGACTGTGTTGCTGTCGAATGTCTGGGAAGTCCATCATTTTTATCTTGGAGCTTGCTAAGACCCTGGGGCTAAAGTTTCACATAGATCTTATTCAGACTGAGGATCAGGACAGGGATTTTTTAATAATCCTTTTTGGTCTGAATACTCGGGTAGGATTTGGGGAAGTCCTGTAACATCATGGGAGTTTCTGTTCTCTATGACATGCTGGGAAAGAGAAATACAGCACCTCAGACACCCACCTTTTTCACCAATCATGGCAGGAGAATGTTTTCTGCATCAAAATCACTTAAATGGTGATAGACTTCCCTCTAAACTCTTCATTCGCTCATGTAACATTAATTTATTGAGTGTGTGTTATGTGAGTAGTACCACAAAAACTGCAAATATTCATCAAGAATCTATGAGGGGCTGGGTGTTGTGGCTTAATCCCAGCACTTTGGGAGGCCAAGGCAGGCAAATCATTTGAAGTCAGGAATTTGAGACCAGCCTGGCCAACATGGTGAAAACCTGTCTCTACTTAAAATAAAAATACAAAAATTAGCCTGGTGTGGTCATGCGCACCTGTAGTCCCAGCTACTCGGGAGGCTGATGTGGGAGAATTGCTTGAACATGGGAGGTGGAGGTTGCAGTGAGCCACTGCACTCCAGCCTGGGTGACAGAGTGAGACTCTGTCTCTAAATTCTCTTAAGAGATTTTCATTGTTGTACCTGAGACGTATGAGATATTTATGTAAAAACTATGGTACAGAACATCTCTCAGTGCCAAATGAGTGGTAGAGAAAATAGCACGCAGACTAGAGTGGTCTAGGAAGAGTTCACAGAGGAGAGGGGACTTAAATTGGGCTTTGGATGAATATGAGTAGGATTTAGAAGGCATGGAGAAGGTAAAGGACAGTTGCATGGGATGCCTAGCAGGAGCAAAGGTTGCACAGAGGCAAAGCTTGCACAGAGTTAAGACTGAATCAAGAGCACAATGCTGGGTCTGTGAGTGGTTAAGAATATGCATTTTGGTGTCAGTCTGCTACCTACTCTCTGTGTGACCTTGGAAAAGTCATTGATCACCTCTTGGCTTTATTTTTCTCATTTATAAAATGAAGGTGACAGTTGTTGCCTTGAGAGGCAGTCATGAGAAATAAATGAAATAATGCATAAAGTGTTTAGCACAGTGCCTAATTGCTAATAGTAAGCAATTATTAGCAATATTGATAATACTAGTTGAAATGTGGAGTTAATCTTTTCCTTGGGGAAAGTGGGGGAGCTACTGTGAAGACTTTTGTGCAGGAATGTGACAAAATCAGATCAATCTTTTTGTAAGCTGAATGACGTAATGGTATAAAGAAGTTGTGGAGAGAGAAGACGCTAGATGTGGGAAGTCCAATTGGAAAACCATTTTAACCATTCAGCTGCGAAGATAATGACCTTGATCATGATGGAGGCAAGGAAGAGATGGAAAGAAAAGACATTTACGTCAATTTTCATGATCGGATGTAGGGAGTAAGAGAGTGGAAAGTTCCCATGATCAGAGTGTAAGCTTCTGAGGATGGAAGCTGTATTTTAATTCTCTTCATTCCCAGTGCTTACCACATTGCCTGATACTGTATACTGTAGCCATCAGTGAATGTTTTTGAGTGAAAGTGTAAGTAAAGGAGTGAGTGAATAAATGAAAGAAAAATGATTCACAGGTCATGAGCATAGGTTGTTGAAAGAACGGCAGTTTCCTCTGACCAAATTCAACCCTTTCTTGGAATGTTTTTGGTATCTATGTAGCTTTATCCGTCGTATAATGTACAAAAATGTACATACTACACAGTATACACAGGGTTCTATTATCAGTATGTAATTGCTCATTTTAAAAGAAATGGTTTTAACTTTAATGAAAGTGCTAAAGGGATAGTTTTTGTCTAGAAATTTTTGTTTGTTTTTTTTTTAACTTGAATAGAGATGTTATATATGAAATGTGGTCTCTTTGGGATTACTAAAACTAAAAATGATACATGTTTTAGTTCAATTTTAGGAAACTTCTTTTAAACTTCAAGATTGGTAGAATGGGATTAAAAACATTTCCACTTTTGTATAATTATTTCCCTCTTCTCCCTTTTTCCGTTTAACAAGGAGTCGAAGTAAATTGATGGTTTCTTTAAATCATAACTTTTTCAGAAAACTCAACATTTTGGTTTCTGAAAATGGAGGAAAAAGTTCTAATCTGATCAGAATCAGGGACTTTACTCTTATCCAAAGGTGAATATTTGCTATCAATCTGTGGGTCTCAGCCTGAAACTGTTTACTAAAAGACCCCAACTTCTTTAATATTTAAATTTACTCAGATGCCTTGTTTATATTTTTTAAAGAGCCAAAAAGAGACCCAAGCACATTAACATCTGGCAATGAGGCACTTAATTTTATTCTAACTCATCCTTTGCAAATATTACCATAACATTGTAAAGTTCTCTAATTCTCATTTGCTGGACATTTACTAAGATAATTTTTCTTTTTTAGTAACAAAACCAAATCAATTCCCAGACTTCTCCTGAATGAAATAGGTGGAATTTAGCTGTGGACTGTGTGAGCTCTTATTGAAAACAAGATGCCCTCAGGAGCTGTTTCACAGCATTCACCTTTCCATGTACAAATAGAACAGAAAATGACTTTGTTACCTGCAGTCTTTTTGCTGGGTCCTGAATTGTGGTAATTATGTAAGATTCCTGCTTTTAAAAGTAAGCTTTCTTATACAAAATTAGAATATTACAGTTATATATAGAGGAGTATAGATTTTTGATGTCACAGAAAACAAGGTTGTAGAATGGCCACATCTCCCTTGGTAGGCAGTGGGGAAAAGACCTTGTACACAGTGCCACAGACCACCGTGTGCCCTGTTTCCTGAGAAATCAACTATAGGTATCATCATTTACACGCAACATCACCAACAGGTGGATGTGAAGAGCACAGAGTTCTGATAGTCATCTTTCTGTTATTACTTGTCTCTGTCCCAGTGGCCATAGCTACTTAGTCTAAGAATAGACAACTAGTACAAGTTGGGCAATCAATGTTTCTCTGTGGTAAATACAGAATATTGAATGGAGACCCAGAAACTGAAATCTTTGAGAAGTGAGTCTGTTTAATGGTAGTGTTTTGGAAGGAAATCTATCACCACTGTGAGGTCCTAGAGCTATGCTGGTCCTGCTCTTCCTAAAGAGTAGGTGTTTGACTCCCCATTAGATTCTGTCAAATATTCTAATATTCCTCCAATAAACCCTACTTCCATGTGTCTATATGATAAGAATGTGGAGCAGTAGGGATGGGAAGAGCTTTTATCAGTTAAATCATTACTGATGGAGATTTACTTTTATTTGATGTTAGCAGTGATTTGGGCAGCAGATGAAACAATGAAGAACCACGAGATGCCAACTTTTTTGATATCCTCATAAAATGAGATTATCTTCCTGGACAGCTGCTCCCTTCTGACTCCTGAACAGGAGAAGAGCAGAGGCGACTGTCCCCTGAGGAGTCCTTAGGGGTTAGCCATGGGCTTCCATTCGGCCAAAGGTAGGAATGGGATCTGCATTAATTTAGATTTTTTTAGCAGTCAGGAACAAAAATCAGCTCAAAGTAACTTAGACAATAAAGGAGATTTATTGGAAGAATATCAGAATATGTGACACAGTCTAATGAGGAGTTGAACACCCACTCTTCAGGAAGGGCAGGGACCAGCGTAGCTCTGGAACCTCAGGGTAGTGATAGATTTCCTTCCAGAACACTACCATTCAATAGACTCAGTTCTCAAAGATTTTAGTTTCTGGGTCTCCAGTCAATATTTCATATTTACCTTAGAGAGATGTTGATTGCCCAACTTGTACTACCTATTCTATTCTTGGACTAAGTAGCTATTGCCACTGGGAAAGAGACAAGTAAAGACGGCTCCCAGAAATCACCTCTGTGGAGAGCTTGAGCCATTCTGTGAGACAGTAATATAATATGTTACTAGGTCTCTATTGCTCTGCAAAAAGCCTGGGGAACTGACATAAAATTCCTCAAATTTGGAGGAAAACTCATTAATCTAAGGGGCACTGAAGATGGCTTCAGAACTTTGGGGAATCTCTACATCCACAAAATGATGGACTATGGAATTGCTCATTACTAGTGTATCAGTTATTTATTGCTGCATAACAAATACCCTCAAAATTTAGTAGCTGAAAACAACTGTTGTTACTTGCTGTTGTTGCTATTTGCTAATCATTCTATGGGGTGAGCTTAGCTGGACAGTTCTTCTACTGGTGTAATCTAGATTCACTCATGTGGCTCAGTCACCTAGTGGCTTGAATGCAGCCAAATAGTCCAAGGTGGCTTCACTCATTTACCTGGCATTTGGTGCTAGCTATTGGCTGGGCCCCTTTCCATAGGTCCTCCATCCTCAACCAAAAGAGCCCAGGCTTCCTCACATGGCATCAGTGAGGCCTTGGTGTTCACATGGAACATCAAGAGACATCTTGAGGCCTAGGCTTGGGAAGGCCACTGCATTCCACTGTTCAGAACAAGTCACAGGGCCAGCCCAGATTCAGGGGAGGGAAAAATAGACTCTCTCTATGGGAGGAGTGGCAAAATGATGAGCATATGGGGACAAAACGGAGCATTGTAGCCATCTCTGCAAACAATCTAACCTGCTTGGGACTGACCTATATGAAGAAATGAGCAAACAATAACAACAAAAATTCAAGCATTTATAGCAAATATCCAGCCATGGGAGAGTTGAATAGCATGGTATAATAAAGTACCTGTCAGAAGTAAGTAGCTAAAAAATGACTTAAAATTTCTACCGTTCACACAGCAGTTGTGAGTAAGGCACACCAGAAAGCACACTGGAGGGGGATTGGATTAGGGATCCAGTCATGTTACCACTTTTCTCTGTAAAAGTTATAAAGCTGCTCACCTCCAAGCCTCAGTTTCCTTGTAGGCCAAATAAGAAAATGTATGAATCACATGACTATTATGAGAAAGAGCTCTGTGAACTGTAAAAATGCTATATAAATAAAGTCATTCAAAAGAATTCAAATTGTGAAACCATGTTCTCCTCCTCTTCTCTAGTTATGTGGTTTAAAACAAGGAACGATCTCAGGCTTATGTAGCTACAAAAGACATGTTTTTACTAAAATTTTCTTTCATCTAAATGCCTTTTGATGATTTTCCAGTGAATGTAGTGCAATATATGGTTTTTCTAAGTGTACAAAAATGTGTGAAATTAAAATACCCAAGAGGAGAGTGATTGAATGTATCCATTTGGAGAAAAAAGAAAAGCATGTGGAAAAGGAAATGAGCTTAAAAGCATAAGAGACAGTATGTCTTTTAGACTGTGTAAGAATAATTAGGTGAGATCCTCTGTGTGGACAATTTTAAGAGAAAATGATTTGAAACAGTAAAATGTATGCCAAGCTAGGTATGAGAGCTGAACACAGCAAACTTTGAAGAAGTAAAAGAAAAAACTTTAAAATGTAATAGCTACATCTTTTATTATTATTAGTTTTATTTATTTGGTTTTTGCTTTTTTGCCTGCCCTGGAAGAGCAATAACTAATTTCATTAGAGAATGGATTGTGACAACAAATATAACACCACCAGATTTTAGTATTTCCAAAGCAAAAAAATTGCCTAGGGCAGTTCTCAACAAATGGCATAGCAATTGGTGGAAAAAGGAAAAAGAGCCAGCCTCCATGTGGTCTACTGCAAGAGTTGGCCAACTTCAGCCTGTGTGCTAAATTCAGCCCACCTGTTTTTATAAAGTTTTATTGAAACACAGTCATGCCCATTCATTTACAAATCATCATGGCAGCTTGCTTATTACAATGGCAGAGCTGAATAGTAGCAACAGAGATTGCTTGTTTTGCAAAGTGAAAAATATTTATTATCTGGCTCTTTACAGAAAATGTTTGCCAACCTCTACTTTAGTGGGACGATTCTGAGGCACATTCTGTGTGGTTCCTCAGAGTGTCCTCAGCAAGACTGAGACCCAGATGTTCACAATGGTAACCAGCACTTTAATGCACACTTTATTGGCTCTTTGCCCTTTCCTATCTTTCTTTCTTTGCTCCCTCTCTTCTGTTTCCTAGGACCATTTTGGAAATAAACTACCTGCATCTGAGACCTTGTCTGCTTTGGAGGAAATACAAATTAATATAGAACTCAATCCCCCTTGGTAGTTCTTTTTCATGTTACACTTATGAGATCTTGCTCCATTATTTACTTGGTGACTCATCACACATACTGTGCTAGTATGTGTGTGCTGCTAGAAAGGAATACCTGAGACTGGGTAGTTTATAAAGAAAAGAGGTTTATTTGGCTCATGGTTCTGCAGACTGTACAGGAAGCATTTGCTTCTGGTGAGGGACTCAGGATACTTATAATTATTGCAGAAGGCGAAGGGGAGCCAGCATATTACATGGTGAGAGACGGATCAAGAGAGAGGCAGCAAGAGAAAGAGAACATGAGAGAAGGAACAAGAGAGAGAGGAGCAATGTCGCAGACTCTTAAACAACCAGCTCTCATGTGAACTCATTACTGCCAAGAGGGTACCAAGCCATTCATGAGGGGTCTGTCCCCATGACCTAAACACTTCCCACCAGGCCCCACCTCCAACACTGGGGATCACATTGCAACATGAGATTTGGAGAGAACAGATATCCATGCCATATCACATACCATGCATAAAACAGAAACACTCACATACCATGCATAAAACAGAAACACTCACATACCATGCATAAAATGGAAACACTCACATACCATGCATAAAACGGAAACACACACATATAATCTGTCACTGAAACAAATGTTTTACGACATAATCTTTACCCTTGCTTGTATTTTCTATTCTGTTTTACTTTCTTATATTTTATTTTATAAAACTGTCTGGTCATGACCAATTAAGCTGATTTCCACACAGCTCTAGAGGACCTTTTCCCAGTTGTTGAACCCATACTTCTGTGAGTGGCTACAAGTCAAAATTGCATAGGCTTGGAGTCCACAGGCCTTGATCATATTGCCTGGTCAAAGAAATACAGAGTATGGATTTGGAAGACTTGATCAGGAACTCTTATTTGTAATGGCAGAAATGCATTGACACCATCCTGAAAAGAGCACAAGGAATAAAATGAGGGCATAAACAAAAAACTGTGTTTAGGATGAAAGAAGGAGCTGGAAATAGAGATGAAACCCAGTGAAGAGGTGAATCTGCAAAGAGCTGCAGAACATCTCTTCATTTCTACATTGCATGAAACAGGCCTCTGTGCATGAAAGCAACAAATAACATTTGAATGAGTATAGTCAGTTAGAGTCCTTCCTACGTTTTAAAGTTGATGTTGTCCATCAATTATAATTTATGCCATCATCATCTCTTTACCCATGATTTCAGATGATCTCCTTCTGCTTAGCACTATACTATCTGGACGCTTCTACCTCTCTGCTATTCCTTCTTAGTCTCTTTTGCTGGATTCTCTTTGGTATTTGTTTTTAACTGTTGATGTTTTCCAGGGCTCATTTCTTAATTTTCTGTTTTTATCATACTATACTCTTCCTTTAATCAATTTTACCCACTCTCATGATTGACTATTTCTATGTTCCCGGTCCTCAAAATAAATACCTTCAGCCTAAATCCTCCACCCACAGATTAATTTAGCTGCCTGCTGAATATCTAGAACTGAAACTTGACCTTTTTTTTTTTTTTTTTTTTTTTTTGAGACAAGGTCTCACTCTGTCACCCAGGCTGGAGTGCAGTGGTGTGATTTTGGCTCACTGGACCCTCCACATTCTGGGCTCAAGCAATCCTCTCACCTCAGCCTCCCAAGTAGCTTGGACTACAGGTGCATGCCACCAAGCTTGGCTAAGTTTTAAATTTTTCTGTAGAGATAGGGTCTCACCAGGTTTCCCGTGCTAGTTTTGAACTCCTGGGCTCAAACCTGTCTTAGCCTCCCAAAGTGCTGGGATTACAGGTGTGAGCCACCACACCTGGTAAAACTTAACATCTTAAATTGAACTCATCCTCTGTAATGCCTGCCAAATCTCCTTGTCCCACTCTCCCTGTTTTTACTTTCTATTTCCCACCATCAGTGCAATCATCCAGACCAGAAGTCCAAGAGACTCCTAAATGTCTCTTATTTTGCCCCTCCATCCGTAGGTCATAGGTTCTAAATATTTGTTTAATTCATCTTCCTCCTTTATTTCTATTGGCATTGTGAAAATTCATTACTGAATTTTGAGTTTCATCATCTCTCCTTTGTATTATTGAGATAATCTGTCTATTGATCTCCCTGTGTTCTCCCTATTCAATGCTCTCTTCCCAAAGCCACCAGGGTCATCTTCTAAAATGCTCCAGTTTGGATCACAGAAAGAGAAACCACATGAAGTATTTTGAGCAGGAATGAATTTAAAACTGCTAACTGGTGCTTACAAAACCCTGGAAAGGCTGTAGGACTGTAGGTCAGAAAAGGTTACCAGTGGCTCTGAAGTTTGCCAGTTGCTCTATAATGTGATAGCAGCGTTCTGGGGATAAAGGAAGAGGCTATTGTTGCCCAAGTTAAGGACTTTAGAAAACCACTAGGGATGTTCATAGGTGCCTGTAGCACAAAAATGAGTGTTTCACACACAGCAGAATGAGAAAAACCTAAGGTCTGTTGGAGCTCACGCATCTGCCTGCCACTGTTGGAGGAATAATGCTGGCCCTGGATTTCTTTCTTTCTGAATCTGGCAGGATTCCAAATTGGTGGCCTTTAAACTGGAATACAGCTGACATGGGATCTAGAAAATGGATTCCCAGATTTTCAACTCATGCTATACAGGAGAGAGCATGGAAGGAGCAGAAATGGCTCTGAAGACCACAGATGATCTGGCACACACCACCCCCATCACTTGCGGGGTAAAATCCAAACTGCTCAACAAAGAAAAACCATAGCCTTCACAAGCTGGTGTCTTCCTCTGTAATCATCTCTCTTCCTTTCTTCCTTGGCGCTGACCTTATTGAATTACTGACTTGCAGTTGCACAACCGCACTTTATGCATAGTTTCATGCCTCCATGCCTTTGCAAATGCTATTCCCCAGGGGTGGAAGTCATTCTACCACCCTCTACTCCCATGAGTGGCCTTCTTGACAAACTTCTATTTGTTCTTATGATACCAATGCAAAGACTGTCTGTTCTGTGAAGTTTTCTTGATCTTCTCTTCTCCCATAATTGTTCCTTGTACTCACCTCTTTATTTAGTGAATCCAGTATTCATTTATGTGCCTGGTTCCTGTGCTATACTGTAAGCTCCTTAATTGTTTCTTCTTTACCTTTATCCCCCAAGTACCCTGCCTAATGTTTGGCTTATAATAGACACCCAGTTCATCTCTTATGGAATAAATGAGTAGATGAAAGCTCCTATAAGGCGCTGTACCTTGAGGTCAAAGCATCAGTGAAATTGCTTACAGGAGATATAAGCAGCCAGATCCCTTGCTATGGAGACACCATTTGCTAAATCCTGCCCTATGGAAAATAGCGTTATATAGGTAGGTTCCAGCTGTCTTTCTATTCATAGCCTGTATTCCTTGTCATATCCAAGTAATTATTCAGCAGCTGCCTGCCTCTCTACATTCTAATATCTTTTCAAATGGATTCTGAATCTGGAAATGGTGTTGGACCCTAGCTGGATACTATTTGGCTTAAAGAAAACCCACTCTCCTAAAATGCCTGCTTTGTTAGAGGGTGAAATTTCTGAAGAAGGAAATGGGGATGGGGTTGGGGATGGGAAACAGGAAAGCTGGCCATCTTTTTGAACAGAGAATGAGGAGGAGTGAATTGGTTTCCTAGGAGATAAGGCTCTTCTTTATTTAAAGTTTTCCCACAGAAAGGTTTCTGTACTGGTGTCTTCTTCTTAGTCATAAGGAGTGCACCATCAAAGATGCAGCTCAGAATTGCTTTCTATCAGCCACCATCAAAAGTGAGCCTAATCTTCTGGTCTTTGGTCCTTACTTTTTCTGCTAGTGTCTAATAAAGATAACTAGTAATACCTTTATTAGTCCAACTGCAATGACTGTTTTAGTTATTTAATCACCTAATCATGAGGACAGGAATCTTTAACAATAGATTCACTGATAGAACATAAGCTGATCTCCCCTTCACACAGTCTCTAGGACAGTTGCCCCCTACTGCCTTCTGAGTCCTTTTCTCCCACCAGACTGTCTAGATTCCCTAAAAAGAAGGGAGCACACGACAACCTCTCAGTTCAAGGACTTTAGTATCACGAATGTCTCCCTTCCAAGGGACCTCTTGGCTTCAGAGGAATGAGAAGCAGCACCTTATTAAAAAGAGATTGTGATTCTGTCTCCCTGTGTGCATGTGATCAGACAGAGCCAAATTGCTTTGCACACAGCTATTATTTGTCTTGGTCAGCTGGAGGTAATTGAGACCATCTTAGGTAAAACCATGCAGAAGCTGGAGGTTACCTCAGCCCCTTTTTCAGCGTTTTCCTCACCTCTAGTGAAAATCATTCTTGCCCAATGTTAAAGAAACTCCCTACTTACAGTATTAAGTATTGCGCTGCAGTAAACACGTTTCCAAGTCTGTTCAGCTCACATTTCTCTTCTCCAAGGACTGTCACCCTCCTTGCCCTGCCACATGCTCCCACCTCACCCTCCCCCCATTATTCACCTTTGTTCTTTGAGTACATGATATCCTGTTCTAAGAGTATCTTCCAGCATCCCTTGATTCCACCAATGTTTGATTCCAACTCAGACTGGGCCAGTTAATTCTCCCTCCCCGTGAGTTTAGGTTGAGACCAAGAAATGCTGGTTTCTAGCTAAGCTGGCTCTGTGGATGGAGAACATGTCAAGCCAAGACCTGTGCAGTAGCCATGCAGTGGGCTGAGGGGTGAGGGGTGCAGAAGTGCAGAGACATGCAGTGCTGGGATGCTGAAGGAGCCCCCTGCCTGGGTTCTTGTTTTCTTGTGGTTCTATTCCCTTCCTCAGAAGAACTGAGTCACCTGGCTTTTTACCTTAAGTCAGGTTCAAGTTGCAATTTGTCATTTATAACCTAGTTTGAGAAAGCCATGCACATAGAAAAGATGATCAAGTATTTAGGAACTTGTCTTTTATATGAAAGCATTTGGGTAAGGAGGGCAATTGAGGAGAATTTCAGAAAAGGATGATGTGACCCTCAAGTCTGGGATTCAGAGAAGCAGCATGAACTTTGGTGGCAGAAACAGCTGTGGGGTGTGTGTGTGTGTGTGTGTGTGTGTGTGTATGATTGTGAAAGAGGGATATACACGCACACACATGGCATAGCAGAGGTGGGGGCTGGCATTTAGTGCAGTTTATACAAATCCCTCAGTGAGTGTGGTTTGTTGTGGTTGTCCTGGTATTTCATTTAAGAGTCACACGAAAACAGTGAAGATAGAGAGAGGGTCCTTGCAAAAAATGCGATTGTGAGCTCTCTTTATTTTTTATTTTTTGGACTTGGAACAATAAAGCAGAACTTGACATCTTCCACCTGAGAAAAAGCATAGCTTGAGCATGATGATAATGTCTTTACCCCTTGTTTAGAAAATTTGGTGAGAAAGCTGCAGCATTTATTTGCCCTCCAACTCCTGACCTTACCTGGAAAGCATGTAAATCTGCCTGCAGGGCCAGACTGGGTTGGACTTGAGATACATACAGCACAACACTTGCTATGGAAATGACCATCGCCTTCAAGTATAGCAGGACTTCTGCAGTATTCCGAGCCATGGAGAACCATGGGCTTTCTTTTTCCTGGGCTTTCCAGCTTCCTTCTTACCCTATCCTCTGTCTACTTTCAGGTGCCTATTGGCCCTCCTCCTCTCCTAGTCTTCCAATAGATCAAAGGCTGCAGTGATGTTAGCCATTTTTGTTCTTCACTGTGAAAGCTATCTCAGAACGAGAGCACTAGAAGCTCATGGCCAAGGACTGCTCAGCCGGGCACATGTGCCCAGAGGCCACTATTCCTGCCGGGTGGGCCACAGGACCAGAATCGCAATCTGCAAGAGTGCGGATCCTCTCATCAACTGTTGCACTTTTTCTTTTACTTCATTCCGTTCCCCTGTGGCCCCAAACTACCATCTGTCCTTTACCCAGAGTCCATCTTCAACACCTCCTCTGCATACTCTAAAGGGCTGCCCTTGCCCGGCAGCTAACTTCCTCTCTAATTCCTCTCTTTGATGTGTGGTGATCAGGTAGAGCTGTTCATTCACAATTTGCCTCAGCGTTTCTGCCATCGGCCCCTCCTGGACAGAAACTTCAAGAGGGAGCAGTGATAATGGCTTAGCTCAGTGACATATGAAGGATGGGACAGAGAATGCCAGAACTTGGCAGTATGGCCAGAAACACTTCAGCCTGGGGCTGTATCAGGTTGGGGAAGAATGCTGAGATAGAACATGCAGCAATCGTTTTGGAGCCACGATTCTGGTCTCTTAATGACACTGGGGATGAGCAGTGTATGAACCTTTACAAAGAATTCAAAGAAGCTGGGAATGTTTGTGTAATTAGTTAATACCAGAGAACAAATGATGTAAAAGTTCTGCTAGGTTTAGTAATTTACAAGAATGACTTACCCCTTATAACGAATTACTGCATGCACCATAGCTCTTATGCACATCATTAATAGGTGACAGGTTACTTTTATCACAGGTTTTATTTGTTCACAATGCATGCTAAACCCTGCAGATGCATGCTCTTTTTTTTTGTCTGGCACTGGCGTCTGCTCACAACTTTGAATAATTAGGAGAAGCACTATTTGAGACTGAATTAGGACAGGCAACTTCATCTGCTCTTAACAAAATCACATGAACATGGTAAAACCATTACTTATTAATTTAACAATGATTTTATGTTTGAAAATGATACGAATGCAATTACTGTATGTTTTTCACATTTCATGAAAAAGATCAGGCTTGCCCTCTGTTCCATTCCTGTAGAACTGCTCCGTCTACTAGCCACCTATGGCTATTTAAATTTAATTAATTTAAATAATAAAATTAATCTTTTAGGTGCACTAGTCACATTTCAAGGGCTCAGTAGCCACATTTGTCTAGAGGCTACCTACCATAAAGTGCATATACAGAACATTCCCATCATTGCAGAAAGTTCTGTTGGACGGTGTGGCCAGAGTCCAGTTAGTGGTGAAAGTTAGTTCTGTCTATCATGGGACAACTAGGTCAGCTGGCTCTGAGTTTTCTGCATAGATGCTGGGATCCTCAGGGCTCCTGTGTGGGGCAGATGACAGTGAGTGTAGCGGTGACTGAGAGGCAATGCCGATGACATGAGAAAGCTACAGTAGCATGTCAGGGAGACCAGGCAGGAAGTGGGGAGGAGCCATTGCAGGTGGTGTGGATCCCATCACTATTCATGGAAGTGGGTTGCTACTCTTTACTGTTACCTTGTTCAGTGGGTACAGAGAAGTCACATCCAAATCAGCTCAATTTATTGATCTTTCAGTAGCTGGCTGAGTATTGTTCAATAACAATTTGTAGAGTGAATGAATGCATGAGATGGTCCACTGCACAGCAGATTTTTATAATGTGGACAGCTTTCATGCATACAAGAACTTTAGAGTTTAGATACCACTTTAGGCCCAGTGTAGGGGCTCATGCCTGTAATCCCAGCACTTTGGGAGGCCAAGGAGGGTGGATCGCCTGACGTCAGGAGTTTCAGACCAACATGGCCAACATGGCGAAACCCCGTCTCTACCAAAAATACAAAAATTAGCTGGGCGTGGTGGTGCATGCCTGTAATTCCAGTTACTCCAGAGACTGAGGCAGGAGAATCACTTGGGCCCAGGAGGCAGAGGTTGCAGTGAGCTGAAATCACGTCACTGGCCTCCAGCCTGGGTGACAGAGCGAGACTGTCTCAAAAAAAAAAAAAAAAAAAAAATAGATACCGCTTTAATACATTTTTTCATTTGATCCTTGTAATCCATGTAAAGTGGGTACAGAACCTATATCCTACTCTTGCTGATGAGAAAGTCAGGGCTTAGACAGTTGGAGATGTTTTCTGAGTCACTGAGCTACAAGTAGCAGAGTTGTGACTCAAATTCAGGGCTTAGAATTCCAAATGACATGTCCCAAGGCATTGCATGGCCTCTTAGGTGCCCTTCAGTTAAGAGTATTTCCAACAGCAGACTGCTGATGTGATAGGATTCAAGGATGCCTTTGACACTTAGGGTTTTCCAGGGACCAGTTGGTTCAACTTTGATAAGTTTTTCAAGTTCTTGGCATGATGCACGGTTTTTATTTTTCACATTTGCCTGAGTTTCTGCTTTGAGGCTTTCACAGACAGACTGTCTGGCATTCTGAAGCAGTGGCTTTCACACTGTGTCCCACCCGTCCCTGTAGCTCCACGGAGGGGCTGCAGAGGCTGCTGTGAGGGTGGGGCACAGTGGGGTGGCCGTGTGTTTGGGCTCTGGGCTGTTCAGGGCTGATAGGCTTTAAACTATTTTTATATATTGACGTTCCTCAAAAAAATTTCACTCGAAGAGAGGTTCTTTTGCTAACCATTACAAAAAGAATCACTGTTCTAAAGGATTTTTATGGCAGCTTGCTTCCTGTGACAAGAAAGTGGGGCATGCTGAACTGTCTGCCCAGGCGTTCTCCAGGAATGGCATTCATCTGCAGACCAACTCATTCTTTCTAGTTAGAAACAGCCCCTAGAAGTCTGGGGGCCTCCTATACCCGGGGAGCCACCCCTAAGCCAGGGCAGAGGGTCAAGGGCCTCTGTACTGGGGTCAGAGGGCCATGGTTGTTCGGTGGTGCTGCCCTGTTGTCTTATTCTGCCCCTTTGCTCTTGCCTTCATCTCAGGTAGGAGTCCTCTCATTGCCTGAGCCCCTGTATCTGCTGGGTTCTCCTCTGTGGCTCAATACTCAGTCTCAAGGGTTTGTTGGCCTGGGCCAGAAGCACCTGCCAGGCTCCTGCAACTCAGAGACTACCGCTCCTGACTGCATCTGGCCTGCTGTATTCTGTCATTGCTCACCTGTTCAATGCAAGGCAAGGAATATTTAAGAACATCAGATTCATTAACATCAGCTTTTGTATTCTTTGTTGCTCTCTTGAATGTGAATACACTAAATTTGATTGAATAAGCCTGGATTTTTATGTTATAATTCTGCATCTGCCTAAAGTTTACTGTGTAATTCATCTTAAAGCTCTGAATTTTTCATTGATAAGCATGTTGCTGTTGTGAGCATGAAAAGGGGAAAATGAAATGTGCCACACGGGAACTGGAAAATAATGTTAACCTGTGGCAGTGAAACTAAAAAAAAAAAAAGATCCACACATAATGAATGATAAAAATTTATACACCTGGAGGAAAAATTGAGAAATCGATGCCCAGAGGACAAGATCTGTGTGACAACATGGTATTCTATATAGCAGGATGACCAGGGTATAGTCTTAAGAAGACAAAATGGTACCATGACTTTTTTCCTATTTTAGAATTTTAATTGTCGTAAAATATACATAAAATAAAATTTACCCTCAACTATTTTTACACTTGATCTTAGCCAAAAGGCCAAGAAGCGACACCCTCAACTATTTTTAAGTGTACAGTTTGGTATTGTTGAAGTACATTTTTCATAGTTATGCAACCAATCTCCAGGACTCTTTTCATCTTGCAAAAGTGAAAGTCTGTACCCATTCAAAAACTCCCCATGCCTCCTCCCCTGCGTCCATGCAGACACCTTTCTACTCTCTGTCTCTATCAATTGGACTACTCTAGGTACCTCATGTGAATAGTATCAAACAGTATTTGTCTTTTTGTCTTATCTCACTTATCATAATGTCCTCAAGGTTCATCCTTGTTGTAGGATGCTTTAGAATTTTTTTCCTTTTTAAGGCTGAGTATATTTCATTGTTTGTGTTTACTGCATTTTGTTTATCCTTTCATCCATCATTGATGGACTTTTGGATTGCTTCTACCTTTTGACTATTTGAATAATGCTGCCATGAACATGAGTATGCAAGTACTTCTTGAACTGAAAGAGACCCTTCTTTCAGTTCTTTGGGAAATATACCCAGAAATGGAATTGCTGGATCATGTAGCATTTCTATTTTTAATTTTTTGAGGAACCACCATACTGTTTTCCATACCAGCTGCACCATTTTACATTCCACAAACAGTGCACAAGGATTCTAATTTCCCCACATCTTCACCAACACGTATCCTTTTCTTTTTTGTTGTTTTGTTTTATAGTAGCCATCCTATTGGGTATGAGGTATTATTTCATTGTGGTTTTGATTTGCATTTTCTTTTTTTAAAATTATACTTTGGCCGGGCGCGGTGGCTCACGCCTGTAATCCCAGCACTTTGGGAGGCCGAGATGGGCGGATCACGAGGTCAGGAGATCAAGACCATCCTGGCTAACACGGTGAAACCCCATCTCTACTAAAAATACAAAAAAAAATTAGCCGGGCGTGGTGGCAGGCGCCTGTAGTCCCAGCTACTCGGGAGGCTGAGGCAGGAGAATGGTGTGAATCTGGGAGGCGGAGCTTACAGTGAGCCGAGGTCGAGCCACTGCACTCCAGCCTGGGCGACAGAGCGAGACTCCATCTCAAAAAAAAAAAAAAAATTTAAGTTCTGATATACATGTGCAGAACGTGCAGGTTTGTTACATAGGTATACACGTGCAATGGTGGTTTGCTGCACCCATCAACCCATCACCTACATTAGGTATTTCTCCTAATGCTATCCCTCTCCTATCCCCCAACCCCCTGTCAGGCCCCAGTGTGTGACGTTCCCCTCCCTGTGTCCATGTGTTCTCATTGTTCAGCTCCCATTTATGAGTGAGAATACGCAGTGTTTGGTTTTCTGTTCCTGTGTTAGTTTGCTGAGAATGATGGTTTCCAGCTTCAGCCATGTCCCTGCAAAGTACTTGAACACATCGTTTTTTATGACTGCATAGTAGTCCATGGTATATATGTGCCACATTTTCTTTTTCCAGTCTATCATCGATGGGCATTTGGGTTGGTTCCAAGTCTTTGCTATTGTGAACAGTGCTGCAATAAACATATGTGTGCATGTGTCTTTACAGTAGAATGATTTATAATCCTTTGGGTATATACCCAGTAATGGGATTGCTGGGTCAAATGGTATTTCTGGTTCTAGATCCTTGAGGAATTGCCACATTGTCTTCTACAATGGTTGAACTAATTTACACTCCTACCAACAGTGTAAAAGCCTTCCTATTTCTCCACATCCTCTCCAGCATCTGTTGTTTCCTTTTAATGATCACCATTCTAACTGGCATGAGATGGTATCTCATTGTGGTTTTGATTTGCATTTCTGTAATGACCATTGATGATAAGCTTTTTTTTTGTATGTTTGTTAGTTGCATAACTGTCTTCTTTTGAGAAGTGTCTGTTCATATCCTTTGCTCACTTTTTGATGGGGTTTTGTTTTCTTGTAAATTTGTTTAAATTCCTTGTAGATTCTGGATATTAGCACTTTGTCAGATGGATAGATTGCAAAATTTTTCTCCCATTCCATAGGTTGCCTGTTCACTCTGATGTTAGTTTCTTTTGCTGTGCAGAAGCTCTTTAGTTTAATTAGACCCCATTTGTGAATTTTGGCTTTTGTTGCCATTGCTTTTGGTGTTTTAGTCCTGTAGTCTTTGGCCATGCCTATTCCTGAATGATACTGCCTAGGTTTTCTTCTAGGGTTTTTATGGCTTTAGGTCCTACATTTAAGTCTCTAATCCATCTTGAGTTAATTTTTGTATAAGGTGTAAGGAAGGGGTCTGGTTTCAGTTTTCTGCATATGGCTAGCCAGTTTTCCCAACACCATTTATTAAATAGGGAATCCTTTCCTCATTGCTTGTTTTTGTCAGGTTTGTCAAAGATCAGATGGTCGTAGATGTGTGGTGTTATTTCTGAGGCCTCTGTTCTGTTCCATTGGTTCATATATCTGTTTTGGTACCAGTACCATGCTGTTTTAGTTACTGTAGCCTTGTAGTATAGTTTGAAGTCAGGTAGTGTGATGCCTCCAGCTTTGTTCTTTTTGCTTAGGATTGTCTTGGCTATATGGGCTCTTTTTTGTTTCCATATGAAATTTAAAGTAGTTTTTTCTAATTATGTGAAGAAAGTCAATGGTAGCTTGATAGGGATAGCATTGAATCTATAAATTACTTTGGGCAGTATGGCCATTTTCATGATATTGATTTTTCCTATCCATGAGCATGGACTGTTTTTCCATTTATTTGTGTCCTCTCCTATTTCCTTGAGCAGTGGTTTGTAGTTCTCCTTAAAGAGGTCCTTCACCTCCTTTGTAAATTGTATTCCTAGGTATCTTATTCTCTTTCTAGCGATTGTGAATGGGAGTTCACTCATGATTTGGCTCTCTGTTTGTCTGTTATTTGTGTATAGGAATGCTTGTGATTTTTGCTCATTTATTTTGTATCCCAAGACTTTGCTGAAATTGCTTATCAGCTTAAGGAGATTTTGGGCTGAGACGATGGGGTTTTCTAAATACACAATCATGTCATCTGCAAACGGACAATTTGACTTCCTCTCTTCCTATTTGAATACACTTTATTTCTTTTGCTTGCCTGATTGCCCTAGCCAGAACTTCCAACACTATGTTGAATAGGAGTGGTGAGAGAGGGCATCCTTGTCTTGTGCTGGTTTTCAAAGGGAATGCTTGCAGTTTTTGCCTGTTCACTGTGATATTGGCTGTGGGTGTGACATAAATAGCTCTTATTATTTTGAGATACATTCCATCAATACCTAGTTTATTGAGAGTTTTTAGCATGAAAGGGTGTTGAATTTTATCAAAGGCGTTTTCTGCATCTATTGAGATAATCATGTAGCTTTTGCCATTGGTTCTGTTTATTGGATGCATTATATTTATTGATTTGCATATATTGAACCAGCCTTGCATCCCAGGGATGAAGCCGACTTGATTGCAGTTGATGAGCTTTTTGATGTACTGCTGGATTTGGTTTGCCAGTATTTTATTGAAGATTTTCACATCGATGTTCATCAGGGATATTGGCCTGGAATTCTCTTTTTTTTTTTTGCTGTGTCTCTGCCAGGTTTTGGTATCAGGATGATGCTGGCCTCATAAAATGAATGAAGGAGAAGTCCCTCTTTTTGTATTGTTTGGAATAGTTTCAGAAGGAATGGTACCAGATCCTCTTTGTATCTCTGGTAGAATTTGGCTGTGAACCTGTCTGGTCTTGGGCTTTTTTTGGTTGGTAGGCTATTAATTACTGTCTCAATTTCAGAACTTGTTATTGGCCTATTCAGGGATTTGACTTCTTTCTGGTTTAGTCTTGGGGGGCGGGTGTATGTGTCCAGGAATTTATCTATTTCTTCTAGATTTTCTAATTTATTTACATAGAGGTGTTTATAGTATTCTCTGATGGTAGTTTGTATTTTTGTGGGATCAATGGTGATGTCCCCTCTATTATTTTTTATTGTGTCTATTTGATTCTTCTCTCTTTTCTTCTTTATTAGTCTTGCTAGTGGTCAACCTATTTTGTTAATCTTTTCTAAAAAACAGCTCCTAGATTCATTGATTTTTTGAAGGGTTTTTTGTGTCTCTATCTCCTTCAGTTCTGCTCTGATCTTAGTTATTGTCTTCTGTTACCTTTTGAATTTGTTTGCTCTTGCTTCTCTAGTTCTTTTAATTATGATATTAGGGTGTCAATTTTAGATCTTTCCTGCTTTCTCTTGTGGGCATTTAGTGCTATAAGTTTCCCTCTAAACTCTGCTTTAGCTGTGTCCCAGAGATTCTGGTATGTTGTGTCTTTGTTCTCATTGGTTTCAAAGAACTTATTTATCTCTGCCTTCATTTAATTATTTATCCAGTAGTCGTTCTGGAGCAAGTTGTTCAGTTTCCATGTAGTTGTGTGGTTTTGAGTGAATTTCTTAATCCTGAGTTCTAATTTGATTGCACTGTGGTCTCAGAGACTGTTTGTTATGATTTCTGTTGTTTTGCATTTGCTGAGGAGTGTTTTACTTCCAAATATGTGATCAATTTTAGAATAAGTGCAATGAAGTGCTGAGAAGAACGTATATCTGTTGATTTGGGGTGGACAGTTCTGTAGATGTCTATTAGGTCCGCTTGGTCCAGAGGTGAGTTCAAGTCCTGAATATCATTGTTAATTTTCTGTCTCATTGATCTGTCTAATACTGATGGTGGAGTGTTAAAGTATCCCATTATTATTGTGTGGGAGTCTAAGTCTCTTTGTAGGTCTCCAAGAACTTGCTTTATGTATCTGGGATCTCCTGTATTGGGTGCATATATATTGAGGATAGTTAGCTCTTCTTGTTGCACTGATCCCTTTACCATTATGTAATGCCCTTCTTTGTCTTTTTTGTTCTTTGTTAGTAAAGTCTGTTTTATCAGAGACTAGGATCGCAACCCCTGTTCTTTTTTTGCTTTCCATTTGCTTGGTAAATATTCCTCTATCCCTTTATTTTGAACCTATGTGTGTCTTTGAACGTGAGATGGGTCTCCTGAATACAGTACACTGATGGGTCTTGACTCTATCCAATTTGCCAGTCTCTGTCTTTTAACTGGGGCATTTAGCCCATGTACATTTAAGGTTAATATTGTTATGTGTGAATTTGATCCTGTTATTATGACACTAGCTGGTTATTTTGCCTGTTAGTTGATGTAGTTTCATCAGGATGTCAATGGTATTTATAATTTGGTATGTTTTTGTAGTGGCTGGTACCGGTTTTTCCTTTCCGTATTTAGTGCTTCCTTCAGGAGCTCTTGGAAGACAGGCTTGGTGGTGACAAAATCTCTCAGCATTTTCTTGTCTGTAAGGGATTTTTTTTTTTTTTTTTGAGACGGAGTCTTGCTCTGTCGCCCAGGCTGGAGTGCAGTGGCGCAATCTCGGCTCACTGCAAGCTCCGCTTCCCGGGTTCATGCTATTCTCCTGCCTCAGCCTCTCCAAGTAGCTGGGACTACAGGCACCCACCACCACGCCCGGCTAATTTTTTTCTATTTTTAGTAGAGACAGGGTTTCACCGTGGTCTCGATCACCTGACCTCGTGATCCGCCTGCCTCGGCCTCCCAAAGTGCTGGGATTACAAGCGTGAGCCACCGCGCCCGGCTGTAAGGGATTTTTTTTCTCCTTCACTTATGAAGCTTAGTTTGGCTGGATATGAAATTCTGGGTTGAAAACTATTTTCTTTAAGAATCTTGAATATTGGCCCCCACTCTCTTCTGGTTGTAGGGTTTCTGCAGAGAGATCTGCTGTTGGTCTGATGGGTTTCCCATTGTGGGTAACCTGACCTTTCTCTCTGGCTGCCCTTAGCTTTTTTTTCTTCATTTCAACCTTGGTGAATCTGATGATTAGGTGTGTTGGGGTTGCTCTTCTCGAGGAGTATCTTTGAGGTGTTCTCTGTATTTCCTGAATTTGAATGTTGGCCTATCTTGCTAGGTTGGGGAAATTCTCCTGGATAATATCCTGAAGAGTGTTTTCCAACTTTGTTCCATTCTCCCAGTCACTTTCAGGTACTCCAATCAAATGTAGGTTTGGTTTTTTCACATAGTCCCATATTTCTTGGAGGCTATGTTTGTTCCTTTTCATTCTTTTTTCTCTAATCTTGTCTTCACGCTTTATTTCATTAAGTTGATCTTCAATCTCTGATAGCCTTTCTTCCGCTTGATCGATTTGGCTGTTGATACTTGTATATGCTTCATGAAGTTCTCGTGCTGTATTTTTCAGCTCCATCAGGTCATTTATGTTCTTCTCTAAACTGGTTGCTCTAGTTAGCAATTTGTCTAACCTTTTTTCAAGGTTCTTAGCTTCCTTGCATTGGGTTAGAACATGCTCCTTTAGCTCGGAGGAGTATGTTATTACCCACCTTCTGAAGCCTACTTTTGTCAATTTGTCAAACTCATTCTCCATCCAGTTTTATTCCCTTGCTTATGAGGAGTTGTGATCCTCTGGAGGAGAAGTGTTCTGGTTTTTGGAATTTTCAGCCTTTTGGGGCTGTTTTTTCCTCATCTTTGTGGATTTATCTACTTTTGGTCTTTGATGTTGGTGACCTTCAGATGGGGTTTTTGTGGAGACATCTTTTTTGTTGATGTTGATGCTATTCCTTTCTGTTTGTTAGTTTTACTTCTAACAGGCCCCTCTGCTGCAGGTCTGCTGGAGCTTGCAGGAGGTCCACTCCTAACACTGTTTGCCTGGGTATCACCAGTGGAGGCTGCAGAACAGCAAAGATTGCTGCCTGTTCCTTCTTCTGGAATCTTCATACCAGAGGTGCACCTGCCAGATGCCATCGGAGCTCTCCTGTATGATGTGTCTGTCGGTCCCTGCTGGGAGGTGTCTCCCAGTTAGGAGGCATGGGCGTCAGGGATCCACTTGAGGAGATGGTCTTTCCCTTAGCAGAGCTTGAGCACTATGCTAGGAGATCCACTGCTCTCTTTAGAGCTGGCAGGAAGGAACATTTAAGTCTGCTGAAGCTGTGCCTACAGCTTTCCCTAGGTGCTCTGTCCCAGGGAGATAGGAGTTTTATCTATAAGCCCCTGACTGGGCTGCTGGCTTTCTTTCAGAGATGCCCTGCCCAGAAAGGAGGAATCTAGAAAGAAAGTCTGGCTACAGCAGCTTTGTGGTGCTGTGGTGGGCTCCACGCAGTTCGAACTTCCCAGCGGTTTTGTTTACACTGTGAGGGGAAAACCACCTACTCAAGCCTCAGTAATGGCAGACACCCCTCCTCCTACAAAGCTTGAGCATCCCAGGTTGACTTCGGACTGCTGTGCTGGGAGCGAGAATTTCAAGCCAGTGGATGTTAGCTTGCTGGGCTCTGTGGGGGTGGGATCCACTGAGCTAGACCACTTGGTTCCCTGGCTTCAGCCTCCTTTCCAGGAGAGTGAACGGTTCTGTCTTGCTGGCATTCCAGGTGCCACTGGGATATGAAAATATCCTGCAGCAGCTAGCTTGGTGTCTGCCCAAACAGCTGCCCAGTTTTGTGCTCAAAACCCAAGGCCCTGGTGGTATAGGCACCCGAGGTAATCTCCTGGCCTGTGGGTTGCAAAGATTGTGGGAAAAGTGTAGTACCTGGGCTGGAGTGCACCATTCTTCACAGCAAAGTCCCTCACGGCTTGCCTTGGCTAGGGGAGGAAATTCCTCCCACCCCTTGTTCTTCAGGTGAGGTGATGACCCATCCTGCTTTGGCTCACTCTCTGTGGGCTGTACCCACTGTCTAACCAGTTCCAATGAGATGAGCTGGGTACCTCAGTTGGATATGCAGAAATCACCTGCCTTCTGGTTGATCTCGCTGGGAGCTGTAGACTGGAGCTGTTCCTATTCAGCCATCTTGCCAGCCACTCTATCGATTTGCATCTTCTTGATTGGTGATGGTGAGCATCTCTTCAGGTACTTGCTAGCCATTTGTATATTTTCTTTGGAGAAATGTTTACTTAAATCCTCGTTCCCTTTTAATTAAAAAAAATTTTTTTTTCTTACTCAGATAAATTTTATTTTATTTTATTTTGTTTTTGAGATGGAGTTTTGCTCTGTTGCCCAGGCTGGAGTGCAGTGGCATGATCTCAGCTCACTGTAATCTCTGCCTCCTGGGTTGAAGCTATTCTTATGCCTCAGCCTCCCAAGTAGCTGGGATTACAGGCACGTGCCACCATGCTCAGCTAATTTTTGTATTTTTAGTAGAGACGGGGTTTCACCATGTTGGCCAGTCTGGTCTCGAACTCCTGACCTCAGGTGATCTGCCTGCCTCGGCCTCCCAATGTGCTGGAATTACAGGAGTGAGCCACCGTGCCCAGCCTATTATTTTTTTTTCTTGAAAAATAATTTCAACTTCTATTTTAGATTCAGGTGGTACATGTGCAGCTTTGTTACTTGAGTACATTATGTGATGCTGAGGTTTGGGGTATGACTGATTGATCCCATCACCCAGATGCTGAGCATAGTACTCAATAATTTTTCAACCCTTGCCCCTTGCTTCTTCCCTTCCCCCTCTAATAGTCCTCAGTGGCTATTGCTGCTTGGCCTATTTTAAATTGGGTTGTTTTGTTGTTATTGTTGAGTGGTAGGAATACTTTATATACTCTGAATGTTAACACCCTACCAGATATATGATTTGCAAATATTTTCTCCCATTCTGTTTCTTTCCTCTTCACTCTTTTGACTGTGTCCTTTGATACATGGAAGTTTTAAATTTTGATGTAGCCCAATTTATCTATTTTTACTTTTGTTGTGGTACCACAGTTTTTGCAAGTGTAACCCAAGCCATTCCAGGAAACAGATGAAAAAGCTGAATCATATTTTATAGTAATAACAGGGTCAGAGCATTGACCTGACCAATTGTCTGTTGCCTGTTTGGGCATATATATCTTGTATGTTGTAATTATTATATAGCATTGAGGGGGGAATCCAAAAAGTCATAGAAAGTCTCTACATCTCCAGCATTGTCCAAAAGATCTAGGGTATAGACAGTGGAAACACACTGGTTAGTGGGAGAATCTCTTGTAGGATAGTATCTTAGGGTTTTCCAGAGAAACAGAATCAATAGGATGTATACAGATATAAAAGAGGAGACTTATTAAGGGAATTGGGTCACATGATCCTGGAGGCTGAGAAACCCCATGATCTTCCAGATATGCCATCAGCAAGCTGGAGAACCAAGGAAGCCTGTGGTGTAATTTAGCTTGAGTCTGCAGTCCTGAGACCCAGAGAAGCCATAGTGTAACTCCCAGTTTGAGGCAGAAAGCCTGAAAACTGGTAGGGTTGTCGGTGTAAGTCCCAGAGTGGAAAGGCCCTAGAACCAGCAGCTCCAATGTCTGTGGGCAGGAGAAGATGGATGTCCCAGTTCCAGAAGGAGAAAGAGAATTTGCCCTTTCTCTGCCTTTTTGTTCTTGGGTCCTCAAGGATTGGATAATGCCCACCCACGTTGGTGAGTGCAGATCTTTACTTAGTCTAATAACTTAATTGCAAATCTTCTCCCAAAACATTCTCACAGACACACCCAGAAATGATGTTTTACTGGCTATCTTGACTAGGCATTCCTTAGACCATCTAATTGACATAAAATTAACCATCACATGTAGTGAAATTGTGAAATTTTATCTGGCTTTCCTAGAGCCTAGGTAAATGTGTTCAAGATTTTGGCTGCAAAAGGTAGAGGAGACTTTCACAATTTACCCCAACTAGAGGCATTTGTTGTAAAGATACATAGGGAAATAGGAAGGCAGGGAAACAAACTCTACAATCATTTCACAGGCAGGTCTCATGGAGAACTAGCGGGTTGTTGCACTCAGGACAGCAGCATGGCTGTCACTGGAAGGGCCTCTGACTCCACTAGTCTGCTAGGTGTGTGATTTAGCACTTATGTATTTGCTTCTTTCTCTACCCGCGCTTGCGTTACACTGCAAATCCAACTAATCTGTTTATTTTTCTGTATAATTGCTTCTGATAAAAGATGGCTTCTACTGTCTTAAGGCTTTTACTTATTCTCTCTCTCCTCTCTCTCTATATGTTTCATATTTAAAATCTAAAGGAGAAATGATCTTACTGGGTTGTCACTCACTATTCAGTATAGGGACACCTCCTAGACCTCTAGATAGTGGCCCATCTCTGTGGGATTGAGTGAAACAAAGAATAAAAATCTATTGATAGAGACAGATTTAAAAGGCAAAAATTTAGAGACTTCTGTAAGACAAGTATAATTGGAAGGCTCTGACCAGTACAGTAGGATTATTCCCACAAGTATCCTACTACCTTTGTTCTGATTCACACTCATCAAGTAGCTTTAGGATTATTAATTAAATCCATCAAATGATCTGATACTAAGAGGGTTTCCTGGCTTGTGAGCATAGATACTTTAATTACTGGAAAGAAATGTCCCAAATTTAAATTAGTAAGTTGACATTTTGGTTTATATCAAGTCTCTTGTGAATTAGTTTAGAATAGGACAGTTCTCCTGAGTTGATTCTATTCCAGGGGCTCTGAAAACTCACATTTCTCAATTAGCTAACATCTTCAGTTAATATCTTTCTTCTTTTAACTGACTACATTGACCTTTTTCTGAGAAATTCAGTGGTTTATTTAACGTTTTTCAAAAGTACTTAAGATTCTTAAAGTTTCCATAACACTGTAAAGTGAGATTCATATGATTCTCCAAATCAATTCTAAAGGGTAGATAGATACTGGCTCAGCAGGCATGGTGGCTCACGCCTGTAATCCCAGCACTTTGGGAGGCCGAGGCAGGCGGATCACCTGAGGTCAGGAGTTCGAAACCAGCCTGACCAGCATGGAGAAACCCTGTCTCTACTAAAAAATACAAAAATTAGTTGGGCATGGTGGCGCATGCCTGTAATCCCAGCTACTGTGGAGGCTAAGGCAGGAGAATAACCTAAACCTGGGAGGCGGAGGTTGCAGTGAGCTGAGGTCATGCCATTGCACTCCAGCCTGGGCAATGAGAGCAAAACTCCGTCTCAAAAAAAAAAAAAAAAAAAAGAAAAGAAAAAAGATAGATACTGGCTCAGAGTGTTTAGTCAGGGTAGATTCCAGAGGGTCATCTATTGGATATGCATGACAAAAGACCATGTGGAGAGGGGGTAGGTATCTCTAAAAGTTTTAGCTACTGTATTTATTTCCTATTATTGCTTTAACAAATCGCCACGGAGCTAGCGGCTTAAAACAATAAAAAATTATTATTTTCCAGTTTTGAAGGTCAAAGGTCTGAAATGTGTTTCATAGGTCTAAAATCAAGGTGTTAGCGGGGCTGAATTCTTCTGAAGGCACTAGGGGAGAATCCCTTCCCTTGACTTTTCCAGTCTAGAGGCCACCCATATTCCTTGGCTCATGGCCCCTTTCCAGCTAACAATTAATTGCATCACTTTGACCTCTGCTCCCATCATCACATCTCCTCTGAGTCTGACTCTCCTGCCTTTCTCTTTCACTTACCAGAACCTTTGTGATTATGCTGGGCAGACTCAGATAATCCAGGGCAATCTCTCCAACTCAAGATCCTTAACTTAATTATACCTGCAGGGTCCCTTTTGCTGTAAAAAGATCCACAGGTTCTAGAGATTAGGATGTAGATTTTTTGGGGGAGGGCATTATTCTGCCTGCCACAGTTACATTATTTTCTGGTTATGTGTTTTTATTATTTATTTATTTATTTATTTTGAGACAGAGTTTCACTCTTGTTGCCCAGGCTGGAGTCCAGTGATATGATCTTGGCTCGCTGCAACCTCTGCCTCCCAGGTTCAAGCGATTCTCCTGCCTCAGCCTCCCAAGTAGCTGGGATTACAGGTGCCTCCCCACCACACCGGGCTAATTTTTGTATTTTTGTAGAGACGGAGCTTCACCATGTTGGCCAGGCTGGTCTCAAACTCCTGACCTCAGGCGATCTGCCTGCCTCGGCCTCCCAAAGTGCTGGGATTACAGGCATGAGCCACCATGCCTGGCCTGGTTATATACTTTTAACAAGCATCTAGGTGTTATAGTGTGGCAGGACTCTAACATTGAAAATAAAGAAAATAGAGTAATTTAGAGTCACATTTAAAAATCAACACCTAATTTACAATAAAGATATGCAAAATCATCTGAAGAAGATATTATTTGTAGGCAAGCAAGCCCATACTGTAACCTCTTCAGTGTCTTAATCACTAGTAAAATTAAATCAAATTAAAGCAGAAGGAGAATGACATAGGTTCATATTGGTAGTGCTCACCCAAGCTCTAAAATGGAAAGGGAGATTCAAAACGGAGACTGATTATTTTAGATCTCATGGACAGTATGTCCCTAGAATGAATAATTCGGAGATTTATCCTTGCATTTCAAATACGCCAGGCCCATTGGCAAGATTATCTTTATGGTAGAATTATACATCAGACTAAGAATTCATTCATTCTGAAACTGTATCTGTAGAATAGTATTGTTTCGTGAGCTATTGATAAGTATTCTATATAGACAGGAGTCAAGTGCACTTTAGAAAATCTGTCTATCTGAGCCCTTTGAGATTCACAATGTATATCTGCAGTCCAAAGGAAAGAATGCAGTTATGAAATCTGAGTTTAATCCAGCGTTTCTCAAATTTATTGTATTAGTGAACTTTTTATCGTTGTTGGAAGATGTATTAAAACATCTCACAGAACATAACGCATTTTGGGAAACAATGAATTAAAGATTTGATTTATCTACATCCTGTTTTTTTGAGTCTATGCTCACAAAACCATCTTTTGATTTTTATGTGGTTGGGCCACAAGTAAAAAACAAAATGTTTTGATCAGGCCAATGTGATATTTCTTGTACATGTGGTGTTATATTTCTCACTGTAAATTAATGCAAGAGCCTTTTGATGTTTACTTTCATCTCATGTACCTCTTAGCTAGCGTGAGTCAATTTGTCACCCCCCTTCCATTTACTTTCAGATGCCTGTCTACTTACCTATACCTACAAAAGGAAGGGTAGCCAGAACTTTAGGTACCACTGGAAAACAATAATAAGTTCTGGACTCTGAAAACTCATCCTGGTGACATGAC
Organism: Hylobates moloch; assembly: GCF_009828535.3. Taxonomy (NCBI): domain Eukaryota; kingdom Metazoa; phylum Chordata; class Mammalia; order Primates; family Hylobatidae; genus Hylobates; species Hylobates moloch. The sequence goes on along the minus strand of NW_026652283.1, from coordinate 12,815,585 downwards.
ATCATGGGAATTGCCTAGACTACCTTGAATAGCTGGATTTTGCATCTAAATGTCAACACGAAGGTTTAAGATTAGCATATTTCTTTGCCCTTAGGCAATCACTTCAGCTTTTTTTTCTATCAACTAACTGATGCATAACAGCATCAATCTATTGTATGTGATTACTATGAAGTGTATTCATTCATACTGCTGATCCATAAAAGGGTCTTCCAAAGCTGAGAGAGAATACAAGGTCAACGAGGGGCAAAAACAGGTCAGGACCAGCATGCAATTTTGTTTGAAAAAAATCAACCTGTAACACAAAGATCTTTCATAAGAGCAAGTTAAAGTCTGAACCATTGGATTTTTGTCTTACTGTACTCAGCCGACTCTAATATGTATCATGGTTTGTACTAAAATCCTTAACAACTCAGAAGAGGAAGAAAGCTTAGAGAAAGTTCAGATGAGAGTAATCAAGTATTGGAACATGAGAGCCATAGAGAAAGATGAAAAGATACAGGATGATTTAGCCTTGAGAAAATAAAATTATAGAAATATATAATAAGCTTCCATACTTTGTTAAGATTGGTATATTTAAACAAACTAAATATGTGGTAAGTAAAACTTTGTAATAGCCTTGCAGGTTTCATCCTTGCCATCCTTCCTTCTTTGAGTTCCCTATTTACTCAAGCAGTGAGTTTCCCTCCCAAAAGTACTGTGTCTTGCAATCTGCCTTCTAAACCCCCTCCGTCTTCCAATGGTTCTTAATTACTACCCCTTGGGTTAAGATCTCAGACTTGTTCTCTACCTGCGTTATTTAAGAGTTATTCTTCTCACCAGTCCACACTGGCATAAACTTACAATTCCTTTTTGTTTAATGCTTTGCTAAACTGTGTTCTAGGTCTCATCCAATTAGAGAAAAAAGGATCACCTCCTCCCTTTTGACATAGGATAGGAAGTTGAACAGGGAATTCCACAAGGCACAATTCTCAGTAAGACCAGGACTTGTAGAAAATAATGTAATGGCACAAGATCTGAATTAGATCAAGAGAAAGCATATTTCCCTAAGAAATATTTTCTTTATATTTCCTGTCTTTTGTATATAAAAAGTCTAATTTTAATGTTGTGTTAATAAGTTTTAAAATTATTTCTATTTTAGAAAAGGTATAATTAAACAAAGCAAGTCTACATATGACTTTAGTCTCATAGCTCTAAATAATAACACAATTACTAAATATTAATAGCAAGTTTTCATAAAAATTTCAGAATCGTATGAACAAATTACCCTAAATCAATAGATATTTGGTACAAAAAAATGAAAAAAAGCTGTACTTTTAACTATTTTTAGTAGATTTATTTAATAGGCTCTGTGGTCCAGAAATAGATTAAAAGTTAAATCTTCTAAGTTTTAGTGATTTTAGAGTTATGGCTTTGAAGATTGAACTTTTATAAAACCCAGAAGTTACTAAATAAATGGTATTAAGTGCTTGCAATTCTCCGTTCTCCTCTCCAGTTATGAAAGGACTACAGTATCAAAGGCTGTACTTAATTTCTGAATGCTCAGGAAAATTTTAGAGAGACAGTTTCTTTACAACTCTAAAATTTAAGAATTTACCACTCTGCTCCCCCTCCCCAGGAATTAGTACTAACCTTTTTTGCCTTTGTAATGGTTTTCAAACATATATATGAAATTATTTCATCCTTGCTTACAGAGTTTATGGGGGAACTCAGAAACACATGTCGCTTGATGTCTGCATTTCTTCTAGTGGTTCGGAATACTGGATTGCAATATTGGGATTGTATATTACGTTAATTTCAGTTCTTCATTAAAGCTTCATTGATTGACAGCTGCACTGTCTAATATGGTAGTCACTAAACAAATGTGTCTATCCAGGACTTGAAATGTGTCTAGTACAAATTGAGATGTGCTGTAGTATAAAACACACACCAGATTTTATAAATTTAGTATAAATAAAGTAATGTAAGGAAATCTTATTAATAATTTTTATGTTGATTATATGTCAAAATAATAATGTTTTGACTACAGTGGATCAAACAACATCTATTAGAATTGATTTTACTCTTAAAAAATCTCTTTTAAAGTGACCACAAGACAATTAAAGATTACAGATGTCATTTCCATTTGTGGCTGGCATTTATATTTCTATTAGACAGTGGCAATCTACAGCCATTTCACAATGAAGTGTTTTACATGTTTATATTTTCCAAATGCACTTAAACATTAAAATGTTCACTGTTTAAATTATTTTTTGGAAAGTCTCCTTAAGTGTACTCTACTTTTACATCTTTTTCTTTTTGTTTTTTTTGAGACAGGGTCTGGCTCTGTTACCCAGGCTGGAGGGCAGTGACGCGATTGTGGCTCACTGCAACCTCTACCTCCTCGGCTCAAACGATTCTTCCACCTCAGCTTCCCAGGTAGCTGGGATTACAGGCATGCACCACCACACCTGGCTAATTTTTGTATTTTTTTTTAGAGATCCGGTTTCACCATGTTGCCAGGCTGGTCTCGAACTCCTGAGCTTAAGTGATCCACCTGCCTCGGCCTCCCAAAGTGCTGGGATTACAGGCGTGAGCCACTGTGCCCCACTACTTCTACGTCTTCTTAATCAGAGAAAGCAACTTAATATAGCATTTTCTTGGTAGGCAAGTGACATCATTATGAAGCACTATTTTTTTATGTTGTGTTTTATTAATACCTTATGAATTAATGAATCTCATAAGACTATTACTCTCATATAATATGCCCCCTGGTTGATGTGTGATTATGTTCGATAATTTGGCTGTGTTTTTCACGATGTTTGTAATTGTTTCCTAAGTATACTTCTATGCCCTTTCCAATGCAACTTAGATGCCCCTTAGAAATTCAGAAAACCTGATCATTTTCTAGAGAAAGCAGATAGTTTATGAAGCCTATAAGCTTTTACAAAAATGTAAGTCTTGAAACCCATGGCAGGCTGTTTCTTCTGTAGATAAACTCCATAAGCTTTATTATAGCTGATTTCCTTGTAGGGCACAGATCTTTCTGGCTTCTGAATTAGTGGTTACAGATGAGATATCTGTGGCTGCCAGAATTCTTCCTACTAATCTATTACCTGTAGTATGTGGCATTTTCAAATGAGATTAGAACTTATGCATACAACTGTTGAGAAAATAATATAAAAATAAAGGATTGATAGGCTATAAGTAGAGTCATTCTGTTGGCTTCTGTTTTTTAAGATGATGCTGTGGGATCAAGCCACAATTGCTACGTTCAAGTTCAAGTGTGGCTAAGTAGGCAAATGTAGAATAAACTATGCACATAAGAAATATGATCCTGGGTTAGCAGAGGTAGCCCATTGTTGTTTAGCTTCTCACCTGAAGGCTTTCTTCACATTCATTATAGCGGCAGCTAGGGCTGATTGTATACTGCTGCTATTTCCCAGCAGTCCAAAGCTCTGTGGCATTGCTTGAAGCTGTGCTTCGATATGTTCTTATAGCGTTTATCCTGCTCTGCTTGCTTGTGATTTTTTTGACATCAGCTTTCTTACACAATAGCTCCTTAAGTGTCCTGCTGTCTTCCATTCTCTGCATACACACATTCCAGTGGTACATCAATATCAGGACTACTATATCAATGCCAAGACTGACAATATTCCTTATGATGCTGGTAAGAGATCTGATTTTTAAGTTAACATTCCTAGATCTGTGAGGTGGTATCTTTCCCAAATACACAGACATCTATTTTGAGCCATACGACACTGTGTTATGAACAATTATTTATTGGTAAGTTCTATCATTTGAGTGAGGTATGTTAGGATGTCTTCTGCTGCCCCATAATGTAGATATTCTGTTTTAGATGCTGCTGAATTGAACAAACCTGATAAAATTGCTCAAGAAGCTCTGTGTCGTATGGGCAAAAGATACAGGGCATGCAACAAAACAGAAGTTTAGAATGCATTTTTGCTTATGGGCCTTCAGTTTATAATGCTAGCGTAATAGAGTAGTGCTGAGTTAGATCTAAACCTGATCTATCGGCCTCAAAAAAGAAACAACTGAATTTTTTGCGTACTTCTCTACTTCTTTTTTAATAATACTCAGAAGAAAATGGCTTTTAAGGCTTATACCAGTCCATTGCCCTCTCTATAGAGAATTTCATGATAAATCCATGACAATTGTTTTGTTACCTTTCTATGGCATTTGATGATAGTTGTATCCTAGGCATTACCCTTCAGCCTGGATTCATTGAATAGGTTGTAGGAAACAGAGCATGGTACTACTTTGTTTTATTGCTTATGTGTAATAGGTTAGATAGGACACCATCCATTATTAGGTTGCTGCATAAGTTAATATTGCTACATAACAATGCTAAAAATCTCAGGTTTTTTTTTTTTTTTTTTTTTAAGACAGAGTTTCGCTTTGTTGCCCAGGCTGGAGTGCAATGGTGTGATCTCGGCTCACTGCAACCTCTGCCTCCTGGGTTCAAGCCATTCTCCTGCCTAAGCCTCCCGAAGTAGCTGGGATTACAGGTGCCTGCCACCATGCCCAGCTAATTTTTTTTGTATTTTTAGTTGAGACAGGGTTTCACCATGTTGGCCAGGCTGGTCTTGAAACTCCTGATCTCAGGTAATCCACCTGCCTTGGCCTCCCAAAGTGCTGGGATTACAGGTGTGAGCCATCATGCCCGGCTTTTTTTTTGGACAGGGTCTCACTCTGTTGCCCAGGCTAAAGTGCAGTGGCTGCTATCTGGGCTCACTGCAACCTCTGCCTCCCAGGTTCAAGCGATTCTCCCACCCGTGCCTCCCGAGTAGCTGGGATTACAGGCCCGCACCACCATGCCCAGCTAGTTTTTTGTATTTTATTTTATTTATTTTTTTGAGATGGAGTCTCACTCTGTCGCCCAGACTGGAGTGCAGTGGCGTGATCTCGGCTCACTGCAAGCTCTGCCTCTCAGGTTCACGCCATTCTCCTGCCTCAGCCTCCTGAGTAGCTGGGACTACAGGTGCCTGCCACCATGCTCTGCTAATTTTTTTGTATTTTTAGTAGAGACGGGGTTTCACCATGTTAGCCAAGGTGGTCTCGATCTCCTGACCTCGTGATCCACCTGCCTGAGCCTCCCAAAGTGCTGGGATTACAGGTGTGAGCCATCGTGCCCAGCCATTTTTTGTATTTTTAATAGAGATGGGGTTTCGCCATGTTGGCGAGGCTGGTCTCAAATCCCTGACATCAGGTGATCCGCCTGCCTCAGCCTCCCAAAGTGCTGGGATTACAGGCATGAGCCACCGGACCCAGCCTCAGTTTTTTATAATAATATTTGTTTTCTTATTCTTATGTCTGTAGGTCAGTAGAGTTTCAGCTGGGGTTTTGCTGAACTTGGTTGAGCTCAGCTGGGCTTGGCTCCAGGTTGAAAATTGGAATAGATCTGCTTTATGTTTCTTTATTTTACTACCAATGCCTATACAAGGTATGCTCCTCTGATGATGAATCACAGGAGCCCAAGAGCCAAGCCAAATCATGAGATTACATTTAAAGCCTCTGCTAATATATCATTAACATATGGCCAAGTTCAATATCAATGCAACAAATAGATATATTCTTGCTACCCTATGAAGAGGTACTATAAAGCAATATGACAGAGGTGTTTCCAGCTATGATAGTGTGAAGATGTTAGCGAATCCTCTCTGTAAAAAAAAAAAAAAAGTCAGATATAAAAGTGGAAAAAGTTTTTTCAATAACAACTCTTTCAAGGATGTGGGAATTGGCAAAAGGCAGATAATAATTGAGATGTGTTTATTCTAAAAAAAAAAAAACTGCAAGAATTTAGGGTAAGAATTGTGGAAATATGTGGCTTTTTTTTTTTTTTTTTTTTGCTTGGGGGAATCTCCCATACCTCCTCTTACCCAAGAAAGTTGGCAAAAGCTATAGTTTCACCAAGGTAACACTGGCCATGAACACCAGTTGGGTTGCTTCCTGAGTAGGCAGACTCAACTCAGGGCAAAACCCCATGACCAAGCCAAATAGGAAACCTACAGGAAACAAACAGGAAACCTACAGCTTTGCTAGCCCAAGGCTCTGGTTTTATTTGGAGGAAAATAGTAGACCAACTAGTAATTTAATGGGGAAATCCTAGAAACAAAAGATCCATAGAAGAGCTCAATAGCTGTTCCACACATTTCTGGATAACTGAGAATCTACAAGCTATGCATGTGCACAGAGGAGACCAAAAAGAATAATAGAAAGTAAATGCCAAGCCATACTTTAGAATTGGCTCAGCTTTGAATTTCTTTCCCAATGTAGACACATATTGATTATTGGGGATAGAAGTGCTTTTGGGCCTGAAGTATTTAAGTAAACCTCTACCTAGATCATTAGCTGACCATCAAGGCATTAGTGACACATAGGTTGAGCCCTAATAAGGCAGGTTAAAAGTAATTTTAAAAACACAGTTTAAAACTTGAACAGAAACATCATCAGCTATACCCAATGTGGTGTTAAAGTTCATTCAAGTTATTATTTTTATAATAAATAAATCAATAAAGCAATCTCTAAATTGCTATAATATAGTATCTAAAACGTCCACTTTTTTTTTGTATTATTATACTTTAGGTTTTAGGGTACATGTGCACAATGTGCAGGTTTGTTACATATGTATCCATGTGCCATGTTGATTTCCTGCACCCATTAACTCGTCATTTAGCATTAGGTATATCTCCTAATGCTGTCCCTCCCCCCTCCCCCAACCCCACAACAGTCCCCGGAGTGTGATGTTCCCCTTCCTCTGTCCATGAGTTCTCATTGTTCAATTCCCACCTATGAGTGAGAACATGCAGTGTTTGGTTTTTTGTCCTTGTGATAGTTTACTGAGAATGATGTTTTCCAGTTTCATCCATGTCCCTACAAAGGACATGAACTCATCATTTTTTATGGCTGCATAGTATTCCATGGTGTATAGGTGCCACATTTTCTTAATCCAGTCTATCGTTGTTGGACATTTGGGTTGGTTCCAACTCTTTGCTATTGTGAATAGTGCCGCAATAAACAGACATGTGCATGTGTCTTTATAGCAGCATGATTTATAGTCCTTTGGGTATATACCCAGTAATGGGATGGCTGGGTCAAATGGTATTTCTAGTTATAGATCCCTGAGGAATCGCCACACTGACTTCCACAATGGTTGAACTAGTTTACAGTCCCACCAACAGTGTAAAAGTGTGGAACCAAAAAAGAGTCCGCATCGCCAAGTCAATCCTAAGCCAAAAGAACAAAGCTGGAGGCATCACGCTACCTGGCTTCAAACTATACTACAAGGCTACAGTAACCAAAACAGCATGGTACTGGTACCACAACAGAGACATAGATCAATGGAACAGAACAGAGCCCTCAGAAATGATGCCGCATATCTATAACTATCTGATCTTTGACAAACCTGACAAAAACAAGAAATGGGGAAAGGATTCCCTATTTAATAAATAGTGCTGGGAAAACTGGCTAGCCATATGTAGAAAACTGAAACTGGATCCCTTCCTTACATCTTATACAAAAATTAATTCAAGATGGATTAAAGACTTAAATGTTAGACCTAAAACCATTAAAATCCTACAAGAAGGCCTAGGCAATACCATTCAGGACATAGGCGTGGGCAAGGACTTCATGTCTAAAACACCAAAAGCAATGGCAACAAAAGCCAAAATTGACAAATGGGATCTAATTAAACTAAAGAGCTTCTGCACAGCAAAAGAAACTACCATCAGAGTGAACAGGCAACCTACTCATCTGACAAAGGGCTAACATCCAGAATCTACAATGAACTCAAACAAATTTACAAGAAAAAAACAAACAACCCCATCAAAAAGTGGGCAAAGGACATGAACAGACACTTCTCAAAAGAAGACATTTATGCAGCCAAAAAACACATGAAGAAATGCTCATCATCACTGGCCGTCAGAGAAATGCAAATCAAAACCGCAGTGAGATACCATCTCACACCAGTTAGAATGGCCATCATTAAAAAATCAGGAAACAACAGGTGCTGGAGAGGATGTGGAGAAATAAAACGTCCACTTTTTAACAAAAATATGAGACCTACAAATAGACAGGAAAGTAAAATCCATACTCAGAAAACAAGTAGTCAATAGAAACTGTGTCTTTGTGGGTCAAGATTTTGAGTTTAGCAGAAAAAGACACCAAAGCAGCTAACATAAATATATTTGAAGAATTAAAGGAAATCTTATTCAAAGAAGTAAAGGAAAATATGGTGAAAATGGCTCAACAAATAGAAAATCTAAATAGAGAGTAGAAACTAGAAAAAAGAGCCAAATAGAAATTCTTGATTTAGAAAATACAATAGCTAAAATAAAACTATAAAAAAGAGCCAAATCTTTTTTTAAATATTTTAATGCTTTTATTAATTCTACATTTGGAAAATACAGTAACTGAAATGAAAAGTTTGCTAAATAGGCTCAACAGATTTGAAAAGGCAGAAGAGAAAATCAGTGTACTTGAAGATAGATCAATAGAAATTATCCATTCTAAAGAACAAAAAAGAAAATAAGATTGAAGAAAAGTGAAGAGACTCAAAGACTTACAGAGCCTATCAGCATACTGGAATGAAAGTTCATAAGGAGTGGAGAGAGTAAAGGGCAAAATTTTTTGAAGAATTAATGGCCATAAACTCAAATCTAGTGAAAACCTTAATCTGTATGTTGAAGAAACTCATTAAGCATCAACTAGGATAAAAGCAAAGTTATTTACACCTATACCCATGATAATAAAAAACTTTTAAAAGCCTAGACAAAAGCAAAGTTTTAGAATAGTGAGAGTAAGAGAAAAATGACTCATTGTGAATGAAGAACCATACACAATGGCCAGTGGCTTGCTTTTCATAAAACATACAGAGTGTAGAAGGCAGTGAAATAAATAGCCAAAGTGCTCATAGGAAAAAAGAAAAGCTTATCAACCAAGAATATTCTTTCTAGCAAGACAGTCTTCGAAAATGAAGGCAGGCTGGGTGAGGTGGCTCACACCTGTAATCCCAGCACTTTGAGAGGCTGAGTTGGGAGGATTGCTTGAAGCCAGGAATTTGAGATAAGCCTGGGGAACATAATGAGACCCCATCTTTCCAAAAAAACAAAAAAGAGAAAAGAAAAAAAAAGAAAAAAGCCAGGCATGGTGGTGTGTACCCATACTTCCATACTTCCAGTTACTCAGGAAGCTTAAGACCCCTTGACCCCAGGAGTTTGAGGCCGCAATGAACTATGATTGCACTACTGCATTCTATCCTGGGTGACACAGTGAGACCATATCTCAAAAAAAAAATTAAAAAAAAAAAGAATAAAAAATGAATGCAGAATAAAGACCTTCCCAGATAAACAAAAATAAAAATAGACCTTCTCCACAAGAAATCTGAAGGCAGTCCTTTGGGCTGAAAGGAAATGATAGCAGATGATTACTCAATTACATAGGAAGGAAGAAGGACCAATGAAAATGTTAAATATGGCCGGGCGCGGTGGCTCACACCTGTAATCCCAGCACTTTGGGAGGCCGAGGCGGGCGGATCAGGAAGTCAGGAGATCGAGACCATCCTGGCTACCACGGTGAAACCCCGTCTCTACTAAAAATACAAAAAATTAGCCAGGCGTCGTGGTGGGCGCCTGTAGTCCCAGCTACTCAGGAGGCTGAGGCAGGAGAATGGCGTGAACCCGGGAGGCGGAGCTTGCAGTGAGCCGAGATTGCGCCACGGCACTCCAGCCTGGGTGATAGAGCGAGAGTCCGTCTCAAAAAAACAAAAAAAACAACAAAAAACTGAAATATATGGACAACTATAAAAGACTGTCCAGTGTTTTTTCTTAATTTCTTTAAAAACAAAAAGTACTTGAAGCAATAATTATAATGCTATATTTTGGAGGATATCTTATATATATAGTTGTAATATGTATGACAAGACTAGCACTAAAGTGAGAAGAGATAGTGGAAATAATAAATTGGAACAAAGTTCCTTTATATTATTACTATTATTATTACCCTGAAACAGATTATGATAAATTAAAGATACATGTTGTAGTCCTTAGAAGAATTACTAAGAAAATAATTTAAAAATATAATTAAAACTGTAACAGAGGAAAGAGCAAGGTCCAACTATATGTAATCTATAAGAGACATTATATTGAAAAATACCAACAGGTTGAAAGTAAAAACAGAGAAAAAGCAAACAATGACTAGTAAAGAACCGAACTGGCTTTATTACATACAAAACCATAGACCTGAAGACAAGTACTATTATGAGAGACAAAGAGAAAAATTTTATAATAATAAAATTTTCAGTATATCAGGAAGAAGTAGCAATTATAAATGTATAAACATCTAACACCAGAGTCCCAAAATGTAGCAAAGACTGACAGAATTAAAGGACAGACAATATAATATTGTAGTAGTTGGAAATTTCAATATTCTTCTTTTAGTAACTGACAGAACTAGACAGAATATCAGTAAGGATATTCATGACTTGAACAACACCATTAACCAATTTGATATAAATAATATATAGAGCGCTCTATCCAACAACAGCAGGGTATACATTTTTTTCAAGTGTACATGGAACATTTTCCATGATAAATAATAATACTATAGACTGTCAAACACATCTCAGAATATGATTTTTGACTACAAAAAATTCAGTAAACCAACAATGGAAAAGTATTTAGGACTTCACAAATATTTGGAATTTCAACAAGATAGTTTTAGAAAAACAGTGAATCAAAGATGAAATCACCAGGTAAGTTAGGAAAATGCTTAACTGAATAATGATTAAAACCTAATCTATCAAAATTTATGAGAGGTAGCTAAAGTAGTGCTTAGAGACAAACTTAATGTTAAGTGCTTATATTAGAAAGAAAATAGATCTAAAATCAATTTCCTAAGCTTCCACCTCAAGAAGCTAGGCAAAGAATGGTAAGTTAAACCTCAAGTAAGCATAGGGAAGAATATAATAAAGACAAAAAAAAAAATAAATGAAATACAGATCAGAAAAACAATAGAGAAAATCCTCAAAATCAAAAGTTGGTTTATTTAAGATCAGTAAAACTGATAAACATTTAGCTACGCTAACAAAAAAGAGATAAAAGACAAATTAACAAAATCAAGAATGAAAGACAGAACATCACCACAGATCCTGCAGAAATTAAAAAAATTAGAAGGGAATATTATGCCAATGAATTAGACAATGTAGATGAAATAGTTAATATTCTAGAAAGATACAGGTTACCAAAACTGTCATAAGAAGAAATAGAAATCGGAATAAACCTGAAAGTCATAGAGATTGAATTAGTAATTTACAATCTTCTTACAAAGAAAAGCTCAGACCTGGATGGCATCACTAGTAAATTTTGTCAAACATTTAGAGAAAAAATAATACCAATCCTACACAAACATTTTCAGAAAAAAGGAGGAGGAAACCCTTCCTAACTTGTCAGTATTGGTATGATACCAAAGCAAGACGAAGTTATCACAAGAAAAGAAAACTATACAATTTATTTCTAATGAACATAGATGCAGAAATTCTTAACAAAATATTAGCTTATTGAAATAAGCAACATAAACAGAGGATTATATGCCATCACCAAGTAGAATTTATTCTGAAATGCAAGAATGACTTTACATCTGCAAATCAATTAATGAATATACTATATTAATAGAATGAAGGACTAAAGCTATACAGTTTTCTCAGTAGACACAGAAAAAAACTTTTGACAAAATATAGTATTCATTGATGTTTAAAAACTCTCAACAGTTTAGGAATAGAAATGAACTTCCTGTACCTGAGAAAGAATATGAAAAACCTTCAGCTAATATTATACTTAATTGTGAATGATAGTTGTAAAAGTTTTCCACTTAGATTGGGAATAGGCCAAGTACATACACTCTCACTACTTCTATTCAACATTTTACTGAATGTTCCAGCCAATGTAACAAAGCTAGGAAATAAATTAGAGGCCTTTATGATTTTGTATGTAGAAAATCCCAAGATTATATGTAGGTAAGTACCTGTTAAAACTAATGTGAGTTTAGCAAGGCTGCAGGATATGAAGTAAATTTGCAACAACCAATTTTATTTCTTTATACCAGCAATGAACCATTTGAAAATAAATTTGAGAAAGTAATTTCATTCACAAAAGTATGAACAAAAGAAAATTCTTAGGAATAGGTGTAACAAGAGAAGTGTAGGACCCATATGCCAAAATATTATAAAACATTGCTAAGAGAAATCATACAAGTTCTAAATTAATGGAAAGAGATACCATATTCTTGGAATGTAAGACTCAATGTTGTTAAGATGGCAATTCTTCTCAAAATGATCTATAGATTTAACACAATTCCTATCAAAATCCCAGCAGGCTGTTTCTGGTAGAATTTGGCAAGTTGATTCTAAAGTTTATGTGGAAATACAAAGAGCTAAAACAATTTTGAAAAAGAAAAATGAAGTTAGGAGATTTATACTAGCTTATTTCAACATTACAGCGTGGCTCTGGTCATCAGGCAGTGTGGTATTTATTGATATAAGGATAAACATTGGTCAGTGGAACAGAATGGAGAGCCTAGAAATAATCTCTAACATTTATGATGAATGGGTTTTCAAAAAAGGTGCAAATACAATTCATTTGGGGAAAAATAGTCTTCTCAACAAATTGTGCTGAGACAATTTAATATCCATATGCAAAAGTACTTAGACTCTTACATTACCCTGCACACACACACACACACACACACACACACAAATTAATTCAAAATGGATCAGAGAGTCAAATGAAAGAGCAAGCACTGTAACATTTCTAGAAGAAAACATTAGATCACAAATATGATTTCTTCAATCTAACAAAAATGACAAAATTTGTAAATTAGACTTATCAAAGTTAAAATATTTTACTCTTTAAAAGGCACTATTAATAAAATTAAGCCACAGACTAGAAGAAAATACTTTTAAGTCATATAACTGATAAAAGACATACTCAGAATCATAAATAGCTATTACAATTCAGTAATAAAAAGACAAAGAATCTGATTAAAAAATGGGCAGGTTTGAATAGGTGTTTCACCAAAGAAGACATGCAAATGACTAACAAGCACATAAAAAGATGAAAACACTTAGGAAAGGCGAAGTAAAAGCACAATGAAATACCACTAGAGACCCACCAGAATGGCTGTTATCAAAGTCTTACGATATTGTGTTAGACAAACTGAAATCCTTCTACGATGCTCATGAGAATGTAAAATGTTGTATTCACTTTAGAAAAACAGTACAGTAGTTTCTTGGCAAGTTATACATATACTGTACTTACCATACTACCCAGCATTTGCACTCCTTAGTATCTACTCAGGAGAAGCAAAGACGCAAATACTTGCAGGTGAACGGTCATAGCCAAAATCTGGAAACAATCCAAATGTTAATCAGCTGAGAAATGGATAAGCAGAAGGTGGTATAGCCATACAATTAAATACTAGTCAGCAATAAAAGGGAATGAAATATGCTATAGGCAACAACATGAACAAATCTCAAAACCATAAGTAACCATTATGAAAGAGGTAAAAGACGATATATTGTATGATTCCATTTGTATACAATTTCTAAGAAAAGAAAAATGATAGAGATATGATTGCTTGGGGCTGGAGTGGGAGAAGGGATTGATTAGAGACAGCATAAGGGAACTTTTTGGGGTAAGAGAAGTGCTCTAAAACTGCACCGTGATGTTGTTCCGTTATATAAATTCTATTATATAAATTCCGTTATATAAATGTATCCAAAATCATGGAAGACTTACAATTACTGAATTTTTATGGTATAAATAAATTATATTTTAAACTTGTTTTAAAAAGTCACATGAAAAAGGCTATCTAATGTATAATAATGTATAACAAGTAAAAATATTGGAGCAATAATTTAATCTGTCAAGGTAACCACATACACTTTTTTTTTTTTTTTTGGAGTAAATGTAATATGTTGGTGAATTTCTTGGGGCAGTCAAACTGAACCACTAGCTTCTACAGCTCACATCTGACATTGGCTTCAACCTGACTCTCCCAGTCACATCTTTGTGATTCACCACTGTATCCTAGAAATTTATAGGACATATAGTAGGTGTTTAATAAATATTTTTGAATGACATGAATTTCGAATGTCTTGAAGGTCTGTATTTGGTATCTACAGCAAAACCCATTTCACAGTTCCACAGTAACATGCAAAGTCACATCATATTACTTTTTTCTCTTAAAATTTTTTTTCAGTTTTGATGTAGGACTATTCTTACCAGGAAAAATACACATGTGGTTCACATTCTCCTAGCTATAAACCACTAACCATGCAGGTGTTCAGACCTTTATACAGTCCTGCCGGCAGTGTCCCATCCTCTACCCATTTCCAGCAGCCCCAGGAATACTTCATGTGTGCTCAAGTGCAGTTTATCCCCCTGATATCTCCCCTGCAGTTCTGGGCAGAGTAGTGTCCCTATTGGTGGCTATTTTCACTTTTCCAGTTGTACACCGATATGTCCAATATCAGCAAGCTCTCAGCATCACAAAACTTTGAGGTGGCCTACTGTGGAATTGAAGAAGATGCCTTCCGTACTCACAGGGTTGCATTGTGTAAGATGCACCCCAAAGCAGTGCTGCCTGGGCCCCAAACTGTTAGAGAGTTTAGAGAGAGATTTTTTTCCATTTTTACTCATAGCTTCTTTCTTCTGAGTCTCCAGACCTGCATCAAGGGAACAGTGTTGGGAACAGATTTTCTCAGTCTCAACCATGCTGTTCTCAGAATCCCTAGTCTCTTCTCACTTCAGAGGTCAGCCTTGTCATGTTTGTCTCCTTACCTGCCGCTGAGTACTTCAGAACCCCCTGAAAACATATTTTGTCAGTCTACTCCATCAACCTGACAAACACATCCAGACATACCTGAAAACACAGCAGCAGAAGATGGCTCAGTATTGATCTTTACTACATTGTTATTAAGAGGGCCCTAAGACAGCACCTCGGACAAAGGACTTTTCTTAAACCCTTGGATCTACTGTTTCTTTTCGCTTTGTTAGAATTATCTTTATTTAGATACCTGAATTTTAAAATATAATATTATCTTATGACATATAAAATTGAAGTTTCTTTACTTTTTTTGGACTGTGCCTGCTCAGGCAAAGTGATAAAAAGAATGTAAATTGGTTAAGTGTCACAGTGAGAGGTACATTTCGCATCACCACTGTGACTCAGTGTAACCTTCAGAAGCTGACCTATGACATATGTAGATACTCTGCTGCATCACAGGCCACTAATCACTTCCTCAAATCTATTCTCTTTTTGTTTCTTAGTAACCAAACCCTCAAAATGGGCCCAGCTGAAAACTGTATATTCTAGCTATCCTTGCAGATTGATGTGGCCAATGAAATGTAAGTGGAAGTGTTTTCAAGACTTTCAGGAAGGCTTCTGAAAGTGAGGGGGAGAGTATTCTTTCTTCTCTTCCTTCTTCATGGAGATGTGACCACTAGAATTAATCAGCCATATTGGAGCCGTGAATAAATTTTGGGAATGGAAGCCATGCTTTGGGAGGTTGGGAAGAAAGATACCTTGAGTCTGGGCCTCTGAAGACTTTGAGGAGCCACCATGGGGGCCCTGGTCTGTCCATATAAGCCTTCTTTTTTAGGTTTAAGGGAGAAATAAAGTTCTGTTGTTTAAGGCATTCTTTTTTTTTTTTTTTTCTGCAATACACAGCCAACTCTTATTCCTAAAGACTATACCTGCTAAGCACAAAAGGCAGTTGAAATGCCCCTGATATCAGAAGAATTCAGTGTGATTATTATCTATTGATTCAGGAATTGTTCTCATTATGGAATGACATTCAGAAGAGCAGCTGTTACAGCATCCAGCTTATCTGAAGCATTTCAAATATTAGTTAAAAATAAATGTTTATGTTTATGACTCACAGAATCATAATGGCTCTGAAATGAAGCTCAGCTAAATACCAAACCTTTGAGATTGAAGTCAGAGAGGACAATTCTGTTTCCCATGCTGTGTTAAATACTATGCTAAATAAGCCGCAATTCTGATCCATGAAATGGATCCCATATTGCCATATGTTAAGTATAATAATTACCTTAATTCTTTTGCCTCTAAAAGAGAGTGATTAATTTATTAAAAAGTAAACACACTGATATAATAAGAAACTCAAATAGTGAGTGCAATAGGATAAGAAGGTATATTTGAAACTACTAAAACCTATATCTGTTTTGTTCTAATAGATAATAACCAAGAGAGGTTTTGGTGCGTATGTGCTTAACAGAATGCCTAGTATATTTTATCCTATTTATTTATATTTTATTCTATTTATTTATAAATAAATACTATGAAAATAAGTAGGTATTTTCCAAGTAGATTATTAATTCTTAGAAGACAGAAGCTGTGTCTTAAGTTTACAACCCAAACTACTGGCCTACAGTAATCATAAATATAATATGTTAAAGATAAATTAAAATACATTTAGAATTAAGTACCCTTATCATGATATAACAGGATATTTTGGAATTCAGATATTGCAGGGATTGGAATATTGCTCTGTTTATCAGGGTCTGGGTGCTCTGGTATCTGGAACTAGGTGCACTCTTTCCAGCAGGTCTCTCTTGCATCCACAAATTTACATTCAGTGGAGGATTCTCTTAGAAGAAAATCAGCAGGTATTCTGACCACTCTGTCCTCCTACTGAGGTTCAGATATATAAAATAATGTCTGTTCTATGGGATGGCTCCAACTAAAGCTGATTGTAGGAAAGGACAATGGGACACTTGAGGATAAATTTTCCACAATGCGGAGGTAAATCTATGACAGAGAATTGGATTCAGCATCAAGATATAAGTTATTAGAGATGAGTGATGATCTGGATAAAGAGTATGAGCTGGCAGTAGAATTCATTCTTGCCAAGGGTATTAGTTTCCCAGGGCTGCCACAACAAATTACCACAAAGTTGGTGGTTTAAACAATAGAAATTTATTTTTTTACAATTCTGGAGCCCAGGGGTCTGAAATTAAGGTACAGGCACACCTTGTTTCATTGTGCTTCCCCTTATTCTGCTTCACAGATATTGCAATTTTTACAAATTGTAGGTTTGAGGCAACCCTGCATCTAGCAAGTCTTTTGGTGCTGTTTTTCCGACAGTACGTGCTCACGTCATGTCTCTGTGTCACATTTTTGTAGCTCTCATGATATTTCAGACTTTTTCGTTATTATTATAGCTGTTATAGTGATCTGTGATCACTATACTACATTACTATTGTAATATTATTTATAATGTTCCTATTATAATTGTTTTGTGGTGCACCATGCACACAGAACACAGCAAATGTAATCAATAAATGTTAATGTGTGTTCTAACTGCTCCACTGTCCAGCTCTTTCCCCACCTCTCTTTCTCTCCTTGGACTTCCCTATTCCCTGAGACATGACAATATTAAAATTAGGCCAATTATTAGCCCTACAATGGCTTCTAAGTGCTCAAGCAAAAGGGAGAATTGTGCATCTTTCTCTTTATATCAAAAGCTAGACATAATTAAGTTTGGTGAGGAAGGCATGTCAAAAGCTGAGATAGACCAAAAGCTAGGCCTCTTCCACCAAACATTTAGCCAGGCTGTGAATGCAAAGAGAAAGTTCTTGAAGGAGATTAAAAGTGCTATTCCGTGAACACACTAATGATAAGAAAGTCAAACAGCCTTATTGTTGGAGAAAGTTTTGGTGGTCTGGATAAAAGATCAAACCAGCCACAATATTTCCTTAAGCCAAAGCCTAACATAGAGTAAAGCCCCAACTCTCTTTAATTCTATAAAAGCTGAGAGAGATGAGGGGGGTGCAGAAAAAAAGTGTGAAGCTAGCAGAGGCTGGTCCATGAGGTCTAAGGAGAGAACCCATCTTCATAAAGTAATCGTGCACAGTGAAGTGGCAAATGTTGCTGGAGAAGTTGCAGCAAATTCTCCAGAAGATCTAGCTAAGATAATGAATGAAAATGGCCACACTAGGCTGGGCACGGTGGTTCATTCCTTTAATCCCAGCACTTTGGGAGGCTGAGGCAGGTGGATCACTTGAGGTCAGGAGTTCAAGACCAGCCTGGCCAACATGGTGAAATCCCATCTCTACAAAAAAATACAAAAATTAGCCAGGTGTGGTGGCACACATCTATAATCCCAGATACTCAGGAGGCTGAGGCAAGGAATCACTTGAACCTGGGATGGGAGGTGGAGGTTGCAGTGAAATGAGATCGTGCCAATGCACTCCAGCCTGGTTGACAAGAGTGAGACTCCATCTTTAAAAAAAAAAAAAGAAAATGGCCACACTAAACAATAGATTTTCAATTAAGATAATATAGGTTTCTATTGGAACCAGATGCAATGTAGAACTTTCACAGCTAGAACAGAAAAGTTAATGGCTGACTTCAAAGGACAGGCTGACTCTCTTGTTAGAGGTTCACGCAACTGGTGCCTTTAAGTTGGAGCCAAAGCTCTTTGACCATTCTGAAAACCCTAGGCCTCTTAGCAACTGTGCTAAATATACTCTGCCCATGCTCTGTAAATGGAACAACAAAGCCTGGATGACAGCACATGCATTTACAGCATGGTTCACTGACTATTTTAAGTCTATTGTTGAGACCTACTGCTCAGAAAAAAGATTACTTTCAAAATATTGCTCATTGACAATGCATCAAGTCATCCAAGAACTCTGATGGAGATGTACAAAGAAATTAATGTTGTTATGCAGCCCATGACTCAAGGAGTACTTTTGACTTTCAAGTCTTATTATTTAAGCAATGAATTTTGTAAAACTATAGCTTCCATAGATAGCAATTCCTCTGATGGATCTGGGAAAAGTAAATTGAAAATATTCTGAAAAGGATTTACCATACTAGATGCCATTAAGAACATTCATGATTCATGGTAGGAGGTAAAAATATTAACATTAACAGGAGTTTGGAAGAAGTTGATTCCATCCTCATGAATGACTTTGAAGAGTTCAAGACTTCAGTAGAGGAAGAAACTGCATTTGGTAGAGATAAATATCAAGATAACTAGAATTAGAAGTGGAGCCTGAAGATGTGGCTAAATTGCCGCAATCTCATAACAAAACCTTAATGAATGAGGAGTTGCTTCTTATGGATGAACAAAGAAAGTGGTTTCTTGAAGTGGAATCTACTCCTGGTGAAGATGCTGTGAACATTGTTAAAATTACAACAAAAGACTTAGAATACTACATAAACTTTAGCTGAAAAAGCAACGGCAGTGTTTGAGAGGATTGACTCCAATTTTGAAAGAAGTTCTACTGTAGGTAAAATGCTATCAAACAGCATCACATACTACAGATAATTCTTTCATGAAAAGAGTCAATCAATGCAGCAAACTTAATTGTCATCTTATTTAAGAAATTGTCACAGACACCTCTACTTTCAGCAACTACCACAATGATCAGTCAGCTATCAACATTGAGGCAAAACCTTCCACCAGCAAAAAGATAATCACTCACTGAAGGCTCAGATGATCATTAGCATTTTTGGCATTAAAGTATTTTTTAAACTTAGGTATGTACATTTTTAGACATAATGCTATTGCATAGCTAATAGTGTACAGTATAAACAGAGCTTCTATATGCACTAGGAAAAAATATTGTATGACTTACTTCATTGTGGTTTCCTGGAACTGAATCTGCAATATCTCTGAGATATGTCTGGTTTGCAGGGCCACACTCCATCTGAAGGCTGTAGGGAATCTTCACTTGCCTTCTGCAGGTTTTGGTGATTTCAGGTATTCCATGGTTTGTGACAGCACAATTCCAAAATCTGCTTCTTCATTCACATGTTCTTCTTCCTTGTATCTCTGTGTCTGTTTCCCCTTCTCTTCTCTTACAAGAAGTTTTCAGTGGATTTAGGGACCACCCTAACCCAGGATGATCTCTTTTCAAGATCTTTAAGTACATCTGCAAAGACTCTATTTCCAAAGTCACATTTACAGGTTCTGAGTAGATGTATATTTTGGGAGGACAGTATTCAAACCATTACAATCTGCCCTCTGATCCCTCAAAATTCATGTTTATCTCACATGCAAAATACATTTTCTACATCCCAACATTATCAAAAGTCTCAACCCATTAAGCATCAACTATTATTCCAAAATCTTATGGTCTAAATCAGGTATAGATAATATCCTGGGTATGATCTATCCTGGGGCAAAATTTCTGTCCATATGGGGGCCTGTGAACCTAGAAAACCAGTTGTTTGCCTTCAAAATACAATGGCGGGATGGGTATAATATAAACAACTCCATTACAAACGAGAAAAATTGGAAGAAATTAAGGGGTCACCAGTACCAAGCAAATTTGAAACCTGTCAGGGCCAGATTCCTTAGATTTCAATGCCTGAGAATAATCATCTGTGGCTTGTGGCTCCACACTTTGTGCCTGTGGCTTTGTCATCCTTTGTGGCCTCAGGCAGCTCCATTATGCTTTGTGCCCTTGGCAGTGGCTCCATTACCCTTTGCCCCTGGGCCAATAGCACTTTTGCTCTTGGAGTTATTCTTCCTTTTTTTTTGAATAGCAGATGCTTGCAGCAGAATAGCTCTGTAAGCCCATTTCCTGCCTGAAGACTTTTAGGAGTCTGATAATCTTTTAAAATTTTGTCCAGTCTCTGTCTCCTTCAGCCCAACCTCATAATGTTTCTTCTAGTATAATATTCTTAAACATCTGTGAGCCTCCAGTGTGTGTCATGGGGATCCACACCATCAAGCAAAAGGGTTCTCTTCTTAGATAACCTAATCTTTATTCTTGGATTCTGCTAACATGGTTGATTGCCTCCATGAATCACATACCTAATTTCTTTAGCAAAAGGTTTTCAAGTTGCGCACTTGGCCTTCTCTCTGGAAGAGGATTTCTCAATAGTTAATTTTCTAATTTTAGCGTCCTTTGTCCTATGGATCAGAACCTCCAAAATTATCAAATGCTGGTTCACTTTTGCTTAACTTTTTGCTTCCTCAACTTATCTCTTTACTTTTGCGTTTTACTATAAGCAACAAGAAGAAACCAGGCAGCACTTTCAACACTTTACTTGGAAATGTCCTCAGCTAAATATTAAAGTTAATCTCTTACAAGTTCTACTTTATCAAAGTGTAATAGAACACAGGTGAGCCAATTTCTTCCCACTTTTCACATGTTTCACCTTTCCTCCAATTTCTAATAACATATTCCTCCTTTTCTCTGGAGACGTCACCAGAAGCATTCTTGTCATCTGTATTTCCACTAATCTCTGCTAGGCCATCTATGATTTTCTATCAAGTACCTCAAAATTCTTTCAGCCTCTACCAGTAACCCAATTCTAAAACCACTGCCCACATTTTAAGGTATTTATTACAGCAGCATTCCTCTTCCCAGTTTCAAAATCTGTATCAGTCAGGGTTCTGCCAGAGAAAGAGAACCAGTGAGAGATATAAAAATCAACCAATCAATCAATCAATCTATCTCTCTATCTCATCTATTAATATCTATCTATCTAAATCTCTCACTCTATAGTTATATCTATCAGTCATCCTATCTATCTGTCTATCTATATATCTCAATGAATTAGCTTACATGATTGTGGGGGCCAGCAAGTCCCAAATCTATAGGGCATGTCAACATGTTGGAAACTCTCTGGCAGAAACTGAAGTTGCTGAGGAAGATATTTCTTCTTTCTTAGGAAATCTCAGTTTTGCTCTTTTTAAAAAAACAGCTTAAGATATAATTCACATGCCATACAATTCACCCACTGAAATTATACAATTTTATGGTTTTTGATATATTCACAGATATCTGCAACTATCACTATAGTCAATTTAGAATATTTTTTATCATCACAAGAAGAAACTCCATATCCTTTAGCTATCACTCCCCATCCCCACCATTCACTCTTCACCTAACCCTAAAGAACTGCTAATCTACTTTTTGTCTCTACAGGTTTCCCTATTTTGGGTACCATGTCTCAATGCATGGTACCATCACACACCTGGCCTCTAGATTCAGAACATTCAGAGTCATCCTGGATTCTACCCTCTCACCTAACTTCTCATTCAATTAGTGCTAAGTCCTACAGATTCTTTCCTTTCAATTTCTTTTTAACTAGCTACCTTCTTTTCCATTTCCTCCATTACTGCTTGAAATCAGTCTTCAAATAGTCTTTTCTTCCTATGGTCATGTTTGCCCTCCAGTAAATCCTCCACACTGTTGCCAGAATGACTTTTCTAAATCTGAATATGATGACCCAACTGCTGTGCTTAAAACCCATTGTTAGCTGCCCATTGCCTGGAGGAGAAGTTCCAAACCTCAGGATGTGATAAAGAAGGCCTCCATAGCCTGTATATCTATAGCCCTATCTATTGATTGGCATCATGTTCCCATCTACACTGCCTCTCTCTCAAACAAGAAGCAATACTTCAGTGATACCCAAATATTTGCGTTTCCCTAGACATTTAACATTTTTGCTCTGGCTCTTCCATCTTTTTGAATGATTCATCCTCCCCACTGGGCTTCTCAACCTCCATCCACATAGGAGCATAACTAGTTATCTTTAAAGGTTAAATATCTAAAGGGAGTGGAGGGAAGGAAGAGCCTTCAAAGAAGGTTGAGGAAGTATTAAGAAGATACAAGAAAAAGTGCCATATACTGAATAGTTTTAGGAAATGACATGGTTATTGAACAAAGATTAAAATTAAAAGCTTCAAACAAACATTCCCTGGGGACACATAAAAGTTGTCAAACTTTTATTTGCTTTTAGACTTGATTTTTATATTATGATACTCTTCTATACAAAGATATACAGGTATTTCCTAATGCCCTGCTATAGCTTTTTAAAATTTAATAACTTGGGTTGTAGGTATGACAGAAGCTATATATATATATATATATATAAATTCAAGGAAATTTTCTTCTAAAAAGTGATACGAACTTTAACTCCATAGCCAGAGTTGCTTATTATCTTCTTGTCTATGGCAGCCATTTGTGTTATTTGTCACAGGACCTGCAATGAGTATCTGTTGTTATAACTACATAATATGGTTGTTCTGGAGTCTAATAAATTCACTTCTGAACTTCTGCATAGGTTATTTCTATTGTAAGCCTAAACTAAGTTATTAAGCTTTAAGATATACCAGAGAAAGAAAATAACATACGCTAAGGCTTTATGAAGACTGCATGTATTTATGTGTATGTATATGTGTGTGTCCAATATACGTCTGTGCATGTAATTATGCATACACAATACAACTTTTTCTTGTGCAACTTTAAGTCCATTTTCTTTTACCCTGTCCCGAGTGCAGTGAAGTTAAGCTTGTTATCATCTCTCTTAGACTAACCGTTTACACCCTTGAATACTATTAAGCCAGATTTTAGCCTATTCACTGTGAAAGAATTATATAGTTCTTTTCATTTGTCTTCATTCTATTTCCCAAATGTGAAAATCATTCCATTCCTGGGAATGCTGTCAAATTCATGGCAGTCTTCACAGATACCAAAATGAGGTTCCCCATTTCAGGAAATAGCACAGAAAGGTAGAATAGAGTAGGAGGATTTTTTCCCCCAGGGTTTTCTAGGAGATGCTTATATTTATCTAAATATTAAAATGATTGCAGCAATAATAATACCACTTTCCATGTCAGATGTCTTTTGAGGAATTTTAAAACACTTAAAGTTTTTTGAACAGTATAATGGGATCTGGTTGCTTTGCAGTTCAGAACTGAAAGCCTAAAAACTCTTAAAATCTTGGTATTCTTTTTGGTTGTGGAATGTGGCCTCTTACTTCAACAGTGTATGGAATGTGGCATTCACTGATAAGCAAGCCAGACTGAAGGACCTATTATCCTGGAAGATTACATTCTAGTTGCTGCTCAAGCACATTTTTTATTACACAAATGTACTTGTGTGATTGTATATCTTTTTTTCTTTTTTTTTGAGACGAAGTCTCGCTCTTTCACCCAGGCTGGAGTGCAGTGGCGAGATCTCGGCTCACTGCAGGCTCCGCCCCCCGGGGGTTCACGCCATTCTCCTGCCTCAGCCTCTCGCGTAGCTGGGACTACAGGCGCCTGCCACCTCGCCTGGCTAATTTTTTGTATTTTTAGTAGAGACGGGGTTTCACCATGTTAGCCAGGATGGTCTCGATCTCCTGACCTTGTGATCCACCTGCCTTGGCCTCCCAAAGTGCTGGGATTACAGGCGTGAGCCACCGCGCCCGGCCGTGATTGTATATCTTTGACTAGTTTTAATATTAGGAGTACTTTACCCAAAAGATTTTAGTTTCAGTAGTACTTTCTCCAAAGAGGGGGATTAAGAAGGTCCTGTTACATTTGTGTTGAGATACTACCACAGCTGATGCTCCCTGGAAAGTACAACCTCCCTGCAGGAGGCCAACCAGCACACAAATAGAACATTAAACCACCAAAGCTAAGAACCCTCACAGAGTCCATTTTACCTGCTGCCACCTCCACTGGAACAGGTGCTGGTATCCATGGGTAAGAGACCCATAGACGGTTCACATCACAGGACTCTGTGCAGACAACCCCCAGTACCAGCCCAGAGCCTGGTAGACTTGCTGGGTGGCTAGACCCAGAAGACAGATAACAATCACTGCAGCTCGGCTCTCAGAAAGCCACATCGATAGGAAAAGGGGGAGAGTACTCCATCAAGGGAACACCCCATGAGACAAAAGAATCTGAACAGCAGCCTTGAGCCCTAGACCTTCCCTCTGACAGAACCTACCCAAACGAGAAGGAACCAGAAAACCAACTCTGGTAATATGACAAAAGAAGGCTCTTTAACATCCCCCAAAAAATCACACTAGCTCACCAGCAATGGATCCAAACCAATAAGAAATCCCTGATTTACCTGAAAAAGAATTCAGAAGGTTAGTTATTAAGCTAATCAGGGAGGCACCAGAGAAAGGCAAAGCTTAATTTAAGGGAATAAAAAAATGACACAAGAAGTGAAGAGAGAAATGGTCAATGAAACAGCATAAATAAAAACAATCAAAACTTCAGGAAACAATGGATGCACTTATAGAAATGCAAAATGCTCTGCAAAGTCTCAGCAATGGAATGGAACAAGCAGAAAAAAGAACTTCAGAGCTTGAAGACAAGATTTTCAAATTCACCCAATCCAACCAAGACAAAGAAAAACAGGAAAAGAAAATATGAACAAAGCCTCCAAGAAGTTGGGGATTATGTTAAATGACCAAACGTAAGAATAATCAGTATGTCTGAGGAAAAAGAGAAATCCAGAAGTTTGGAAAATTTATTAGGAGGAATAATTGAGGAAAACTTCCCTGGCCTTGCTAGAGACCTAGACATCCAAATATAAGAAGCTCAAAGAACACCTGGGAAATTCATTGCAAAAAGATTATCATCTAGGCACATTGTCATCAGGTTATCTAAAGTTAAGAGGAAGGAAGGAATCTTAAGAGCTATGAGGCAAAAACACCAGGTAACTTACAAAGGAAAGCATATCAGGTTAAAAGCAGATTTCTCAGGAGAAACCCTACAAGCTAGAAGGGACTGGGGCCCTATCTTCAGCCTCCTCAAACAAAACAATTATCAGCCAAGAATTTTGCATCCAGTGAAACTAAGCTTCATAAATGAAGGAAAGGTACAGTCTTTTTCAGACAAACAAATGCTGAGAGAATTCACCACTACAAAGCCAGCACTACAAGAACTACTAAAAGGAGCTCTAAATCTTGAAACAAATCCTGAAAACACATCAAAACAGAACCTCTTTAAAGCATAAATCACACAGAACCTATAAAACAAAAATCCAAGTTAAAAAAAAACCAAGAAAACAAGGTATGCAGGCAACAAATAGCACAATGAATGGAATGGTACCATGCATCTCAATACTAACATTGAATGTAAATGGCCCAAATGCTCCACTTAAAAGATACAGAACTACAGAATAGATAAGAACTCACCAACCAACTATCTGCTGCCTTCAAGAGACTCACCTAACACATAGGGACTCACATAAACTTAAGATGAAGGGGTGGAAAAAGACATTCCATGCAAATGGACACCAAAAGTGAGCAGGAGTAGCTATTCTTATATCAGACGAAACAAACTTTAAAGCAAGAGCAGTTAAAAAAGACAAAGAGGGACATCATATAATGATAAAAGGACTTGTCCAACAGGAAAATATCACAATCCTAAATGTATATGCACGTAACACTGGAGCTCCAAAATTTAAAAGACAATTACTAACAGACCTAAGAAATGAGATAGACAGCAACACAATAATAGTGGGGGACTTCAATACTCCACTGACAGCACTAGACAAGTCATCAAGACAGAAAGTCAACAAAGAAACAATGGATTTAAACTGTACTCTGGAAATGGACTTAACACATATTTACAGAACATTTTACCCAACGCCTGCAGAATATGAATTCTATTCAACAGTGCATGGATCTTTCTCCAAGACAGATCATATGATAGGCCACAAAATGAGCCTCAATAGATTTAAGACAGTTGAAATTATATCAAGCACTATCTCTGACAACAGTGGAAAAAAACTGGAAATAAATTTCAAAAGGAACCTTCGAAACCACGTGAATACATGGAAATTAAATAACCTGCTACTGATCATTGGATCAAAAATGAAATCAAGATGGAAATTAAAAAATTCTTCTAATTGAATGACAATAGTGACACAACCTATCAAAACCTCTGGGATACAACAAAGGTGGTGCTAAGAGGAAAGTTCATAGCCCTAAATGCCTACATAAAAAAGTCTGAAAAAGCACAAACAGACAATCTAAGGTCACACCTCAAGGAACTAGAGAAACAAGAACAAACCAAACCCAAACCCATCAGAAGAAAAGAAATAACCAAGATCAGAGCAGAACTAAATAAATTGAAACAAACAAAAAACAAAACAAAAGATAACTGAAACAAAAAGTTGCTTCTTTGAAAATATTGGTCTATCAATAAAATAGACCATTAGCAAGATTAACCAAGAAAAGAAGAGAGAAAATCCAAATAAGCTCTATTAGAAACGAAATTGGAGATATTGCAACTGACACCATACAGATACAAAAGATCATTCAAGGCTATTATGATCACTTTTATATGTATAAACTAGAAAACCTAGAAAAGATAGACAAATTCCTGGAAAGATACAATCCTTGTAGCTCAAATCAGAAATAATTAGATATCCTGAACAGATCAATAATAAGCAGTGGGATTGAAATGATAATTTAGTGCTCGCTTCGGCAGCACATATACTAAAATTGGAACGATACAGAGAAGATTAGCATGGCCCCTGCGCAAGGATGACACGCAAATTCGTGAAGCGTTCCATATTTTTCAAACAGAAAGGACATCCACACCAAAAACCCATCTGTACATCACCATCATCAAAGCCCAAAAGTAGATAAAACTGCAAAGATGGGGAAAAAACAGAGCAGAAAAACTGGAA